>NW_025401063.1:11366120-11969723 GCF_015345945.1 Tribolium madens
ATGTTGATTAATTTTATTTTGAAAAACAGTTAAAAATAATTTTAAATTAATAATGATTTGTTTTTTCGTCAATGTCATCATTATTGCATAATTTTCTTCAAGAAATGGTTTGTTAAATTTTTTATCAAAAAAGAATAGATTTTTATTTAACTTGTCGTTTGTTAATGCAAAATAAATAGCAACTTAATTCGAATTAGTTTAATTCTGAATTAAATTTTAATTTCGTTTTCTGTAAACTGGCTCCTAAAGAAATTTATCTTGAAATTAGGTCTAGTTTACAATTCGATAATTTACGACCCAGCCTGCTTGCGGTTAGAAGGGTCGGCATCCACAGCAGGGGCTGGTTTATTGAGGCGTCATTTTCACTTTGTTCGACTGTATAACTATTACCTTTTTTTAACGAAACCATAAACCAACAACTCTCTTCTATCAGAAATAACTTTATAAAATAAAATAAGATCAGTCTACTTACTCTGAAGTGCAATTTTGGCATTCATCAAATATTAGATATTATATTGTGATTATTTTCATCTAAATCATCTTTAAAGTCATCATCAATATTTCCTTTTCTTCTTTTATTTCCTGCTTTTGTTCCCCAGGTCTTACCTATAATACAGGGTGATTCAGATAAGATAATGAGCCTGACGATCTGGCGATGCAACCCAAAGAACAAATTTCATTTACGTCTTGATCTAATTTTAATTACGATTTGCATTTGAAATCCAAGTTATCTTATGTTGCTCTGACAGTGCTTTGACAAGCAATTTATGATTTATAAAAAAACTGTTTGTCTACCTTTAATGTTTCATTGTTTCATACATTTTGTATTGGGTTTACATCGAAAAGACTTCTCTAATTTCTCTATCATTCCGCGTGGACTGAATGGCATTAATGATCTTTCTCTGCACTGATGTCAAACTGACATGAGATGATAACTTGGATTCAACTTGCAAATTTTAATTTAAATTGGATAAAGACGTAAATGAAATTTGTTTTTTGGGTTGCATCGCCAGATCGTCAGGCTCATTATCTTATATGAATCGTCCTGTATACCGGGTACCTATTCTATTTTTGTTGTTACAAATTTAAAGAGGTGATAGAATACTTAATAATTTTAAAACAATTGTTTCCTAGGAGCATGTCTGTTTTTTTTAAATGGAAATTACCAAGTCAAAATTTTGGTGAAAAAATTGGTAGCAGCTTGTCTCCATAGCCACAATTTTTGTTTGGTCTTTGTTTTTATCCCTAGAAATTTTGTTAAAAAAATATGGTTATGTTTTCAAATTGAGATGTTGTCAAAATTTTGACTTTTATAAATCTTGTGTGCCTGTTTGCTCTTTGAAAGCACTATAATTGAATACCTGAGGGCAGACATCATTACCTAAGGTCTAAAGACAGAATTCAGTGCTAATAATTTTGACAGAAACACACCGCAAGTAAGTACAATGTTGTGGATAAAAATGAGATTCTTGCTACAAAAACTTTGAAGAAAAAGGATGTATACAGGGTGTTTACAGTCTTGGAGTTGAAAATTGACCTAGTAATAGAACAGTACAGAAATACTGTAACCGAGAAAAAAAAATCACACAATTGTTATTATCAAGAATGTTATTTAACTCCAAAATATTGGTACACGGTTTGAGGGTCACTGGAGTTATTTCCTTGTTCAGATAAAATTCTATTGTTGCAACAGGTAAAAAAATCGTATCCATGACAATGAAAGAGAAAAGTCACTTCATAGTTTTGACACTGTCATCATTTGATTTGCTTTTGCTTTAGTTTTTATCAAAATTCGAAGATCTTCTGTTTAATCTCTTTCAGCGAATGGTTTCCAATAGATTTGATTCGTTTTTCTTAATTTTTCTCCAAATTTATAAACATGTAAGGCAAAATATTAAAATAATAAATTGGTTATCGTGATTATGATTTACGGTGAAACACAAGGTAATGATACTAATGACCATTGTTGCAGCCGAAGCAGCAGTTCTCAAACAAATAGTGTAAAATGAATAATGTCCTTTAACAACGTGAATTTTTGTTTTATAATAGCGTATTAGTTTTCTTCTACCATGAATATCATCTCATTTAAATTTCAACCTCAAGACCGTAAACACCCTGTATACAGAAAAAAGTTATTTAGCAAAAGATTCAAGTGGGTATTATGATGATTGGCAATAAATTTTGTGTAATTTATTGAAATGAGCTCAAAGTTGATGCATTTTATAAATTTTTCTTCAGCTTTAGTTTCAAAATTGTTAGTTTTTCAACTCGTTCCTCAAAAACGATGCACAAGACATTAATTTATTTGCGTTCTTTCCAAGGTTCTTTCTCATCCATGTTTATTTTGTATTTTTGTCAATTTCTTGCTAAAAATTGAGAACGTTTAGCAAACCTGCCTACATTTTAACGGGCCCTTTTTCTAACTTCCTGCTTGCGAACTATTCGTTTCCAAATTTCTAAAAACTTTTAGCGGTACCGAATTTGTTCCTTTTTTGGTGTTTTGTCTCTAAATTTTCTTAGACGATTTTTTCTGTTGACGTTTAATGACATTGTTTTCAACTTCCTTTATTAAAATTACCATGAATGAATTTACTAGTGATGCCAACGTTAAGACTGCTTGACATTTCCATTTAAAAGAAAACAGACTTTATACACCTTTATACACCTAAACCTAAACGAATTCAAAGACTAAATGTCAAAATTTTTAATGAGTGGTGTCTTAAACTGAAGGAGTATAAAGTACAAAAGTTTAATACTACATTTTAATGCTGTTCATGGCCTGTAACATTTTTAAAACTGATTTCACTCAAGAACGGTAAGTTGTATCGAGAAAACGCAAGAGTGATCTTTTTTGTGAAAGACTATGGAATTTAAAATTTTGTTGCTGAAAGTGGCAAGATACTACAACCAAAATATGTAGTTAGGGTACTCTTTACCCTATAGCCCCCAGTTTAGGGGAGGGCGCCCTTAATTAAAAATTTCGGTATTTGATCATTAAATTCATTTAGATATGTAAAATTTTGTAATTTTATCTAACACACCTCTTTCAGGAGGTGTAGGCTTCGATACATGTTCATAGGAAAATTTTGTCCTAAAATTAAGTATTCTATCTCTTGTTTAAATTTGTTACAATATAAACGGCACACTCTGTATTTGTACGGATAATTAATGAAACCTCATTCGGGTTATTGTTTCGCCAACTGGAGACGATAGACGAAATTTTATTGCTGCATTGTTATTTGTTACACAAATTGGATATTATTAAATCAAGGCTTATAAATATTATGCATAACGGTGATTGATCAAATAAAGCCATCAGTTTTTTGAAGGTTCTTCAGAACGGAGTCATTATGACAAATGTAAGCACTCTTCGTTCCACTACTTCAAGCCAATCACAGAAATGTTCCGCAATTACCTCGAGAATAACAATTTAGTTTCGTTGATTATAGACTAAAACGCAACAATTTCAGCCAAAAAAGTTTCATAATTGAACCAGATTTAATTTGTATGTAATACTAAAAAACGGTTGACAGCGCTCTTATTTTATTAAAGGAGTTTACCAAACACTCAAATTTATAACGTGAGTTCATTAAAAAAACTCCACTAATGAGATTTAATTAATTATCTGTCATCTTGACTAGTGGATAAATGCATAATGAAAGACATGCAAAAGATTTGTCAAAGTACTCATGAGCTTTTTTATATATCCTTATATATAATTCCTTATCCTTATATATATTTTATAATTTGATTGTTATTTGAGCACCAGATGTATTTTATTGATTTGCTAATTATTTTGGATTATGCCATGCCAGATTTGATGATGATCATCATCGTAAATTGTCTTTCATATGCTGCGATATTGATTTAAGTACCATTCATGTTTATTCTAGACAAGTACTTCAAAGCTTTTGTTTATTTTCGTCATTATTAATTTTATTTATATTATATTTAAAACTGATGTACTTACATTTCCAACACAGGATGCCCACGAGTAATAATGAGCCTGAAAAATTTTTTGAAGCAACCAACATTACATTTAAAAGATAACGTGGATATTAAAATATTTGGTTTTAATAAATTAAATGCAGTGACCAAACAGCACTTTAACTTTAATTTATAAAAAGTCAAACCTTGGAGAATTTGATGAGAATTACTTTAGTAGATTTTAATGTTGACAAAAAGACCAACAAGATTCTCATTTATAGAGAATGAAAAGATGCTTCGTAGACTGCACGGTTATATCCAGCGCGATATCCAAATAGACGGGCTCCCTAAAATTGGAGTAGTCATTTTGACTGACCGAAATTTGTCGCAAATAAAAATACGATTACTATGTTTAACTAATTAAAACTAATTAAAACGAAATATTTTAGTTTATCTTTGAAATGTAATGTTGGTTGCTTCAAAAAATTTTTCAGGCTCATTACTACTCGTGGGACACCCTGTATAAAAATCCACTTATTTTTATTTTAAAAAGCTAGAGTTTACTTAATCAAATAGGTAATCTCTAATCGCCTACTATTAAATAATATGAACAATATTTTATTGTTAATGTGAGGATAAAGTATTATTTTTGTTACTCGTAGCTTTTAGTGCAGAATGTGTAAGGATAATAAAATCTTTTTTCTATTTCGGTGTCAGAATAAGCATTTTGTATAACTGAAAACAGTTGCATAAATGCAACTTGGTAACACTGTTTTTGGCAACACTTCATATTTTATACAATATTTTTGTCATCAGTCGCTGTGCATTCGGTCGTTTTTAAGTGAGAAATTGTTGTAGATCAACGTATTTCACCGAAACTAAAGTAATTTGAGCTATTGGGTACCGCATACCCCAAATATGTAAATTTTAACTGTTGCATTTAATAATAAATGTATTTTAATTAGCGCTAAATAGAAAAAATTGAATAAAAAACTCTTTACAAATGCTCAAGTGCTCATTGTGATACTCGTACATTCGTAATACTTGCCACAGCGTGGCTTGTGTCACAAAATACTTGTATCTTCATGTGTTTGCAATTTACAACACTTGTTTTTTAATACGCTATTAAAGTTTACCACACCATAATTGAAAAGAAAACCGATAAGTTCATAAATACAATTTAAACGTTTTTCTCCACGTTTTTATTTACAAGTGTTTGGAAGAAACGACCTTACATGTGTTTGAGGTTTTATAATGTTGTGTAAAGGACAAACTGCAACATTTGCTGAACCAAACGACAAATATAGTTCTAAGGAAAAAACTAAATAAAATTCTTCGACAGCTATCTTTCACCTCGCATTTATTCGAAGTTGATATTTATGTATTTATATGTATCTTTATTTAAAAATCGATTTCAAACGTGCTCTAGTAAATTTTAAATTTGCTTTTGGCAAAGGCAATTGTACAATATTGCTACTTCTCTGAAATATAAAACCGAATTTATGTGCAAAACTGCATCTTGAAATAATAAGAAATTTTCTTTGAATTTATTGCACAAGATTTTTCTGTTATAAATTAAGAAGAGATTAAGAGATTTGCAGGGGATAAATCGATTTTTGAACGGATGCACTCTAGAGAATGCACTTTAAATTTAGTATCACTTTGTAACTAGTTTAAACTTTGTATCAAAGTTGGAATGAGAAAAGTGTGTATTACAAAATATCCGGAGTACAGTGTGTTATATTAAATAGGCGACTATACCGTCTTTAGTAGGTCAAGTTGCACTTCAAACAGCCCGATAACATTATACCTAGCGTAACATCGGAGTTTTGTTTTTTTCTCTTTGGGATCTCTAGTGCATTTCCTTTTAACAACCGTCTCTCAAATGTGGCGTTATTGCTTATGAAAGCGACAGCAACACGTTTAATGATCAATAAAGTTTTATCGAGTACACAATAAAACAACAATCAACTCGGACAACAGAAAAGAGAAATGGCCACGAAATTAAATAAAAGCTCCCCTGGTCAAAAATCGAGTTTCTGTGTTAAAAAAATTCTTGATGGGAGCACAGCGCCGGTCTCAGGTGGAGCCAGAAAAAGCGGTATCTTATTGATAATAATCAGCTGGCTAGAACTGTAAAGCTTTAGTCGGGAAAATACGAAGCCGTTGGAAAGTAGAAGTATCATTTTCTTTAATGGAAAGTAGGAGTCATAAAGACTAGCCTTAAGCTAAGCAAGAGCTCGAGCGATGTGCCGCAATTTTCTCGCCGAATGGGTTAATGCACGAATGAAAAAGAAGGTCCGGAATTAGAGTAGGCTTTTTTAACGCAGAATTAAATTGCAACAATAACAAAACAAAAATTTTTCGCGAGATTTTTTGCCGCCAAGAAAGCTCGCGTCAGAATTAGTTGAAAAACGATTGCCTTTTGATGAGAAAATCTAATAAAAGTTGGCCGGTCACATCTTACAAGATGGTTTAAGTTCCTTAATATTAACAATATTTTTTATACGTGTTTTCGTTCGACGTTCTGCTATACAACGAAAACTTATTTCTAAACTTCCTCGTATCGGTGAACTTTCTTCGAGCTTCCGTAAAGCTTCTTTATTGTTCTGGATATTTTGTTATTTTACAACGCGATGTTCAATAACACATCAAATTTTATCCTCTTGAATACATCTCACTAATACTATACCAAACTACAGCAAAGAGAAATTTTTGACGACACAACAAAAAATCTGGAAGTAAAATTAAAATAACGTTTTTCACAAAGCGGTAACCGATTTTCACCACAGAAATTCTTCCATATTCTATCCAAAAATAGTTGAATTAAATAGGCAAAGTATTTCTCATTATGCAACAATCCACAGTTGCTTTCTTTTGGCTGTTTGTCGAGCCGGCATTTTCTCACTTGCTCAAAAATTTATGCTAAAAGCACGTCGTGTTTAAAAAAATCTAACCCAAATAAGATGTGGTCAAAATAAAGTTAGTATGCATTATAAACTTAAATTAAGTTATTTAAAATTAAACAGGAAGCGACCTTTTACAGCAACTAATTTTCGACTCGTCTAATTTGTTTTGTTTTAATTTTGCGCACAGCGAGCAGTTTTAAATAAGATAAGGCAGCTGACAGTTTACCAACTTTGTGAGTTTATTTCAAGACAGATGTATGCTTGACATGTAGTTAAAGTATTTACACATGCCTTAAAAAAAAGAAAGAAATTTTAATTAAACATAAATGTCTCAATATTTACAACTTTTTTAAATACCATATTTTTAAAGACGGAAATTAACCCGAGATGCCAGTATTCATAATTCAACGAATTTTCAACTTTCAACGAGTTACAGTGGAATTTATAAATAGATAGAAGTTACGGTTTTTACAGAGAAGGGTCGCTTAACATTGCTTTTGATGTGGTTGAAAGGAGGATGACATGAAACACAGTCATTTGACTCTTAAACAAATACAAATATTGATTCTGAGCCGTTATTGTGTGTTTTAATAAATACCTAAAAACAGAAAGATTTTTCGAGGGGGGAAATAAAATATCATTTACTAAAAGTTGGCTTTTCTATAGTTTTTAAGTTAATTAGCCGATTTAAGAAGAGCTCTCAAGCCAGAGTCTGTAAAGTTAAATTGATGGTAGCCCCAATCTTGATTTTCGTATATTTAATTAGTTTGTTGGTAAAAGTTAGATGAATGCTGACTTTCCAAAATAGTTAAGTTTGATCAGAAATTTGTTATATTAGGTATTTTCAGTTTAACTATATAAAGGAATGGTGAGTCATTATCTGGAATATAATTAATTACATCGACATTAAACTGGTACAAGGAAGCAGCCGTAAGTTATTTAATAAACGAACTATATCTCTAATTAATTAAAAGTCTGTAGGAATTGCAAACATTTGTCTTTTAGAAACACTTTTATTCACGCTAATAATTAATAAAACCTTGAGCGGACATGTAAGCCATAATGAAGTCAACTCGATTTACTTATATTCTGTATTTTTTTAATTCGTTAGATAATCCGAATTACAGCTAGACTAGTAGTTGATTATCCGTTAACATGTTTTTGGTGGAAAAACGAGATTGAAAATACTCAATTTCCAATATGCGATCGTCTGTAAGGGCTGAAGAATTATTTGTTGTCGACCAAGAGAGAAAACAGAGACGTCTGAGAACACAATTGCGGTAAACAAAGACTTGATCAAGTGAGCCTTAGTTCACTCATTATACGGAAAATAGGCTTGGTGGATGATGTGTATTGTTAGTTCCTCGCAACGTTCCGTGTCTTACTAGAAATTAGTTAATTCGTAACTCTCAACATCATGAAACTTAATATCAGTAGTTAACCTTGCTTAAAACAATGCCGAGCTTCCATTTGCGAGTCGCGTTCATGAGCACATATACCATCCAGAAGCTCACCATCTTTTCATTCGTGATAATTACCCGGTTTTAATTTGCAATGCCAACATCTGTTGGCGAAATGGTAAATTTTTGGCTACTTACTGTAAGAAATTTGACATTTTAGGTCAGAATAGGATTTAAAACAATTTTAGAGAAACACCGACTATGTATTCATGGATGTCATGGTTGTAATTTGCTGTTTATTGTAATATATGGGCGTTCCCGAATAAAGATATTGTTAAGAAAAATCAATTTAGCCTGATTGTTTCCGATAGCGGCCTATAAATAATTCAAGGCAAATACCTTTACATCAATAATGGCTATTATATGTTTCATGTGTTCGAATTACATACAAGACATAGTACGGAAACGTGCGCTTAAAGAATATCAATTTAGAAAGCATTTGAAATATTTTCCGCAAAACCATTTGAAATGTTTATTTGATTTGAGAAGAGAGTTTCATAAGTCTTTTAAAATAACAGATCTGTTGAAATTTCATACACAGTTTGGTAAAAAGTTGAAGAGGTGATTCTCTTGAACTGACTTGGAAATTGGGTGCCAACGGTGAAGTAGTAAGATGAGTCGCTTCGGGCAAAAAGTTGAACGAGAGATGGGTACTTGACAACTTATATTTGCAATTTAAAAAGTTTCCGAATAAATGAGTGGAAAAACTTTCACTGCGGCCGTGTCCCACACAAACGAGCTTCCAATAATACGAACGTCCAAGAATTTTACACAATATTAACTTCGCAAAGCAAAATATTAAAATCTTAAAGCCGACCAAATCATTTATTCGTCGATATTCTGCGACAATATTTTATTTCTGACAAAGCCCTCAAACGAGCCGTTTCAAAAATCAAAATGAAATAAAATTTTACATATGAATCGAAATGGAAATATTTCCACTTTAGACATACATCTGACACATCTGGCATCCAACCCCGTTTAGGTAAAAACTTGTTCATATACGCTCAACTGTTCTGTTTTAAAACAATAAAGTATACGAAACTCCGAAACATAAGTATCTAATAAAAATATCAGAACTTTGTTACACTTGTTTCCTCGTTTCGTTATGCAAGAAATAGCGTTTTTTTCTGCTATTGCCCGAGGTTTTCTCTCTTAATATTTTAGGTTGCAACTATTTACATTCATAAAGTACTTTTAAGCAGATATTTATCTTGAATAATTGAGTCTACTCTACACAACATGGGGCTAATTATATCAGAACAAAATAATATGTCGCTTAATTTTAGAAAAGTGTTTATGTCACTTTAGCTTAGCTTGTTTTTAGGCGTTGTCATCGCTGATAACTGATTGACATTCATTAGGGCTTTATATTTATAAAAATACCCACTTAAAATTGCTCTGAAACGATAACACGCATATAATTATATTCAATTTTACGCCATTTATCATCGCCTTTCTAATTAGAGTATGCAACTCTGATTTTTATTGTGTAACAACTTTCTGTCTCACACTCATATACCAGATAAATAAAAAGTATAGAACCAAATGTTTTTTCTTAATCATCTGCGGTCAGAAAATAATAATTAATAAAGACTAAAGTGCTACAAAACATGTGGTCGTGTTTTGAGAATGAAATTTTGTTTTGCGTTTAAATTATGCGATTTTTTTACAATGACAGCATATATTTATAAAAAAAATATAAGTTGAAGTTACCATAGTCCTTGTAAAAAAAGGTTTTATATAGTACATGAGCATTTCAAAATGCAGAACTCAGAAACGAAAAAAAATTCGAGAAATTGTATTCCTGAGAAACGTTGGCGTTTTTTATAGTACTTTATCATTTGTCAATAAGTTTTTCAAGAAATAAATAGTTTAAGCAAAAAACATTTGGTTCCATACTTTCTGTTCACTTGGTATTTTGTTCATTTCAAGCACTTTTGGAAATTGTATTTTGCTCGTCCACTACTTTATTCGCATTTTGTAGGCATAATACTCAAACAATCGGAAGATTATGTGGCACTGCAAAGCATCCGGTGTGGAGACAAAATCACAATTACTCTAATAAAGTTATTTACACCAAATTGACTCTAAATTAGTGCAGAAGAGTCAATAGAGCGCTGCTTAATGTCAGTCGTAAAATAAAGCAACTCGGCATTCATATTGTCGTGTTTTATGCCACATTTTGGTCTAAGACTTTGGCATTTGTCTGTAATACAGCCAGCGTGGTCGGCTATTCGTTAACGGGGCAATTTCAGCCTTGTTCGTGTAATAATATAATTACACAGGTTCGCAAATTGAGGGTTGAATAACCAAGATTGAAAATAATTTTATACCTACCAGGTATTTGTAATAATAATTTTCGTGTTGTTGGAAGTTTGCTCGTTAAATTATTATTATAAGAGCGCGCGAATCGTTAGACACGTCCTAAATACCTGCGAGGGCTATAGTATTCTAATTGCTAAATTTCTGAAATTTCTAGAACTATAACCCAACATAATTATCGAAACAGGAGTGATAAATCTAATGCTGGGTCAAATATAAAGGACCGAGACCCAAAATAGAGATGATACGGGCCCGGAAGATAAAAAGTACAAAAATAATAATTTGCGTTTTTTGATGAATATCTAATGATCCGAAGATTCCGTCAGGCGCTTGTTTTTGTGTTTTTTTTTTTATCTCGAAGCCGTTCTCTAACGAGTTTCTTTTGAAAATTGATTTAGAATATTCTATAATGGCAACAAATTATGAATAATAACACCTGTGTGGTTGTTGCAACACTCACCGAAGAAGTCTTTTAATAACAGTTATTAACAGTGAAAACCTGTGCATCAATAACATGACTAATCATTTCTAAATGCTCAATTAAAATAATACGTTGCTACATGATAGATTATTCTTGTTTTGAGTTATCCGTTCAGGTGGTAGGGAAATCATTAATTTAATTATTAAGTAGACGATAGCATCACAAAGGACGGTATGATTAATATTTGATAAACAAGAAAAAAAAGCTGAAAAAATTCAATACACGTGTGATTATTTGATACTTTTCTGATCCGGTGGGATTACATTCTCCGAGTTCAAAGACAAAATTTTACCCACGTGTTCTGCGCAATTAAAAAAAACATTAGAAACCGTTGTCACTACAATAAAAAATCCCAATTCATTCAAAATCAATAAACTAAAAAAATCACTCGCATGCACATTGTTTGTTAGAGTAAATTCCGGGCTGAGCCCAGACTACCAACTATAAATCGTTGGCGTTATTAAAAATTCAGCCAAGTTGGAATTAATCATTTGCCATAAATAAAAATAGATTGCATGAAAATGCGATTTTCGGCGTGTTTCTGAACTAAACATTTCGGTCATATATCTTGCACGTTAAGTCTTGTTAAAATTCAACGCATGTAACTTTTGTTATATTATTTCGAGGGCTTATATTTATAGCGCGCCGACTTTATTTCGTTATATTTTTTCCGGTTAGATTTATAACAAACATCTAATAAGTTGGCCCACGGTTAGAGGTGGTCGTATTTCAGACTCCATATGAGTAACCCTTCGACTTTACGAGACTCCAACTTTTCGAATTATCAGCAGTTTTAAGAAAGAGTTCCAAGCTATGAGGTTACGATTCATCAAACATCAATACTGTAGGCAGATTTTGAATGAAGGCGTTGTGCACAATGTAATAAAGTGCCGACTGAAATAAATCACCGCTACATCAAACGATTACCTACCTCAAGTCGGTTTTTGGCTTTTCATGTGTGATTTATTATTTGCTATCACGAGATAACATGAAAGTTGTACAGCGATTGTCGAAGAGTGAAGTTTTTCAAATTTTGCTTTAGACGCAATCCACTATGTATTTATTATTATTTGTAGTAAAAACAGTCTGCGACAATACCTTTATAAAAACTTTTAATTATTTTAATGGAGAATCTTACTTTGTCTTGTATGTACTAGGTGTTGTGCATACAGATGTCAGCAATGCTCCAACTTGTGAAACTGTTGGTTAGAAGGTTTGAAATTACATTGGAGACAAACAAGAACAAAGGCGTCTAATCTAAACCTTTCTACAACGATAGAACAAAATGTTACAATCTAAAAATTATTCATTTTATACTTGATATTTAAACAAGCATTGTCTGTTTACCTACCTACTAAATCAAACTAATTTAAATCAAACAAACTGCAGATGCGCTTCATATATCTTGCTTTTAAGCAAAAAAACTTTTTCTACTCGTAGGTAGATCAATAAGAAGTAATTTTCTATTACAAAAAAATATCTTGTGTTAACAAATCTGAAAGGTAATTAAAGTCTTATTACGTAAATATCTAATTAAAATCATCTGTTACTGCATGCTCAATCAATCTTTTATTTATAGTCTACAAAATAAACCGTCTAATAATAAGCAAAAGTTTCTATTTTCAAGATTTGATGACTGACTGACAAACATAACTAAATATAATTAACATGCAATGTTATTGATCTCATGTTATTTCAATATGTTATTGTGTTTTAAAAATAGAATTACATCTTGTATGCTCAAAGTTAAAAAGAATCGACTTGAAACTCTTCAATTAATAATTATTATTAAGTAGGTACTTAGTTATGAAATTTCCAAAATCGCATAGGCATGGTTACTTGAAAATTTCAAGCCAATTACAGTAACAGTTATAGTTGTATTATCAATTATTCTTCGCATTTGAACACACTTGAAAACTTTAAAAAACATCCACGAATTTATTAAAACAGGTAAAGTAAAAGTCGCTTATGAAACTAGTCGTCTGAAAGCAAAATTATTTATTGATAATTTTTGCAATAAAACTTATCTAGTGACTCTTTGAAATGTAACATTACCAATTCCCATTGATCTCCTTTTTTCATATCTATTAATTCTGTAATTTTGCACTGATCACAGCAAATGCCTTTTGTTAAATTATTCAGTTTGTTTCAAGCGCATACCAGACTATTCATTCTATATCTGATTGAAATAATAATCGGAATATTCAATTAGTTGCTAGCGTTTTCAAACTCCTTTTAGTTTATTATGTTCATAATTTGGATTGGAGGCGTGCACAAGAGGTGTCAGCTTTTAGCTTTCATCTTATTTCACGACTATTTATTGTTTTATATGAGAATTTCAGTCTGCTCGTTTTGTCAGGAAGTTAATGTCAGCAAGGTATACGTTGGGTAATTTAGTCAAACGTCGAAATCTATTAGAACTTATTAAATAACAGCAATGTCGAACGCTGCAACTGGAGGAGCATAAATTTTTGTTTTTATGCAAACAACAGGTTTAGCAACTGCTCTAATTACAAAAAATTCTTCCTAAAGAATAGATTTATTTCAAAATCTGTTTCCCTTTGCATCGTACTCATTTAAAATCCTAACAATGCTCTTTTCCAGCACTAATTATTAATTGAGCAACTTGGTAGAGCAGTCCGAGTCAGTAGTTCGAAAAGAGCCAATCCAACATTCCCTTCTTCACCTGGCTGGCTCAGATAACTAAAATAATTAATGAAGGTCTTTGTTGAACAAGAACCCGCTATCATTTGTCGCAACCAGCTGTTTCAATCAACCACAAACCTTCTACCAACCAATATCCTGTAAACATAATCGTGTTTTAGTCAAGTTTAAATTTAACAACATTGCTCACTCATTACCAGGCTATGGGTTACTAAAAAGACAAAGATAACTCGTATAGTATTCAAACGCTGACAATCTGTAATGACCATTTATCACTTTCCGAAATGGCCAAGATAGATCGATTGCCTCTATTCTGAAGTGGCAACCGCTCGCTCATCGTTCACGTGTATCTGCGTTTCTGATTCCTTTCATGCATTGTGATTTATTATAAAGGGTCATTTTTAAATGCATCGATTGAGAAATCGAGGAAAAACGAATAAATATCATGTCAGCAGAGGAGATTTTGTGGCCGAGTTGGCCCTTAAATTTGATAGTTAAGTGATAGTACAAATGCAATTTTAATTCGCTTTTAATTGCGAATGTGCTACTTTCAAAAAGCATATATCATGTCTGAAAAGCTCGTGGTGAGTGTAGGAGGAAAACACATTAATTAAGAACATGAAAGTCGGCAACCGCCAGTTCTCCTCATTCAACCCTCAAAGTACCGCCGAACTTTTGATTGATGGTATGTACATTTTTTTTCCGACGAAACACTATACGAACTTTGTATTGAATTAGATTGACCAAAAAATAAGTGCGGTATAAAGTGATTGATTGCCGTAATAAAAAGCAATTGCAAGCTCGGACTATTGGTGTTTGTTTATAAAATGTTTAAATTGCAAAACGAAAGACATTTCTTGATTATCAGAAAATCAGAAAAATCGCCATATGTCTAATTATTAGGGTAATAGGATTATTAAAGATCAGAGACCCTCGTTGAACTGCAGACGTTGGAGACTCTGTCCGGGATTAATGTATTATAAATCTGGCGGCATTATTAATGGTCTTGTGTAACGAAGATATTACATTATCGGAGTTTTGCGAACGGAACCTAAACGAAACTCAATAAAAGTTGTTGTAATTAATCATTAAATCAATTACAGAAATCAGGAAAGTATAATTTTTGTTCAAAGGAAACTTATCTTGCTTAATGCTGGTACCTGTAGCTTGCACCAATTTAAAATCAATTTTTCAGTATTAGCAGCGCCAATATTTGTCGCAACTCAAACAAAAAGTCCGACACAAATTTCGTGCCGAACATTATCAAACTTTGCAATCTTTCATAGGATTGAATTTTCAATCAAACCCAATTTACATTCAACGTTTGCTATACTAAAATATTAACGGAGCTAAATTGCTTTCTTATTTATTTATATTTCGCGAAAAGCTGGCAAAATCTAATTATACTTATTAATAGTTAAGTCGCAACTTGGTTGTTTGCCAACCAGGATTTTGCTCTAATGTGTAATCATTATGGTATAATGATTAGCCACAACCACTTATCACATCTAGACTTTTTAATTCTTTCTAAGCCGTTCATTAACGTGCTAAATATTTTTATTATAAATAAATCTGTGTCTATTCAACCTCTTTTAATTACATCTTTTTCATAAAACAAATTTACGAAAATTTTAATAAGTGAATAAAAAGTTGAGAGTTTACAAAAACTTATAAAAAGTTGTACCTATACATTTATAAATAAGCGAGTAGGTGGTATTAAAAAATTCAAGGTATAATGGGCTGGAAATCGTATTTATATCATAACACTCTTCTAAATTTTCTCCAACTTTTTTAATTTGTTATTGTGCAGTTTGTCAAAACATCTTAATTTTGCATTTAGTGTGCAAAGCAGTTGTAGACTTTTTAAATGAAGTTGCGATGGGAATGATAAGTATCTGAAGCAATTACTGCAAATCTCAAGACAACAAAAGCAGAATTTGCCTATTCCACATTAACTATGAATCATCCCTGAAGGCATCTGTCATTTTGACGTCGACGTGATATGTATTTATCGTAGATTTCCATCTCCACGGCATGTACATCTGTCTCATACCCCCAAAAGTGCAATCTTTGCGTTATCCGAGTATTATGAACCGAGTATTAAACCTAGCATTTTTTGAATCCTGACATGTTTATTTTTAAAATATTTTTTTTATACTGCACGAACATTAGTAGCGAGCAAAAATAACGCATTTATTACAAATTTTAGGCGGCGACACCGATGAGATAATAACTTTATTCCGAATATTATCATTCCGTGAAAATCGCTGGGGCGAGTGGATCTCTATAATTAGGACAAAATAAACATCCCGTTACATGTTTTATTACTTCTAACTGGTCAGATGTAATAAAAACGCGAGTGACTTGTTGCGAAACGGGAAAAATCTCTAATTTTTACTCCTAATGGGAGTAATTGTGTCACGCGGCTTTACATAAAACATAAATTAAAATGAATGCAAGTTAGATTCGTTATGCTGGAATGAGGAAATTGAGTTGGCTTCCCGTTTGCAGACAAATTTTGACATTTCAGGCTGACAGTGTGAATTTTCATATTTAAATGAGCACTATTTAGGAAAGCTGGAAAGCTTTAGCAACAATTACTAATATTTTTTGAGGGCGTGGTTAGCCGTCCGCTCATTTGTGTGAACAAATAAAATGTCGTGCTATCTGTCCGTACAAATAGGTATGTGCGGACGGATATGACAATCGCTATTAATCCGAACATTATCACGGACAAATAAACGGGAAAATATCCGTCCGCATATACGCACATTTGTGCGAAAGAATATGACAATCGTTATTCATCCAAATATTTTGGCGGACAGATAGCCAACAAAATATCTGCCCGCACGCGTTTTTGGACAATTATGTATCTTGGATGTATGTCAGGTGTTCGTCGGCATATAAATTTAAATTAGTCTAAGTCCTAAAAAAAAGACTTCATAGAGCAGTGGTTAGGTCAAAACAGGTCAGGTATAACCCCAGAGTCTACAAGTCTACGATTTTACAATTCCTTAACTAGTTTGCGCATGCCTATCATCATTATAATTAAATTATAATTAAATGTATTTTTTAAGTTTTGTTTAATTAAGTTTCTATTTTCAAAATATCTATGAATCTCAAAAGTGAATAAATGTTATCAATACCAGTTAAGAAAAGTATGAAGACAGTTTACGCTTTTACTAGGTATCTATAATAATTGTCAACGCTTAAAGTGACGAAATGCTAACCAGATTTTTACTTATGGCTACCCACTATTTTTAAAGGAAGACTTAACAAGAGCTCCTGCGCAAGAATGATTAACTTAGATGTAGCAAGAGGTGTATTCAAATTTTTAATTTCTTAAGTGATATTGTAACATTTACGCTTTCTTAAAGCTTAAAAAACTTGAATGGTCTTCTGTAAGCAATGTTTTATACCGTATTTTCATTTTAGGTTTTTTGTGCTGTTTTTTTTAAGAAATATTCTTAAAAAGAAATTTTGAGTCAGTTGTTGACACGTAGAAGTATTATTTTTAGAATTTTCTACGAAAATTTACTTTATCCCTAATTGACTCCGCCCTCCGCGCAGTTTTGGACCACGACATAATGTAATAATTCTAGGTACTTACGAAGGCGTCCGAAAATTTAACTCGAACTGACATTCGGAATTGTGCGTAATCTGAAAATAAATCCTCAAGATTTCAGTTGATTAGTTGATCAGTTCATTGAAAGCAATTTAATTTCCAACGTCATTGTCGCCAATATTAAAAATAAAAACATAAACTACACTAGGCTAGTAAGCCATTGTAAGAAGCTGTTAACCCAGCTAAACGAGTGCATTACTAACTAGAGTTGTTAAAAACGCAAAATAAAAAGAAAATATAAAAGTGTATTTTTTTTAAATTAAGAGATGAAACTTGTCTTGTTTATGTCAATAAAATCTAACAGATCTCTTTTTAGATGTTAAACTTGGCGTTGCAGTAAATTGTATACACTAGAGATGTTTACTTTATTGACATATGTATTGACATTTGCAATAAAAGAAATCATCTTAAATAATGCAGTTTTTGCTACTTTTTTCAAATAATCGTGACTTGCGACTTATAACTCGACTTAAAAATTAGCACATGAATACAACTGAATAAAAAAGTGTGCCAAGCTCTCTCTGTAATTACGTCGTCTCATAAAGCTCTCTTCCGTCATCCTCCGACTTTTCCCTGAAACAATAATCCTTGCAAATCATTTCAGTTTCTTAAGTAGCACACTGAAACATTTAGCACTTTCTAAGCCTGAATAAAATAGCCATAACCATTTAAACGGCTCTTTTAGCACAGCCTGGAGCTTTCGTTTAAAACTTTCGCTCTGAAAGTGCCCACATACCTGACATAAACAAAGTTGCCATCACCGACTCAACTATTTAGCAGACAAAAAAATTAATGCTTCTGGGGTGCGAATTGCCCTCCATTATTTTTGTCAATGCTTCGAGAAATATGACATCCAGGTACATGTTTTTAGGGGAAACCGTTGCACGCTTCACAGACAAATGGGGGCGCAGCTGCTGCGAGCGCGGGTGTCTAATAGAAGACCGGTTGAGAATTAGTCATGCCACGAGAGATCGATGGCGTTAATGGCGCCCCCTATAATCAAACACGATACCATACACAAACACACGCCCGAGTTTTGTCTCTGGAATTAACACCCGGACGCGAGAAAAATTGCAGCGAATTTATCGAAGGGCGCTGCCAAAGAGAGATAACCGAGATCGGCAGATGACGGATGCTGAAGGACATACCGGGACTTTGGACCTCATCGGACTGAGTTCACGTATGTCAGAGAGGATCAGGTCTAACAAAGATTGCAAAACAAACTTGTTTAAAAAATTGGGATTCTACAAGAATTGGATTTCGAGGTGAGTTAAATTGCTTAAATTATTTTAAGAAAAAAATGGTAGGAACTAAAGTTTTATTGTATTTCGTCAATATTTTGACCTATTATTGTTCCATACAAAGCATAATGGTTCATTGAGAAATCACAAAAATATTCCTAATATACTCGTACAAGGTGATTCACGAGGAATAATGAGCCTGTCCAAATTCTCGGTGCAACCACCATTACACTTTCGCAAGTTGCTTTTTCAACTGTGATGTTGGTTGCATCGAGAATTTGCTCAGGCTCATTATTTCTCGTGAATCACTCTGTATATTTAGCAGTCTAATAAGTCTAAGTCATAATTCGGTCTATTCATTTCAAACCTCAAAAAACTAAAATGTTGTCTTCTGACATTCAAATGGCATCGCTATGTGCTTTTAAAAGCTCCAGAAAATTAGATTATCTTATATCTAGTTTTATCATTTTGTTTCCATACAGGATACAGTACCAATTTTTTTGTCATTAATGTCATTAACGAATTAAATTAAATAAAAGAAAGCTGTTAAATAACCTTTTGACAAGGTAATAAATAATTATCTGCATAGAAAATAATCTAATTAAAAGTGATTTTTTGGTCTGACTCTGCTCTTAATTTATGGAATCTTTGAAATGTTTTTGTTTTTAGGTTATTAATAGCAAAGACACAAACCGATAAAATTTTAAATGGAACACTCTGTATTTATTTTAGAATTCAACATTTTTTATGTAATTATATTTTTTGACAATATAATACTCCGTTTATATGTCACGATCTCCACCCAAACCATTTACTTTCTATTCCTTCCAAACATTATTTTTATCGACACAAACCTCCATCGCCTTGATGGTTCTATTTGGGGGTGTCGGAACTGACACGATGCATATCATATACGAGAAACGGGTGCGGAACAATGTCTAAAAAAGATACGAACATTACTTTCCTATTCAACTCTGACCTCGAATATATACAACAATATATCCGAATTTTTTGAATGATCAATATTTAATTAGAACAGTTTCTGATACAATTCAATAGCAAAATAATTTGTAAAAGGCTTCACGCATTTCACCATCATATTGTGTAAAGAGATACGAGAAATAACGTTGTCTAAAAAAGTGTAAAAAATATTTCAGGTGGATACAAAGAGTAAGTGTCAGAGACATATCTCGCCAGACAGGTCAATTTTGTCGTTTAAACATTGGATGGAAAGTTGAGAATATTGAACAAAAAAAATACTTTTCTGTCTAATAACAAAATAGAAACGTTTTTTTTTCCGTCTCAATTTTATACTGTTAAACTTAATATCTCGACTCAATTATCACGTTTTTAACAAAATGCTCCCTTATTTTATGCACCCTAACGCTGGGGAAAGCAAGGGGATATAACACTAGTGAAAGGTGAAAGAAAACTTGTACATTAATATTTGAAATGTAAGACATGTATTGGAATTAGTTATTTTGTTTTACTAACTTACAATACACTTTAATTTAACTGACAAATAATAAAAGCTTTGAATTATGAATCACATTTTTGACAGCTCCCCAGACATGACACCCCATTGTAGCAAGTAATTTAAGAGAGAAAAAGTGTCGAGGGTGGCTACCCTTACAAGTTACAGGTGAAGAAATTCTGTATGAATCAGAAACATCTGCTTGTAATAATTTTCTTAAAAACAATTGTAAAAACAAAACTGCACATCTAATGTTTGAGATAATTACGTTCATATAAGGTCGTTCTAGTCATCTAATAAGAGCTAATTAGATAGGTATTTTAATTAAGTACACCCACCATCTGTTGACCCGTGGTAATAATATCCCAACCTTAATAAAGTAACACTATATCTACTTGAACAGCCGGCATCACACAATTAAGAGTACTTATAACGTAATTTGAATAATAATTGCGCTATGCTTGCCGAATTAAACTTGAAAAATATTTTATTCCTTCGTCGACTTTAGTTACTCGACGTCTAAAATTGAAAGTATGGGTATGGGTTTTAGCCGATTTAAAACTTCATGAAGAGAGACATTGACTAGCAATTGCTTTTACCCAACGTCCACAAGGGCTTTAAAATATGAAAATTTATTTTTAGTGTGATAGATAAGACGAATCTGAAAGCAGCTAATGTTTCAGGTCAGAATTGATCTAGTTTTTTTTCTAGAAAAAATGTGGTTTTAGAATTATTGAGTTGAAATCAAACTGAAATTGTATGTTGCGTCAGCTTTTTAATAAATGAAAATTTATTGATTAAAGCCTAAGTATTTACGTGGCGAGACAGCTGGATCAAAGATGAAATGAAACGAAGGTTTTAAAGTTTAAGGTAAATTATGTATGATTTCTTTGTAATTTCTTTATACGATATAAAATAACTACAAGGTTGATCTCGAGTAAGAAACTATGAACAAATTGTTTTAAAGGGAACGAACACTGTTAATTAATAAATTAAGATGTTTGACACTTTGAAATATGTTGATCCATCAAAACTTAATTTTAAATACGCAGACATTTTAAATGCTGATTAGTTTATAAATAGCGTTAAATGTTTTAATCGCTAGTATTTATTATATAATTGTCTGTCAAAATCGTTGTAAAATTAAATTTCATTATGTAAAACCAAAAACGAGTTGTTGACATAAATGTAAATAATTTATCAAGAATTTTATGTCCCCTATCTTAAAATATTTTTAATAATGTGTCTCTGCCCACTCAGAAAACTTGACGTACTTTTCCTAAAATTTAACGGTAAAAAACTTGGAAATAAACTTAAATATTCTTGACAAATCTTTTTTCAATGAGATATGAGAAACATCTGTCGCATCTCAACTACGACAAACTGAATAACAATGAGAAAATGTTTTTAAGTTAAAAATTCAAAGTTCTTATCATGCAAATTTAGAGTTTTCTTAGTTAGAGTTACAAACCACAAATCGCATTAATCAGCCAACTTTATACGAGTACTAACAAATAACCACATTAATTGCTTTGTTAAAATTTAACTCTTATTAATTTGAAGTGAATTCGAAGGCAAAGAAAATGCATCTTGTGGAGTTACTTTAGGCAATAAAAATAAACGAGCGGCTTTATACCGGCCATCTTAAATGAGACACATCGTATAATAAAATCATACGAAATTCATAACCGTGCTGAATCTAGTGCAGAAAAATTTTAGTGGCCCATCTGTCTGAAATAGAAAATTTTATAGAGTCTACCTGCACCGCCATGTCTAAGATTTAAGTTGCCATGCATCAACCCTACATAATTCAATGGTGTTCAGGCTGAAATAGTGTAACGTTCTTATTACGAATACCGCTCAGACCACGCCAATTTTTAGGGCGTTCCCGTCATTTAAAGGGAAAAGTGCTTTCTATTTATTTGATTTTCCCAGTCTATTTATTCGGATACATTGGGAAAAGAATATGTCTGGCATTACATTAAACGACTTTACTTTGTTTTATGCATCACGGTTGCGTGGGTACATATTTTTATGGTTCTTTTGCACTGCTACTCATTTGGTATCCTAATTCCCACCGATTTGTGTTTCCCCATGTATATAAGTTTCCATTTAGAGGCACATTGCGCGTCAAATTAATTTCGAACTATTTTCCTGTTAATTTGCTTCGTTTTTCACAATAAAAATGCCATTAGGCTGACAAATGAGATTTATCAAAAACAGATCCTAATAGAATGCAGGGGATCGTCTTGAAATACTTTATTTTTTACAAACGTATAATAAACGTATCTTAAAATAGTCTGCACCCATATTTGTGAAGTGAGTTTCAATAACTTTGCTGAATCGCTCAATTTGTGTTTAGTCTCTATTAATATTGCATTTAATGTGAAATAGCATTTTCTTTTAATAGGACTTGGAAGGACACTAAACTTGAAATAAAGTTTCCTAGCTCGAGTTCTATTTGTTTTCTGTTACAAAAACATACGTTTGTGTAAATAACACAAGTTTTTATTGTATAACCCGACATTTAAGAAAACCTTTAGAAAATTATTTGCATGAAATAGTATTGTAAAATTGTTAATGTCCGAAAGTGTGCTTAAAATATTCATAAATCCAGACATAAATTAATTAGCATTTTAACACTGCTGTTTCAAACATATAATACTATCTTTTACATTGTAGAATTTTCTTGAAGTCGTGATGCCACTTGTAACATTCGTGATGTTCGATAAACAAAATAGTGTGCATCTTGGTGAACATAATATTCAAAAGTACATTGTCGACGGAATACTATGAGCTTTAAAGCGACTTCAAGTGTCAGATGTTGATTCTAAAAACTAATGTTTGTTTATGAGAAGACAAGAACTGATTTATTTCAGATATTTAGCACATTTATTGAATTTTTGCGACAAGGAAAGAACGCGAAAACGTAAGATTTTGTGAGACTAAAGCGTGGGAAGTGGATCAGATTAAATGGAAGAAAAACGGGAATAAAATGGATTATATAAGGAAAGACATTAAAAAATTTGTGATTAATTGTGAAGTTCCTGGGTTCATTTTTGAGAACTAAACAGAAAGAGTCGTCATTTGCATTGAGTAAATCACAAGTTTAATGTGGGATTAGTAGAGAGAGCCATACGTTTGGATAACTGCGGATATCAACAGGATTAATTGCCAATCAAATTTTATCGTGGAAAACTGTCCGTCCACTTTATTATACACACTGTATTATTATTTTGATAAATAGGCCAACAACACAAGAAAACATTGTTATTCTCAAAAACGGGTTTAAATTATTAATTGCTTTCGTCTACAGGTGTCCGCTTGTAGCAGGTTTCAGGTTTCAGGAAATCTTCAAATATTCGAAATCGCTTTTCAGAACAATATAATTTGTTCAAAACAAACAAAATACTTGCTTGACAACTGTTGGTTGAGGTCTGGAGATATCCTACCAAAATAAAGCTTGCTACAAAATATTTAATTAGCAACAAAATTGTATGTATAGTTATCACAATTTTAGTTTATAGGAGTTCAAAAGATTCAAAGAGTTCAGTGATAGGATTTATAATAATAATTTTGGGTAAATATGTTTGCAACCTTTTACATAAAGAGGGTAATTAATTATTATTTGTGTCTAGCAAATATGTAGATAATGCGTACATAATTCATTTTTTTATGTATCTTTATAAATACGAGTAGGTATTCCAGAACAATCACAGTGGAAACAAAAATAGAAACTTTAGATACCTACATTATGTATGTACTTGTACTTGAATATTGTTTTAATTGCATATATTTTATTATTGCAAATACACAGGGTCATTTTGATATACTTTTCGTATTTTTTTGTATGATATTTGAAGAAGCAATGTAAACTTTGGGCAGTGTCAAAAATTTGAAATTCGCTAATGTAAAATTAACCCCGTCCCATCCTATATTCGACGCTCACTGCTTTGCTTAAATGAAAATGAAATGCAATAAAAAAAGTAGTCGACGTAATAGACGTTTTTGTTAGTTTAGTGATGATAAAATTTCTTTTAAAAAAAACGTCATTCGTAAATTACTTACTTAAAGGTTACAATAATAGATGCTGAAAATAATGACCGTTATTGGCGATATAGGCTTGACTTCTTTGACGCATGGAATTTGCACTTGATCACGTTGTTCTATTAATGCGTGAGGATTTTCATCACATCAAACATGTATATTACGCAAGTTAAAAACTCCGTTACACGTAAATCCGGCTTCATCGGTAAAAAGTACCACACTTAAAAACTCCGGTTCGTTTAGGAACCCATACAGAATACGCAAACAACAAATTGAGATACTTCAAGCTGATGAGCAATTCTACGTGTACTTGTTCCAGGATTTGGTTCCACTAAGTCCAGAATTTGTGGTTCTACCTCCAAAATCCGGTTAGTACGACCTCTATCTTGGGTATGGGGCTGGACGGTGCCATGATCTCGTATACGAGTACGTTGTAAGGTTTATTGAAACGTTGGGGCACTAGGGAACTGGGCGATTTGTGAAACGTTGTTCTCCATTACCGTCTGCTAAGCAATAACAGTACACTACGTCCTCGTACTCGATGTTAGTGTAGGGCATTTTTCGTTTTATTAACACAAATTATTAATTACAAATTTGCACCGAAACACTGACTGCAGTGGCGATTTTAACACTGATTGAAAAGTCAACAAACGACAAAGCTACAAAAACGCCAAGCGATAAGCGTTTTTATCCGTTTTTCTTTTGCAACCCTAAAAATCACTTGTAATGGAAAGTGACTATGCAGTGTCGTACTTAAATTTACTACCCAAATGTTGATCATAATTTTCTCGTCCACTATTTCCTTTTTCTAAAAAATTATATTTTTTTGTTAACGTAACCAACTGTGGGACTTGGTAGTTAAAATTACGCAAACTATATCGAAATCACCCTGTATAGAAAACAAGGATTACTTATTATATTTTACTTTAGGATAATTTTATTTAGAATTAGTTGAAATAAAAGCTTACAGTTTTTGAGTTTTAATATCCGCTTGAACACCATATTTAAAAGTCATGTCATAATAATTTCCGCTAAAAATTGCATGGTGTTCGACTTTTGGAAGAAGATGACGGGGGGCGTATCATAAACTGGGTCGAATTACTTCGTCACTTTAATCCCTTGCCCCTGTTAACAAGAATTCCCAGTGCCCGTATCACTTTTCGATCGTGTGGTCTACCGTAAACTCATCCGGATCGACCCAAGAGTTAAGAATTGATAAAGAATTTTCGTCATTCATCTGCAAACATCAAAAATACTTTACGGTCGTATTCAGGTGGGTCCGGGTGCGCATCCAGGGTGCGACATATTTGACATGGTGGGGAGTTTTCGCGCGCACGCTTGAACGTTTTCAACTAAAAGCTAGCTCAGTAGCACGCGAGACTTGTAGTAATCAACTTATTCCGGAAAAATTCCGATTAGTCCGGACCCGCCCACCTCCAGTGACATATCATCCATGTGTACGGAGTTTACTTCAGGATTTGCATAAATTTCGTGTTTCTGGATTGTTATTTACATATCTGACAATGTTCCGGTGCACGGCAACCGGATTTTAATTGCGGATAAGTATCCCGGAGCGCTCCAGAGACGTTCGCTCCGGAACACGATAAACTCGCCAAAACTTGAGTGATTAATCTTATCGATTGTGGGTGGTTTTCAGAGGTTTTTTTTAATTGAGTTTGGGAAGTGCTTAATGAGTGGTTCACAGATCTGTTGTCTGTAAGCAAAATGGTTGCGGTTTTGCGAAAATTTGTACTTTTTTTCATCGGGATTTTGCCAGCAGTGACAGCACAAGGTAAGAACGCTGGGTTTGACAGCAGGACAACGTACACAACCTTCACAAGATGTTTACTACATCTTATCAATTTAATGACATCGATTCTGGACGCCTTAGATCTGATAAACGCGTCTCAGGACACGTTAAGGACTTGTCAGGATAGACAGAATTTGACTCAATCCAACACTCTTTGCACATTTTTCTAGAATATTTTTTAATTTCGAATTTCGAAAAGTTTAATGAGTATTAAATGATCATTTATAAAGAAATTTCGATAGATAATTAAAAGTGAAGCCTTAATAAATATCATTCAACATAATCATTAAGCAGTTAAAACCTTTTTAAACTAAATTAAAATTTTTATTTATAAATTGAATTCTTTTTGTGGCCGTTTAAGAATATTAGGTTTTTATATGGAGGATTGATTTTATTCCTGTGTTAAACACGTCATTCGCTCAAGAGAAAAATGTGAGGAGTATATAAACGCTGCAGATTACAATAGAATAAAAGCTTTTCTTTTAGTCAAAGGTATTCACTCTCAGGGATGCTTTGACTCTTTGATTTTTTTTTCGAAGATAAATCTTAAAATAAAATCCAATTGGTGTCGGAATCACGAATTTATAATGGGATGATATTTTACTTGCCACAACGATTTTTGTTTTTGTGTATCTTCAATTTTTAAGCTTCAGTTAAATTCTATTTAGAAATTAAAATATTTTGTAATTATGAAGTTTTTGCCATCGTTTGTTACAATGTTAACTTTCAGAGATTTAAGGATTTTATGTCTATTTTATGTCTGTTTGCTTGTGAATCGTGATACGTGTATGACGAAATTGTCGCTAAAAAACTTATATGTACCATTAAAAACAAAGTAAAACGGAAATGAGTAGGTATGATGCCCGAGGCATAATTATACCTACTTGATATTTTTGTCTTAAAATTGAGAAATATCTAATAAAACAGAATAGGTTATAAAGAACCTTCTTTTAATCTGTATATTTCTGTTTAAAAAGCTGTATGATTTACTGAAATCTAAAAAAACTTTTTTTAGATTCTTTTGCTTTGAATAATACTCAACCTCATACATCATTAACGACAAGGCCGATAAAGACTGAAACGGGAAGGAAGTCTGCGAGATTCCGTATATTTTCACAAACAGGTTTCTCGAGGATTTTCTACCGTTTTTGTGTGGAAAATGTAAACCACGTCTGATACCATTGTACACAAAAATTACAGTGCATGCAATATTTATTTCTTGTCAGTCATTTGCTTTTCAAGCGGTTAATTAAAAACGTCACAAACTCGCAGAAAAGTTGTGAAAATTTAAGCACACGCCTATTTAAAAGTAAATTGGCAAATTAATCAATAAATCCGTAAACCGTGAACCTTTAGCCGTCATTAAGTTAAATAAGGGTAGTTTTTCATCTTCAGCTTACCTATTTTTATGGTTGACGTATCGTACATGTGGCGAATTCTTCTTCCGCATGAAGATCGGCACGCAATGTCGAATTTATAGCTTCTAATATTTATGTTTTGTAATGAAACATCTGATTTATTCGTTGAAAGAATAGTCGGATTTCGAGCGGAAAAAGTAACGATGAGGGTTGCGCTCTTCGCAAATGATTATTTTCTCTCGTACATTTTAAAATTTAAACAATGAAATCCCTTAAGCGGTAAGTTTAATGAATACATCCAAATAAATATTGTTTTTAAAAAGCCTATTTTAATACAGCTGGAATGTAAACAGAGGGGTGACTTTTGGTTGACTGGAAGGAGATTACGCCACTCGCAAAAAGGCCACGTAGATGAAAGTTAAACCCTTTACATGCATTACATTTTCATAATAAACTTATATTTGCCGACTACACTAGTTAAAATGGCAAAAATTATGAATAATCATTATTGAAATAACAAAAAACGTAAATTTTATTTTAGGGTCTATTGTTTTTGTATGGGATTGAAGTAACCTCTTCTACAGCATAATATTAGATATTAGCTTGCTTCTAAGAAATCCAATGTACTAAGTATTTTAAAAAAGGTACTCGTAGTTTGATATCTGAAATCGATGGTTAATTAAGAAGACAAGGAAACGAGAGCACATGAAGACGGACAAAAATTGGCTCGCGGCAAAGCTTTCATACGACTTTTTTTACTTGATGAAAAATAAAAACTCACAATTAGCGCACAGGTAGAACATACACTTTCAAACGACATTCGGTTTTAAATAATTTAAGCAAGCACAAAGATAGGTGAATCAGGCTGACATGTAAAAATTAATCTTTATCATTAAGAGAGTTTTTGCAAATCTTAAAAAAGTTTAACGTATTAGGACAAATGGCCGTTGCCAAAAAATTAGACGTTTACGTAAACTTCTTTCAACTGACGGAATACGCCTTTTGCCCTTGAAAGACGCATGCATACACACGACAATTAAATGACGTTAAGGTTAACGTTAAAATAAGGGACTTGCAAAAACTCACTGTTTTGTTTTTCAAACCGTAATGCAAATTTTTATATGAAACTTGAAATTCTTAGATGTCTGTTATGTTCACGGAATTTTTTACAAATTTCTAGCATGCATTGATGGAATGGTTTGCCTTAAAACTGCATAATTTTTAAATTAGGTATGTTTTTCTTTTCTATCACATAAACCTTCTGGTTTTTTATTGTCTTTACGTCTTTACACCATTTTCTTGCTACATACGTAAATGGTCTATATAAAACAAATAAACAACGACATATTTTGCAGCGTTGCGAGTAGCATTATGACATTCGTGCATTTGATGTATTGTCGTATTATTTCGTTTATGTAAACCCTTCATTTGCTATAAATACGTTCACGTTCAGACAAAGATTTATGCTTATTTTATATTAATAAATATTTTATGAGAGTAGGATTTTTATGCCAATTTTTTTAAGTTTTTGCTAGATTACAAATTCAACAAAAATAAATAAATATGATTCGGTTAAGTGATTTTGCAAAGAAATAGTATAAAATAGTAAATAATTAGATATTACTTAGTTTATTAACGATCAATGAGTAGCTTTTATTTGTGAGTAGAAAAAAATGCAGGCTGAATGTTTTACAAAAGTTGTTTTGTATAAAATCGACAAAATACGACGTTTCTACAAATTAGAAAATTGATTGTTTTTTGTTGATAACCTCTTTGTTATATTTATTTGAAACACTGATTGAATTAAATTAGGACAAAGCTTCTTCATTTATTAAATGTGAATAATGCAAGTCTAAATTTTATGACTGCACGATTTGTATCGGCTTTTATTTCGAATAATGTATAAGTGATTGAATCGTAGAAATTAGGTTATTTGCGCTGTCTCGTATAAGTACGTATAAGTAAAATGTTTCATGAACCGATAGAGCAACTAGATTTTAATCTCGAATAATTAATTTTCCAAGTTTAACTTCTGAGAAATATAGTCTAATTAAATGCTGAATATAGTATTGTCATAGAAATTTTAATTAAACTTATTCGTTTGTTGCGAGCTAGGTTTAAAATTTCAGCGGTTGGATTTTCAATGATTCCGATTTTGACACCTTTATCAATAACTGAACTAATTAAATCTTTAGTATACCTTCCGCAAATAAAGAAACGCTTTCGGTGCTCTCTAGATCTATTTAGTAGAATTTAACAAATTAGAAACAAAAAGGTGAAAGGAAATAAATTAAATTTTCGAGCTTTGATGTTTTCTTTCCTTTGAGATGGCAGCTAAGTGTATCACCGCGAGAAAAATTTGCTTAGGATACTTTTACATAAATTATCTTGTTATTGTTTGTCTTATTCCAATTGCAAATTGTTATTTTTTGAACTGATGTGAAATAGTGTCAATTGGTTGAAACCTGGCAAGCTTTTTAATTAATAAGCTCAAAAGGGCGCTGGGTTATAAAAAAAAAATTACCCCTGGGGTACAAATGTTCGGTCTTAGGAAACTTAATCATTTTGTCATCAAGTTTATATCCAACCCGATGATTCATGAGCCCATTTATTGCATCTTCTCGAGGAAGATGTATAGGGAAGTTTCTCACATGTCTAACCACTCTTTGCTAGTTCGTGATATAAGTAGTTTTGTTAATAAATCGAATATTAGAGCAGCAATTTGACTGAAAGCTCTTTCTGTTCGAGCTTTCGGCTCATATCCAGCAGGTGCCTAATTTAGTATTGTTACATTATGTCGGGGTGTTTCACGAGAAATAATGAGCCTGACTAAATTCTTGATTACGGAAAACTACATACATAGTCTTTAGGTATCCGTATTCTTGATGCAACAAACATTACATTTTCATTGGTCAAATAGATTGAATAGTCATTCAATTCACCTCTATTTTTTTAAATAGTAACCAATAAAATAGCAGAGATTTACTTTCGTATCCTAGCAACAGCAAATTCAAGCGAATACTTCACTCGTGGTGAAATATAACTGGATATTCCACGAGTGGTTGTAGTGAATATTTTAAACCAACTTGATTATTATTTTTATTACTTTTTTACAAAAGTAACTGAACAATTTGAAAAATAAAGATTGCTGCAATTCTGCAAAATTCCTCCTTCTTTGAACGAATGTTCAACATCACAAATTTCACCTTCCCTGCTGTTGCTCAATTTAGTCGCCAATGTTGTCGACGTAGTAGTTCTCATTTTTTCAACAATTGTCCTATGATCAGGATTGATCCACAGGCATAGGCAAACATATGGTAATGAAAAACATACAACCAAGAGACGACGCCACTTGCTTTTATTTACAGATTTCTGTAAAACTACGACAAACAGTACCATGGCCTACTTCATCTGTCTTCCGCTGCGCTCCATACGGCCGTAACATAACGAGCCAAAAGTCAATTCTCTTAACCTCAAAAATATCGTCGAAATCGTCCGGTAAGTAGTGCCATCTACTTGGTTAACTGAAAACTTTTTAATTCATATTTTGACAGTTCTAAATTAGAAATTACCTGCACCTCATTCAAAATTCCTTCTTTTTAAATTAATTTGTTACTGAAACGTTTGTCGAAGACTGAGACGACAAATTTGGTCGGCCAAATGCGTGCTGAGGTAAAGTAACAGTTTTTTGGTGCTGGCAATCCTCTGGAACAAGTAGCTATTTCCATTCTAATTCTAAAAATTTTTTGGAAAACTAAGTCCGATAATAGAGAGGGTTTATATCATAATAAGACAGAAACTCGAATATGAATGTATATTCGAGAGCATTCTGTCTATTACAAATAAGCAGTAGGAACTTAGGTAAATGTTTTTATTAATTTTTGTTCATAGAATTACCACAAAGTTTCGGAGTATTCTTTAACCATTCAGCACGAGCTGCTTTATCGCTAAGTATTTCAAATAAAGTATCTTTTTCTCTACAAACAAAACATTTCTTGCCGATCTTTGAACTTTTTAAAAGAATGATTGAAAATTTGACAAAAATTGTCAAATTTGAAATATCTATAGTCTTTAAGTTATCAAGTAGATGACGCTTGTTACCGGACGATTTTTTGAGGTTAGTAGAATTCAACGCATTCATATAAAATCGACAGTATGTTACGGCCGTATGGAGCGCAGCGGAAGACAGATGAAGTTGGCCATGACAGTACTAAACAGCAAGGCCATCTGAATCAAAAAGCTACACTTATAAGGCCGTTTCATTCTCCATGATAACTGTTTCTGCAGAGTGGCCATAAAACAAAAAAGACAGAATTTTATTGTGCGCCCTCAGTGGTCAATTAAGGAATCAAAGCTAGAATATTAAATTAACAGCAGTTCAATTTTACAAAACAATAGTATAAAATGGTAAAAACTGTGTTTCATTTGTGGGGCAAAAGATGTTCGCTTATTTGAAATTGCGAGCAATATGCAACAAAGGCAAAAATGGTGCCAAACTTTTGAAATGTTTTGTGGTAAGCAAATTTATGCAGACAATTATAAGGACAGCCTTTTACTTTGTATTTGTAATATTAAAGACACAACAAAAATTACGGATTACCCAACAAACAAACAAACCACTTTGCAGAAAAATATTGAAGTTATAAATTGTTGTAACCTACCTCGTGTTATGATTTCATGTTTTTTGCAATTCTAATTTATTAGTATTTTGCTAGTCCAGAATGTACCTAAAATAAGCTCGGATTTTCGATATTTTATAGCATTCATGTTTTAATTGATGTTTTAAGCACTTAACCTAAAAATAAAAAGTCTCAATAGACTGCGATCGAAATCGGCAGATGGAGCGCAATAAGGTACTGACGCCCGAAATGTCACAGAAACAAGGTTTATATGGAAAAATCGAAAATTGAAACGGCCTTATAAGCGCAGCTTTTTGATTCAGATGGCCTTGTAAACAGCACGGCCAACTGTATCTATCTCCACTTCGTTCCGATACGGCCAATTACTGACTGATCTTTTAATTTTGAAACATCTATGAAAAACAAGTCGAAAAAGCGATACAATTTTGGAGCGGAACAGTTTTATAAACGGAGTGGAGAGGCCGTATCGGAACGAAGTGGAGATAGATACAGTTGGCCGTGGTAAACAGAAACTACTAGTGCCATCTTTTGGTTGTATGTTTTGTTTTTAAATTTACCTAAAGAAAGAATACAGAATAAAGCAATCTTTGGATATTTGGCACAAAATATCAAAAAACACTTTTCATTAGTATTGTTCAAACAATTTCCCAGTTAATTTTTCCCCTTCGAGTTCGAATTATTTGTTACATACTTTGTTCGTGGTATGCTCTTTTTATTGTGTATAAATTTTGTTTGGTTTCGTTTTTTAGTATTTACTTTTAAGGGTGTTATGCAGTGAAGTAAAATTTCAGTTTTCAGAAATATGCAACCCAAATTGCAGGGCGTTTAGGCTTGCACTGGCAGCTGTCAATCAACGGATTAAAAGACCGCCTATGGCGACGGTCGCTAAGACCACATCAGACCAAACCTTTTAAAATAATCTTAGTAAAATTTTCGGAATGTGCTCTTTCACTTATTTTCATATACGATAATAATACTAATAATAATAACAAAATGCCATTGTTAAATACTTAATGAAGATAAATAATAATCTTTTATAAATCGAACACAAATAAAAAAGAAATTATAAGGACCATAAATGGCTTTATATTCACACAAAATATTTTATTAGAGTAACTGCAGTTTAAAAATTTAAAAGACAAAAAACTACATCTTGAAAGTAATCAAAAATTATTATTATTAATCATACAAGTGTGTAATATACTAAACTATGTTTTTTTAATGTGACAGAAATTTAGGTTTTAGGTTTTTGAACTTGAAATGCCTAAAATATAAGTTATCTAGTTGTTGCACTAAGGAGACGATTTTTAGATCACATATTTTTATGTGTAAGAGGTCAGACTTATTTTTTCTATACTTGACCGCACTTACTACAGCCGTTCGAAATTTTAATACATGCCGTAATAAAATTCTAATTTTTGGACTGAGTTTAGCGCATTTGGCCAATTCTTTTAATTTATTACAAGATATGGTTTCTACACTCGATTTTTTCAATATAATAATCCGGGCCATATGGTTTGATATTTTTTATTTTATTATAAACACTGCTATCATCATCTCTTATAATTCGTTTATATTTTAAACCATGCATTTCTACCGAACACATAAAACTATCTAAAATAATTTGTGCCTCCATCGCTGTCGATGTGATTTCCCAATTTTTAAAACATGCATGTGGTGGTATGTCAATATTTTTATGATAGAACAACCAAAAATTATGTTAGAAATTAGTCTTTAACTAATAAGCAGTGCTAAATCTCAAAAAATGTAAATTTAGAGCGAGATATTTTTATATTGTACAAGAGTTTTCTTAGAAGAACTCAATTATTTGCTACATAAAAAAGGCACTTTAGAGAAAAAAAATTTTTTTTTTAAATTTCTAACGCATACCTGATTTTTTAAAACTCAAATTATGTTAGAAATTAGTCTTTAACTAATAAGCAGTGCTAATTTAGAGCGAAATTTATTTATCTTTTACAAGAGTCGTTTCCCCTATCCGGGGACACACTGTGAATCTGCTTCGAATTCTGTCGAATAATTCGGGAATTAAAATTTGAATGCAGTTAAATGTTTATAAATTGGCCACAATGCTACTAGACTTTAAAAAAATGTAGCTAAAACCAGATATCTTCAGTTTGAAATTCAACAAAAAGGAAAGCTTCTTGCAGGTACCGCTTGTGTAAAATCATTATTAGGGGTTAAGCGCTCGATGGGGGGTAATAACGGCTGTAAATCATGGAAGAAGCTTGAGATTTTCGGTCCAAGGGTAATGGGGGTTGCATCCATTTTTTAAAGTTTTTTTTGTAATTTAGCTTGTATTATAAAAAAAAAAGTGAACGTAGCGAGGTGCATTTTTTAATTATCTACATGTCTATAAAAAAATTTTTTTAAGATGTTGCACCGTTACAAAGAAAAACCTGGGCAAAGTTTTACAATAATGGTAATTTTTTAAAGAATCTAAGTAATATTTTGAAAAAATTACATCATAGCGGGGTACGTTATGCTATTATTTACAGATAGAGACATTGATCTTTTTGTAGAATTTAAAAATACAGATTTTACACATGGGTGAAATTTGTATATTTTCCCGTATAAATTTTAGACACTAGTGGAGAGCCTTAAGGTAGAATTTTTCAAGTTTCAAGTTTTCAAGTTTTGAAATAGGTAACACTCTCCTAAAAATATCCAGCAGCAATGCTCCTCAAGAGAAACTTGAAACTACTGGGTAAGAGTCTAGAAATTTGGGGGCATCTGTATTGCGGTCAAAATTTGAACAGGTAAAAAGATAATTAGAAAGGAAAATTTTCGCTTTCGAATTGCGGTCTGTTTCTAAAACTAGGGGGGATTTTAAGCTCTATCTCTAAATAAATTTTTACTGAACGTCTCTCCATTAATGTGTCCCCCGCTGTGATTTTGACCGCAGTTCAAACAAAGATTGTGTCACTCCGGATAGACACTTTGTACCGTAATTCGGTGGTACCGAGAAATTTTTGTTCAACATTTGGGGGGATTGGTAATGAGACAATGATCAATAATGTGATTCCAAAATAAAGTATAAGAAGTTCAAACAAAAAATTTACACGATAAAGTCTGCGCAACAGTTTTTTCGGCTAAAGAAGGACTTTTGCTATTAAGGTTTATACCACCTGAGACGATCATATCAAAAGGAAACTATGCAAAATATTCTAAAGTTTTGCGTGATTCTATCAACTTGAAAAGGCATGAAATCTACACATCAAATATACTCTTTCACGAAAACCGACTGGAGCATATATTAGCAAATGTACGTACAGGTCGCCATATAAATCTGTAGTGCCTAGCAGTACCACCATTTACTCTACAGTCCTAACCTATCTTCTTTTAGTTATACTTTGTTGGAAACTATCTTGAACGGCAGAATTTTTTAAGAATGCGGGAGGCACCAGTCAAAAATCTAAAAATCAAATCCATTTACTTAGTACTTTTAGTTAATGCTATCATAATGTGTGGTACAATTTTATTAAATTCATAAATAAACAATTTAAGTCTATTGTATGTGCTTCTTTATGTCTTGATCATAACCAAAATATTATTATTAAACACATATAACTGATTTTATTGAAAATTTTGGTTATTTGTGTTTAAATTTTAATAGGAAAATTAAAATTGAATGATAAAGTATTTAAATTTAACGCCAATTTTAGTTCAACATACAAACAAGAGACGCCGCGAAATTTTGACGACCGGAAAATTATGTGTTACTTGATTTTCTATATTGAGTATGCATATTGTCCATTTGCAAATAAGGATAAATAACTCTGTGGATGAGGAAGATGATGTTAAAGAGTAGCCTTTTTCTTCCAAAAACTGAGAAAACTGACGCCATACCGACTCTCGTGACTCCCGTGTATTTTCCGGGACATTTCTTTCAATATCTCCATTGATTCCTACGTCAGATGTCACTCCAAATCTTTTGCACACATTGCAAATAACACGTAAATAGTAATAATTATTACCTATAAATTAACCTGTGAAACTCAGCTTTCAGAAAAAAATTCAAATAACAAAGATTTATTTACCGGTTGCTATAAAAATGAAATCATTTGTAACGCAAATGTGCCAACTAGCTTTTGATATCTTATGGGAGGATTTCTTTAATCATTGATTTAGTTCATTGAATAGTCTGTTGAATTCGTAGTCAAAGATTGTAGAATACTTTTGTTCCATGAATGACCATTCATAAAATATTCGACAATTTTTGACTACTCGTGATAACTGATTATTTGTACAAAAATAATAAATAATAAAAATAATAAATACCAGCATAGCTTTGACATTACAATAATGAAAGACAGAACCGAAATACCAACACATAAGATGTTTTAATAACGAACAGAAGACAAAACCTATGTGTAAAAGTAATAAATAAAGTAATTATAATAAAAAGTAATCTAGTGGAGTTATATCAGAACTTCTCGGACGCCAAGGATGAATCCTATTTATTTATTCGCATACACAATGTCTGAATAGCGTCTCACATTTCTGTGATATCTCCTCCAACAAAATGGGCAGAATGTTTTGCAGAAAATTTATATACACTTGCGAAAAAAATCCAATATTCCATACTAAACATTTGTAGAATAAACCGTTTTGAAGTGTTCTTCATCAATCCAGCAGGGGTTATTCTGGGCAAAATAATTACAATTATGTTTGTTTACGCCCCCATTGTTCTAAAAGATGCTTTATCACTGAAAAGCACATTTTCCAAAAACATTTGATCTAAAATGATTTGTTCCTGAACGAATCTACAAAAATTCAGTCTATTTGCTTTTTTAAAGATTAAGGTGATATGATAATGATGAAACTCATTTAGATTTGTGGCTACTTTTCGCTTTAATAACTTCACGGGAGGCCAGTTAACTTTCTATAAACTGAAATTAAGTCAGTCGTCTCATCGTTGGAAGTGTATACTTTGCAGTTTGTAGTAAATTTGTAGCGCTTATCAAAAAATGCCAATAATAATGATTAACGTCATGGATCCAAATTATACTTTTTTAAAAGAGTTGCAAAGTAAGTGGCGAAAATATAATGGTGTAATCGAGAATTTGGTCAGGCTCATTATTCCTCATGAATTACTTTGTATAGTCCTGCGCATAATCCCCCATATAGTAACATTTAATAGAATAATAATTGGCCATTGTTTACGTGGATTTGGGGAAAATTTGAATAATTTCCGACGAGCTAAATAACACTTTAATAAAGACGGGTGAAGTTGGCCCTTAACTTATTCCATTTAAAAAACTAATTTTAAATATAAACAGAATGCGGCTCGAGGTAAATGAGACATTGAAAGCATGACGTTATGAAAGGCTTTCTCATGATAAATGGATCACCCTCTTAACCAGCCACCGTCTTTAGGACACTCACCGATCAAGACCGAAAGGTCACGACGACTTTTTATTGCCTCGCTACTCATTTTTGATAGCCCAATTTATGTTCACTAACACTTACGTATACGAAATAATTGCTTCATCGAAGATTTTATCCGGAATAAAAACTCAAAATTACAATTACGTATTTGGTTTTATTATCCAGAAAATTTAATATGAAATTCCGGGACAGTTATTATTGTTAAATAAATGGTTTGCATGCTGCTAAAAGGATTAATTAGAAAAGCAAGTCGAGCTTGTTTATTCACTGAATAAATTATTAAATTATTTGCTTTATTGTAGTCAAATGCGTTGTAAGTGGAAACTGTTATTAGTTGCAAAACTGTCGAGTTGTTTACTGTTAAAAGTCAAGAAAATTACTCACAAGCAATGCAGTCGCGACGAATTCCAATTTTTTAAAAATTTACTAAAATGTTTTAGTACCTATTAAAATCCGCTTATTTTTGCTTGAATTTTATGATTTGACTTACCAAAATAGTTTATGAAGGATTTAATGAGGGTGGTTGTAAAGTTATTGTTACCAAAACGACCAGCTGGCCGTTGAAGTAACTTCGAAGGAAACAAACCTTTACAATTGTGGTGTTGAGGCGCAAAATGTTAATTGCCTCTATTGCATCATAAAATTCAAGCAAATATAGACAGATTTTAGTGGTACATGAAGTGTCTTCAAGAAATTCTGATTAAATGTTGTTTTAACTGGTTGACGAATAATTTCTAGATACCTGTCTACACTTTGCTGCTCTTTTCTCTAAATGAAAAATATAAAAATATTTTATGTAGGATTTTATAAAACGTGAAACTTGTGTAATTTAAATATTGAAAGGAATGTGATTTTTAATAGGCGTGTTTCTAACGATCTAGATTTATTTTTGGTTGTCAAAACACATCAGTGGATAACGATTTCAGCAATGTATATTTTTACTAGACATTTTAGTATGAAATTACAGGTAACATAAATCTTGAATTTAAATGTGTGCACTCTTTCGAGAGGAATATTAAATGTATTTGTGTTCATTTAAATATAGGAGTCTACAGAATTTTATTGTTATCCTACTTGAAATACATACTTATTTAAAATTTTAAAAGATTTTTTAGCAGAAGATCGAATAAAGTTATCGTACAACGTCGGTGGAGTGTTGTATCTCATTTCAAATTAAAGTGAAGATAAATGATTTACTTCTGTTGTGTCTCAAAAAAGATTGGATTACAGAAGAGGACTGTTATCCGATTTAAATGAGACTTTTTTTTTGTAGGAGTGGATATAGGAGATTTAATGATATATGAGTTGAATCTTCATGTCAGCAATAATTAGTCAGCGAGTTAATTTGGTAAAAGTTTGCGGTTTAATTGCGCAGAATAACAAGTGATGCGATGAATGTGTGAATAAACCACACGAAGGTGTAAGTGTAAAAGATAATCACATAAATCAAGTCGGTTGATTCCGGTTCCCCGGAGCTTTTGAATGCGCGAACTCACCGACCGTCTTGGGACTATCCCAACTAACGTATATATTTAAATTTTCCCAGCAGTTCTGTCGAGAGCTCCAACTTGTGACCGAATTTCGGATGCATTAAAAAAGAAAACAATTCTCTTGTGGAATATCACTACGAATATGTTTAATTCATCCGCTCGGAAGTCTGATTGTAATTGATATTGCAGGTTTTTACAACAAATCAGTTTTAGTGGTTGTGTAAGAAACTTGAAACAAGGTTTTAATCTTCTGGAATATTAGTCAGGAGTTGTCACGAAACAACAAGTGTAGAACAGCAAGTGACATCATTTCTGTTAAATCCGGAGTTCAGGGCGTTCCGGTTTAGCTCTTGTACTTGTAGATAAATGTCTTTGCACAAAAGACAATGATGATTTATGTCTGGTACACAGATTACCAAAACGGGAACTATGTATATTGCGTCATTATACTTCAACCAAACTCTCCCTAACTTTTAAATGAAGGCATTAAAGTGATATTTAACTCACGCTAGGAAATATTGGTGTTTTTTTCGCACGTCGAAAGCTCTAATCAATTCTAAAAGGCGTTGCGATCCGGGCCGACAGAATCTTAATCTTCTCCATTGTTTTTCATACAAACCAATTAAAAGCCTATCGATTAATTTTCAATCAGACAGCGAAAGGTCCCGAGAGCCGAGAGATTGAAATATATCTAGCGACTTCTCGCACCAGCTTTTCTCTAGAGACTAAAATATTTCCGGCGCACAAAGTAAAGAATAGAAAAATGTGTCGTCGGAAGAAAAAGCGATGTGTACAATGTAAGAAAAGCGGGATGATAAATGCTGGTAGGGGATTGTAGACGCATTGTAATGAAGAGCACAGGACGAGCGAATTTATTTCAGTCAGCTTAATAAATGCACGTGTTTTTGGAACTGCGGATGAGGAGATTGCCGGATCACAAACCCATCGTTTATTAACACTCGATTTATAACACAGAGCAAGTGCTTTGTATGTCAAAATCTAACACAAATTAAGTTCCTTGATTCAATGCATATGTAGGTAACAAATAGTTTGATCAAAAAAGTGATTAATTTGTCTAAATTAGGAAGAGTATAAGCAATGTCTTGGGTGTTAGCCTGACAGATAATTATTGGATTCCTGGGAGACCTCCCTTGTTATAAGATTGTCATTCATTAGCCAGCGTTTAATTCGACTCATAATATGCGTAACAGAAACCCATTAAACCATTAACTTTAACATGATTATCAGACACAATACCTTTGGCACCTTATTAAACGTAATATTGTGTCAGTAACAAAAAGCTTTGAACGAGTATTTCTTCACTATTTCGACATAATGGAGCAAAATATAGAACTGGCTACCCTTTTATGCATGATAATGTTCTGTCAATTGTTAAAGTAAGCTATTTAGGGCAAGTTTTGTGATGTTGCGTGAAGAGGAAACATTCAACGGCAGAGTTGTGCCAAGTTTTTGCACATTAATGGAACTCATATAATTTGCACATGCCAAGTCGCATAAGTTGAAGCAAAAATCGTTAATCGTCGAAGAGTGACAGGTCTTGCGATTTTATCGAAGAGGATAATATAAACAAATCGACAGCGGACGCGTTAAGTCCTCCAGGATTTGAAAGTTTGCCAGAACTGTCCGTCCGTGCCTAAATAAGTTAGTTCGTCATCCACAGGGACGTGCAGCACAGTGGCGGCTTTGATCTGGCGTACCTATATTCTCCTCGCTGTGTACTCCTCCACGACGTTTCTCATTGTTTATTCATTTACAGAAGGAAGTCTGCTCGTGCACACCAAAGACTGCGTCCAATTTCACATTATTTGATTTGCGACCTGGCTTAATTAATTCCTTTACCGAAATCGGTTCGTGCCTTAATTAAACCGAACCGAATTTGTCAGTGCTGGTCATAATTACATACGGATTACTCTCGCGATCATCAAACGAACTTTCTTCAATTATCGGGTGAAAAAAGTGGCCATTACCGTTTTTGCACAATTCAGATGGCAATAAAGCAAAGTTATTGAAGTATAGCACCTAGAAACTGGGTTTTGCTGTCGCGTCAGAATTGATAGCGGAAAGGTTACGAGAGAAAATTATGAAGCAATTTTGTGGGTGCTGGAGTCATTAGTCTTTCGTCTCACAATTCCGGTGCGCAAGCGCTTGGCACTTTCCAACCACAGGGTGCTTTATAACGTCACCACTTGCTATTCCAGATGTTGGTTTCCTTTTAAACTGCCAAAAGTAATGATAATTCCAGACCTGCTTTATCTTCGCACCACGAGAATTACGCCCAGTTTGATAAACTTGCCCCTGATAAAGCTACTTTTCCACCTTCTCTATTTTCTCTCTTAATTATTCGAGAACAGAGTAAACCCAAAACGTTCGATATAATTTAAATAAAGTATCATCAAATAAACGAACGACTGCTGTTATTATCGAATGGTAGAGCTAATGTCTTCACAAACATTTAAAATGTTTGTGACTACCTGTATATTGACAAAACTGTCCTTGCATTGATCAAAATTAAATTGCCTTCATTAGGTATTTGTGTCAGATGGAAAACCAATCATTTTTTTAATGTACTAGTTCTAATAAAGCAACTCCTCATAGACTTGCAAACTCAATTCCTTTCAGGTTTGACAAGAAGAAAGCAAATTGTCTGGATCGAAAACTGGCCTCTATAGGATCATTATGATCGACATTATTACGTGGTTAATTTTCTTGCCTTTCGAACCGTTCAATTTAATGTCACTGGAACACAGTTCATTATTGAAAGGGTAAAGAATCGATCAGAATTTAAATTAACTTCACTTAGATCAAACAAGACAAATTTTTTGCACATTTAAATTAGAATTATTTAATTAATTTGTCTAGATTTCGTACGTGAAGTGAGTAGGTGTAGAATGGAAATTATGTCGACCTCGATGTCGACTATACAACTCTCAGGATAAACCAAGGTTCATCATTCCCCTAAAAATGGATGAATTTTCTAAAATCAAATAAATATAACAACAGTATATTTTGTTATTAGGAGTAAAAGTGATAGTTTAGCTGAACGTTTATTTTGCCGAACGGAGTGAAGCAAATGATTCTGCTGAGCCACATAAACTCATTTTTACTCCAAACAATATGCAGGTATCCGGAAAGTCGCGCACCTCCTTGAAAGGGAGTAATTGTGTAGTCCTCCAAAGTACTAAAAAAATGTTTAAAAAATGTTAGTCAAAAAATTTTGACATTATTTTTTTTAAATTGACATTTTTTATGCCTGTTTAATGACTCTGATGATCTTGTATTTGTTTTCTTATAATTATTTAGTAAAGGTACAAAAATTTTGGCAATAAAGCCACAAATAACACTAAACAGAGTTACAATTTAGGATACAACTTCCTTGTTTCCTCTTTTAATAGCCTGTGGCAAAAAAACTTGGAAAATTACTTTTCCAGCATCTATTTCTATAAATAGATTCAAAGTGCAAAATTCAAGTTCTCATAACTTCGAAATTTTTATAGATAGATTTTTTTTAACATTTATCTTGTTGTCTAGGAGTTCGCCCATCGCCCAATAATACAGTGTCACGGAGGTGTGCGACATAAACAGTGTTTATCCACAATCACTCTATAAAGAGACTATTCCACACTTTAGATGCGTATAAAGTAGCACTTTATCCACTAGTGGAACTGCTAGTAACCAGCGCACCGCGTGTCAGTTTAATTTTTAATTAAGTTTGGAATAATTGGGCCTGTGATTGGGATAAAACGTTATATTGCAGTCGTGTGTTAGTCGCGTTTTTATTCACTTAAGAAAATTATTTAAATTAATTAAATATTCTTGCGTGGATAAAACGCTATCTAACACACTCTTACAATAAATAACTATTATTCTTCGACACTGTCAAAATTTACGGTTTTTCTCCCGTGTAAGGAACATGTGACAACTGTTTGGCATTTCTCAATACGAAACGTCAGATTATTTTTAACAGATTTAAAGCAAGCCTTATTGAGTCTAATTCGAAGAATCAAATGTTGTATTCAACTCGTTTGAGTGTAAATCGGACGCTTTATTCCACCTCGTGGATGATAAACCACTCGTTACCTCGTGGTTTAATAACCCACTCGGTGAGATAATCCGTCCGAGTTACACTCAAACTCGTCGAATAGATAACTATTTTACCCTATGTGTGAAAAGTAAAAGTTTTACTTGTGTCATTTAGTTATAAAACCGTCCTTTTTCTGACGTTTGCGGATAAAATTTGTTCATTTGTTCCATTTGTATTTAAACTGCAATTTTTTATAGTAGTAGTATAATTTATATGCAGTTTTCCACTAACACTAATACTTATTCAAATGAATAAAATTATTTTGTTACGCTACTGGTCAGCGTCTTCTTTTATATTTGCACTCTAACATCAGCTTTGTTTACTCTGTTTTACGAAAATGAATTAAAAAAAAAAACTATTTTATTTTTTTAAATGGAATTGAAACTGTTTTTTGTATTTGTTTCCCGAAGCCAAATACGAGTAGGTACATAAATTTCTGATACATCAAACAATTTAAATAATACATTAAATGTAATCAGAAAGGTCGTTCTGTAGCGCTGCCATCTTTTTGAAACTTTTATGTAGTTTCATTTCGTTGCGTTTGTAGTCCTTTGAGGAGAAGGAAGTCAGTTACACTGATTACGATTCTTGGACGGAAAGAGACAGACCTAATAAGGGCTAGGATAAACTGGGCTCTGATATCCTGTTCTTATTACGTCGCTTTGCGAAGCGTTCTGATTGTTGAAGAATATATAGGGAATACCAGACAAGAGCGCTAGCCTAATTTAACGCAGTTTTTTCAGCGAAGACTGAACCGTGTTAGGAAATATTAGTCGAGCCAATGAGAGTTTTAATAGGTATTTGAATTTCATTTTGATCTGCGTGCTAATAATTTTCTTCGCTTTTCTTTCTGTGTCTTCGAGGGTTGTTAAGAGGATTTGCCCGTTCTTATTGCTCCTCTGGCACTGTCTCGTTACCGTTACCTCGTAGATTTATTAAGCAACCAATTTGTCAATTCTTTTGCGCGAAGACTCGCACCTATACGGCTTCATAAACAACATACCTACCCTTTATGTCGCCGCAAAAATAATTGCCAGACTTGCGACGCCCTTTTATTATGGAGTCGAAAGTCTTGCGCCACTCTGTAATTAACAGCTTCCGAAGCTTTTTCTGAAAGGTATTAAGAAGGCCGGAAAAATAGAGTATTTCTAGGTGGTGCATGTTTCATCTTACTAATATATTCAGAAAGGTTTCTCAGATATGAAAAGATCACATGGCTAGGTGAAATAAAAATGAGAAAAAACAGTGTAAGGTTTTAATAGACAACTTCTAAACTTTTTTGGTTTGATGTTTTGTAAACCCATAAAACGATCTTGTAATGATAACTATTAAATTTTATTGCTCACAGTTCGTCCATTAAATTAATTCTACATAACTTAGTCATTTGAAAAATTGTTAAATTGCGTATAATAGTTTTATAATGGGATAATAACAGAAGATGAAGATGAGCGAGTGTTTTAGCAAGTTTCATTTAAAGTAAGCAAGTTCAGCTAGAAATAGTTGGAAAAACTTTCGTAAACCGGGCAAGCAATCAGTCGTTTTCTATGACGCTGAGACTACAAAGTTTGGAGTACTCGACTAAACATTCTAATCATTGTAGCGATACTCAGTTTATCTCCGCCTTTGTAGGTTTTGAAGAAACACATTGCAAATTAACTTTGTTATCAGGATTTGTGGCAACTCTACTTAGTTTATATTTCAACGAAGAAAGTGAAATGGGACAGGTCTACGCGTTTGAAATTTATCGGATCGTAAACATCTTTTCACGAGCTAATTCTAACGACTCAATAAGCTTTCTGGCGAAATTATCAAAAGAGAATGCTTCCCGGTTTTAGTATTATTGTTAAATTTTTTGTGAGAGCCCCATGATCCGGTAATGCGTGATAAAAAAAAGGGATGTGACAGCTCAGATCTCGCCGTAGTTCGGTCAGGTTTTAGCGAAATATCCAGTTGCAATGACAAAATCCGAAGAAAGCAGCAGTCACCATCCATATCGGCGCCATTAAATCGGCACCCGGTCAAAGGCCCTTGGATATTGCGATCAAGATTTCCAGATATGATTTCGATATTACGAAACGGAAACTATTAGCGAAAGGAGGGAAAATAACGACGTCAACAAAAGTGAGAACGAACAATTTCACGTCATTGTTGGATGAGGTCAATGTTGTTGAGAAACACGGTGCCCAATAAAATACAAACGCCAAGGGAGATCACATCGGGAGCCTTGGATTGTTTGTCCTCGATGCTACAACGTGTAATCACTAGAAATGGGAATAGTGCCTTTATGGATTGTGAGACTTCTGATTAAAGTCAAAGGAGCCCCATTGACGAGCTTTTTTAATTAGTTTAATGGAAGGGAATAATCATGTGGCTGAGATTGTGGTCTGCACCGTGAAGTCTTACACGTGTTTATTATACGTGCCATTTACACTGTCCATTCGCATCGATTGTCAATTTTGTTTGTTTTGATTGTTTTTTTATCCTAACAAAAGTCCTATCAAAAATATTTGCAGTAATAATTTGTAGAAGTAAGAGAAATATAAGATTATACTTTTACAAGATAAACCTATCACCTATCCGGGGACACACTGATATACATATGTAGGTATATACCAGGTGAATAAAAAATATGTAACCAAACGTTTTTTGCTTAAACTATTTTTTTTAAACTGATTGATGAATAATAAAGTACTTACTGTAAAAATGTCATGTTTTATGTAAAATATAATTTTTCGAAATTTTCTTCTGTTTTTGAATTCACTTTTGTAGAATGTAGAATCTTCCTTTTTTGATATACCTATATCAAAAACATTAGACTGGCATATGTATGTATGTACGTACAACATATTCTGGTTTAAAGTTTTTTTTATAAATAAGTTAAATAAGGAAAATGTCTTTTTAGATTTACAATTTAATAACCGGTCATAATGATTGTGTTTCATTATTAGCACTCATTAGTAAATTTGTCTCATTGAATTTTTAAGCTCTGGCCTATTAAGGTGCTTTTTGCTTGTTAAGCTATAAATCCCGCTTAGCGCCATCGATTTAACCCAATTGAAATTGTAAATAAGGGTGGCGTTTCAGGCGAACATACGTTGGCACGCCGCGTCGGTATACCAATAACTCAACGTAATCATAATTCTATACGAATTTTTTACACATAACACCGTTAGCGTAAACGAGTTTACAATGCGAATTGAATTCGAAATGTATGTTAAAAGGGCTCCACTTTACTTACATTTCGACGATATTGCATTTATGTTCCACTGATAAAATACACAACCCGAATCTCAAAGAAGTGCCTTGCGGTTAGCGCTGCCGGTAACTGGATGCGAATTGCGTTGCATTGTGGGTTATGAGTAAAACCGGCGCGGGCGGTTTAACTCGATTCCTGGGCTAAGACGATTTGAGGATTTGTATGTAATTTGTCCCGGCTTATACATATTTATTTACTTCCAATATTGCCGGAAATTCCGCCGAGGTTATTTAGATACATGGTTCGTCAATGATGTGAATTTGATTATTATGTTCAAATTCTTCGACGAGTTTAATCACCGTCTAATGTATTTTTAATAGCGATTTACACGCAGACTAACAGCAGAGCTAAAAACTGATCGAAATTATATGAATTAAGACAACTACGAACATTTACGTCAAATTAAACTATCTATTAGGTTTTTTTTTTCTGGAAAATAGAACGCAAACATGATCCATAATATATTCAACTCAAACATTATCTAAAATTAACTGCTATTGAACCTTACACATATTTACGTGCTTCATCAGCTAAATTTAAACAATCTATTCGGTAGAACTTACACCTCATAGAAAAATGTCAAGTAATATGTATAAGATACCAGTAACATGGAAAAAATTTTATCTATAAGAATTTCGAAATGATGGAGGTTTAAATTTTACATTTTGACTATTTGTTTCTGTTGGAAAGAAATTGTATTTGCTTGTTTTTTCGCTGCCAAACTTTTAGAAGAGGTAACAAAGAAGCTGTATTTTGAATTATAATTATTTATTTAGTTATTTGTGGCTTTGATTGGCAAAGTTTTTGTATCTTTACTGAATAATTATGAAGAAACATATACAAGATCATGGGTAAAAAAAAATAGACATAAAACGGTCAAATGTCAAAAAATAAATGTCAAAATATTTTGACAGTTTTTATTTAAACATTTTTTTCAGTGTTTTTGGTTACTTGGCACTTTTCTCTGGGGGAACGAGTTATGAAACACCCTGGGAATAAATTCATTACTTTGTAAATTAGAGACTTTGGACAAAAATCTTGACAAAGGTCAATTTTTATATTTAAAAGTGCGTTCTGTGAGATATGTGACGTAATCTGTACTAGAGTGATGACGTCGTCAATATTTTTTTTTCGATACGAATCTGAGTCATGCGATAGCTACAAAGTGATCCAGAATGAATGAATCTGTTGACAATCCTAATTCTAATTTTTATAGAAGTACGCTTGTGAAGTACGCTTAAGTACGCTTTTGATTAACAACAATTCAACAATCTTGATGGGTTGTACAACAAGTATTTGTCAAGCAAAACCATATCCGATTGCAGTGTCGCAAATTATTATTAACAAAAATACTTTTGAATCTGTTACCAACAGACACACTCTTTCTGGATCACTTTGTATTCTGTTAGGTATTCTAATTCAACTGTATCAGTAATTGGTACTTATCTTTTATAATTTTTGATATCCTTTAATATTTTTGTCGATAATTCTTTTTGCGGGGGATCTATTTAAAAATCACAGCTCTTGAACCCTTTGCGATGATATCACGGTATTTAATAAAATCAATATTTTTATTGAAAACACATCTTTTAAAAAATAGTATATTAAACAGCAAGAGTTACAACACTCTCATTGTGATACAAGTAGTTTACGAATGCACAAGTATTGCAATGAGGAGAGGTTGTGACACGTGTTTTTTGTACTATTTTTTCTATTGACCGCTTTTAAAATTGAATTTATTATTATGTTTGACATTTGACGTATGCGGTACCCAAATCGATTGAAAATAGCTCAAATTTTGTTTACTTTTGATTAAATACGTGAATCTACAACAATTTCTCACTCAAAAACGACAGTTTGCAGCTGGTGATGACAAAAGTATTGCTTAAAATATTGCCAAAAACAGTGTTGCAATGAGGTTGGATTTTGTGCAACCGTTTTCAGTTATAGACAAAATGCTCATTGTGACACCGACTCATTAATTAAATGTGAGTGTGAAAGCCATTTTTATGTCAGATTAAATGTTTTTTTGAAAATTGCATGACCCTATGGAAGAACCAATCTAAATTTAGTATTTAATATGATTACCACAGCAACACAAAAATTTTCGGAAATTTTTTGACTCATTAGCTAGAATCGATAAGTAAACATTTTTTGTGTGTCGATTGAATCCGGGAATTTTGTTCTCGTAATTATCAAAAACGTGTAATTAGTTACGCTCGAACTAATTAATGACGTTTTTGACAATCACTCGAGAAAATTTTCGGAAACAATCAACACATTCGGGGTACTACATGTGATAATAAAAATATTTAAAAAGTAATGCAATATTTAAAAATCATTTTACGCACGAACCAATTAAGTTAAAAAACACTAATTGTAGAATAAGAGTTTAATTTAATTTTGTATGAAGTGTATATTTTGTCGTGAATAAAAATTGCAATGATTTTGATCTGCTGTCAATTTATTTGTCAAAATTTTCATATGTTTAATATTATAGTTTAATTACATTGACGTTGATTGTAAAAATTTATTCGACAACTAATCAACCGTTTTTGATTCATATCTCAATTAAATTACAAATTACAATCTAGTGGCACTTTATTTGATAAATATAGATATAAGAAAGCGATGAAATTTTGTTACTATACGCGTAGAATAAAAAGTGATTTATCCATATAGAGTCGAACTTTCATGATTCAAGGCAATTATTTACCCATTAAATACCCGGTTCCGTCATAATTATTTACATAATCGTCAATTAATAATAACAGAGCAGACATACATATTCTCGAAAAGCTGATGTAATTAAAAGCTTTCCTCTGTTTGTACAAAATTGTCCATTTCCTAAATTGTGAGGTCCCGCTTGCGTATCCGTTATTAAAAACAGAATCCATTAGGAGAGAATTCAGTGTTTTTCGCTCGTCGTAAAAATTTGAATAATTACCGAATTACCCGAATATGAAATGTGTCTAAAACCGGGTTGGGCAATACAACACAGAAAAAATGTGCTTAAAATGTACTGAATCAAAACAAGTCGCGAGATTCACGTCCTGCATGTTTCGTAAATGGCTATAAGTTGTTAATATTCCTCACATTTGCAAGAATAAAATTCAATTTTCTAACAAACACGTACAGTGTTGTGCACAATTTTCTACACTGAATTCCAGTTTGCTAGACAGGGAACTATTTTTCATGTGACATTTGTAGGTTGTAAATTTGGAGAATGTGTAAGTCGAAATTGAACACAAAAAAAAATAACTTGTTAAATTTATTAATAACTGTTTATTACTTGTAGTATTTAGCTTGTAGATCAAAACTTTTATATTAAAAGCCAGTTAGTTGAATAGATTTTTGTGTCACCTCTAAACATTATGAATAATTTCTTGTATAGATAGAGTGATTGATGGCTTTTGACAGAATAAGCAAAATACTTTTTCATTAAGTTTAGAGAATCAGGTAAACCTGAAAACTTCATTGAATACTTGAAAAAGTTGAATGAACATATGAGCTTGGGACATTAAATTTTTAATTGGAATAATCTCATTTGTCTTTTTAGGCTTTTGAATTTTCATCTTACAACTGTATAAAGACCCTATATAACAAAAATTGTTTATGTAAATTTGTACTCTTATTAAGAACATGTCTACTACTGGGTGATTCAAAATTGCCGGGTGATAAAGAATGGTGATAAAGAATTTTAGCTAAGTATAAAATTGATTGCAGATTTTTTTCAAACTCTTTTTTGAGAAAAAGCAGAACCGTCAATTTCCACATTATCATGGGGGCATTACAGCTCTTTTGTTTCCGATGTTGTCGTATTTAGATTTATTGTTGAATTCGCTAGTTTGTTAAATGTTACGCACACCATAAGACACAAATTGGTGATTTTTTTCAAAGGTACGGGTTTAATGTTGCAAGATCTGTCGTTTCTCCTAATTAAAGTAAAGAATAACGTCATGATCTTAACGGCCAAAAACTTAACACAAAATCTAATCTCTGAAGAACTATATCTCGTGAAACAAGACTCAAACAATTTTTTGTCATGGAAACTTTTAATTCGGTTGGATGTTTTTTATTACTACCTAAGAGATGGCCCTATATTTTTCAATTTATTGTTATTTATTATCAAATATGTATTTTTTAATTCGTAAGTAACTACTTTTTTCTACTCCCACATCTAAAACACAGATTATCGTATACAGAGTGCGCCAGAACTTGGGCCCCAGAGAAAACTGCCATATAAGGTAAGATACCAGGAACATGGAAAAAATGTTAAAAAAATTTATCTATAAAAATTTCGAAGTTATGAGGGTTTAAAGTTTGCACTTTGACTCTATTTATTTCTGTTTGAAAAATAATTTTCCAACATTTTTTGCTATAGGCTATTAAAAGTGGAAACAAGAAAGCTGTATCCTAAATTGTAACTCTGTTCCATGCTATTTGTGGCTATTGGCAAAATTTTTTAAATATTTTTCCATGTTCCTGGTATCTTACCTTACTTAAAAATTTTCTCTGGGGCGCGAGTTTCATGTGAACCCCTCGCGAACTAGGCTACCTGAAGCAACAGCTACAAACGCCTGCACCGTATAAAAATGATTGAGCATCGGAAACAGTTTTGTACAAATTACTTACGCTTTTCAAAAAATGATCATGAACAACTGTCATACAGAATTACAGAGGAATCTCTCTGCCCGAAAAAGAAATATTGTAAGTCACCATTTCACCCGATTCACCATATCACCCTGGTTTACTCTATGTCTTTATTGATTAAAAAAACTGTCACTACTTATTACAAAACTTAAAATAAAATTTCAATACAAAAATAAGCAAAAAGAGAAACACCAAAAATTTGTATCTTAGCAATTTTTGTAGCTTGTCGAAATCGTGTTACTTATTGCTACCCTGGGTGTATAATTCTGATGGGGATGGAAAACATAATTATCTCTTTACAGCATCTTCCTTGAGAAAAAGTATCTTCATAACACGCCTCCATTAATTCGTTTGACAAATATCTGCGATATTAACGGCTCTCTTTTATTACAATGAAGAAAGGTGGATCATTATTCTCGGCGTTAGCTCGTAGATAATTTACATCGGTAAAAGTACCGTGAATAAAAGTGGTTTTTCGTCACAAAACGGGCATCAGCTCCTAAGCCCGATACTGTATGTGTTCGAGTGTGTAAAGAGCGGCCCTGGAGACAATAAGCAGCCTTTTCACGGTGTGATGTCTCTTTCCGCTTGTAATCTGTTGGTGCGAAGATAGATTGCTATACCATTGACTGAACTAATCCTCGGTCTGCGACCGCAGATACGAACGAAAATTGCTGGTAATGCCTTTTAGTGCTTCAGTGTTCATCCGCTTTTCCGACCATCCTGATTCAATCATCCCCCGTCACTCACAAACTGCGATAAGTTAGTAATTAATAACTTACGCAACTGTTCTAATCAAACCTGATTCAATTTAGGACAATCATTGTGCCAACGTTTACCTTCATAAACATAAATCACCAGATCTATTTTCTGAAAGCATCTTTGATCTGAGGAATTTAATTTAACACCGGGATGTTTTCCTGACAAGGATTATACGCAACACCGATATTAATATCTAATTTTGAGAGGATCAATCTTGTGCAGTAGCAATATTTCTGGTGAAAAAGTTAAAAGTTGCTTTATTGTAAAATTTACGCTGAATGGCAATCAAGATTAAACAAAGTTTATCTCAACTCCGGTTAATTACTATGAATATAAGTTTAAATCTCAACCATAATAGCGCAGATTGTCTTTAGAAGTTTGTAATTAAACTTCAATTAGTTTATTAGTAATTAGTCGTCCGGAACACACGCTACACTCGCTTTTTCGATCACTTTATTTATTTAAACAAGTCACACAACGTCTTTTGTGAAAAGTGCAGCTGGTATTGAAGTGAATTTTTATACTAAAGTAGTTATGAAGTTCTTTTATCGACTGGGAAAGTAGTAAGAGTGCTAAACACGCTATCGACACTATGAAGAATGTTTCTTTCCCACTTCTTCCTTTTACTCGTAAGGGGAACGCTTCAATTTCGTTTAAAATAAACCAAGAGAATTGTTAAAGCGACTAGAATTACAATACCGCCTAGGGTTGGATTTTTCTTTTTCTACCCAGTATTACACAGTTAGAGCTATTTCCCAGTTTTGGGTTTAATCTCTTTTTGTTTCTGGGCGCATCTCAATTCTCGTCTTTGATGATCTATCACTCCTCCATTCAAGCTATATTACTTGTCTTGCTTCCATTATCTATAATCTGTCGTTGGAATTACCTTGGCCGGATTTTCTACTTCCTTATTCTAAGTCTTTTAAATAATTTATCTCGGAGTCAATTTTAAGGGTTGAGTTTTTTTTTCAGTGCCACGATTAATTTTCTTTTGCTCACTTCTTGATTTAATGTTTTATTTATTTTCATTTAAGGTTCTGTCTATTCCTAGACTCATTAATGTACTGTCCTATTTATTATTCTGTTTCTACTGGCTTTGGTTGAAACACTAAAAGGATGTAAATGAAAACCTTATTCAGCGGATCCTCTTATTGCCGTTTTATTTTGCATTCAAGACTTTGTGGCAGGAGCTTAAACACATTAAAGTATGTTTTTTTTTAATTTGAGGGTAAAGAAGGATTTTATCAAAAGATTAACCGTAACCCTTGTGGAATTCCGATTCATTAATGTATCTCATTAGTGAATGACGCTATTTATATAGTCGGTTGTGGCCACGTGCGTGAACAAATTTTATTACGTTACTTTTTATTTGAGTACGAAACTCACGCTTTTCTAATTTGCTGTCTTTTCATCTCGATTACCTCATCTCCTTTAATAATATTTTGAGCTTCTGTCGGGAGTTTTCTTAAGAACGCTATACGATTTTAAATTTAACATTTGCGACTAGTAGTTCTACGTGAACAAAAATAAGCCGTCAAACGATGCGGAAATTTAGAAAAACTCTGCTTATCATGCTGCTGACATTCATCGTGTGCGCGAATCATATTAGGTCTTGTACGTGTTCATATCATTTTCCTTTCTATAAATTTCATGAATAAAAGAATTTTTATTTAAATTTTTTTATTGTTGCTTTCTCTTATTTGAGAAACGTACGAACAGTTTTATTTGTTAAAAAAATATGCTTGACTAGTCAACGCTAGCGTTTGAGATATAAAAACAAAAATACAAAATAATTTAAAATCTGTTTTATGAACAATTCTACGTGATGCTGTGTAAATAAAATTTGCATTTAAAAATTACAGTAAAAACAAACTCTTGATTGGTGTTGGTTTTGATTTTTTTGTAGCTTTAATTATTGCAAAAATAAAATCTTGAATAGTGTTGGTGTTTTTTTTTTGAAAACATTAGTTACTTTCCTTATTAAGTTATTAGGCTCTTGGCCGCAGGGCGCAATTTTGTTATTTCCTACAACACAACAATAATTATGGAACCATAAACCTTGCCATGGTATCTAGCGTCTTTTCTTATTGTTAGTTTCTCGCCAATTTCAGAATCACTGTTGTTGTAAATAACAATGTCAAATACATTTTGTGTTATCAAATATTCAGTATCATATAAAGCGACACCCTCAAAGGTTGATATTATTTTAAAGCTAACTTGATTTCTGAATCATTTGTGGACACTCTGTACTTTGTAATAGAACTGTATGTAATTAACTAAAACAAACACCATAAAATATAGAAGCTGAATTTGTTACATGAATTTGCGAAAAAAATTATGCTCTAAAACGATTGGTAAACTAGTTGCTAACAATTTAAAATGGGCGGAGCATTCATCTTCTAACACTTATAAAAAAAATCATAGAACTGTACGTTTTTTTTTTATACATACATATACATACAGGGTGAATATAAGGTATGGAACCAAGCGGTTTTATTTTTAATCATTTGCCTCCGGAAAATAATAATTAATAGAAATTAAAGTAATATAAAAAATGTGATCGTAATTTCAGAACGAAATTTTGTTTTGTTTTTGAGTTATGCGATTTTTTTTTGTCAAAATTGCAATTTATGTGAAAAATTTTTTTTGAAAAAATGAAAAATAAAGCATATAGTTGTAATCCTTAGAGTATAGCTTTTATGAGAAAAATGATTTTATAGTGGGTTGCAATTTAAAGAAATTAATTTTTTTGTAGAAATCAAAAATAAAAGGAAATTTCGAAAAATTTTATTCTTGTTAAAGCATCACATTTTTATAGTACTTTAGCACTCATCAATTAGTTTTTTCAAAAAATAAATAGTTTAAGCTAGAAACGTTTGGTTCCATACTTTTTATTCACCTGGTATGTATATTTAAAAGAAAAGCGTCATACTAATACTATTTTATCATGTAATAAATGGGATAATTTTCAGGCTGTTTCTAAGTTTAATTTTAAAAAGTCTTTCACACAAGTAATTTTTTTTATTGAATATAATGTCTCCTCAGACAACAGAAGTGATAAGAGTCCCGAATGTCACAAAACTAGAACCAGGTTAGATCAGTTGCACGAGAATATCACCTGAGATTTCTGTTTTTAAAATTAATCATTGGGAACACACCACCACCTTACCAAGAAAAGTTATATTTGGTCTTAAATTAAATTTTGAAATTATGCTATTAAGTTCTGTTAAACAATATACTCGTATGTGTTACCTATTGTTGAAGTTTCGTTTAATTTAATGTTACCAAATAACAGAAAAAGCCCCGTTTACTTTAACGAAAAATTGCCAAAATTGGGCATAGCAATTATACGCTGTTTTTGATTACAAGTTTACTTATAACATAAATACTTAGCTGTTTTGCCTATTTTACTGACTCCGAAAAATAATCATTTTGGGGACTCAAATCGAGCGTATACAAAAAAAAAATAGTTTTCAATCAATACAGTTTTTTAAAGAACTAAATATTCAGATATCATGTTTCGTTTTAAAAATTAAAACCTGAAAATTGCCACCTCAGAAATTTGTAAAATAAAAGTAATGGAATGTTTTGCGAGTCTTTGAAAAAAGTTAGTCGGTTAATTATAAGGTTCAACACGTTGCAACGTAAACTGCAGACAGAAATTACCACATCAAAGACAACGTATATGTGTGTGTATCGGTATCGACATGATGTTCTCATTAATTACTGTCATTACTCATTGTAACATTCTTAAAATATCAGTGACACTGTCTCATAGTAGCTGGTAGGTGTAACCGTACATTTATCATTTTATTGATTGTATGTTAATTATAGTAAATATCATTACGCTTGAATGCATTTGCTATTTTAATTGTAGCTTTAATTATAGCTGATGTTATTGATAACGGAAATAATTAGTATATCGTGTGGCTTTATAGCCACGTACTGAAACCTCGACTAAAATACAGGCACCTAATAACGAAATGGAATCAAATAATTCAGGAAGAAATACTCTGCGGGAGCAGTCACGTTGTTATGTAGTAGGTGAAGGAAAAGGTTCGATGAATATGCCCCGCGGGCGTTCCCTATCAGGGATGAGCCACTTGGAGTCACATTTGTCATTCAAAGTCGCACTCACACCCAATCCTCTTTTCATTCCAGACGCTTATAAGTTCGTGTAGCCACCGGCATCAGTCAATTTACCATCCTGCGATATGAAGAGTGCGAATCAGACGATTCGTATTGTCGAGCAAAATTCCAAATTCACTCGGCACATAATTTTTCAAAGAACGTATTGAATCGGGTTCAAAAAGACGAAAGCGCAAACTACCTGAGGCGATTTACGTGATTGTTTACGTGTTTTTACTACACTTGAACCGTAATAGAGATTTGCTTTTATTAAATGTCTAAAGTTTATTGTTGTTGCATCGGGGCAGATGCTGGCCGTAAAATTTTTAATTTGGTTTATCACAAAATGTCCAGAATTGCGACATTTGTGGACATGCTTTTATGGCTCTTGCGTTGCGGCGTTGACCCCAATCTTGGCACGGGATGCGATTATCAGGCGGATCTTGACCGTTTTATTAAATTTTACATGCCTCAATAATTTTTTTAAGAAATAAAAACGAAATAGGTTTTTATAATGCAAGACTTAGTTTTAAATATCTTATCACGCACAATGAAATAAACGCCTAGCGTGCCGAAAAAATATTGAATCTGAAGCGTACAACATCCGCTCTATATAATTACATTAAATAATTAAATTCAAGAAGTTGCAATCGAAAATTCACGGATAATTACTCACGAAGTGAAATTTTTATAGTTGGATAATTAGCAACAGGGAAACTTTTCAGACAAAGTGGTTGAACTTCTTTCTTTGAATTCGAGAACATTGGAGGAAAATTCGTTGACATGATATTGAAAAAACACACTTTTGCGCTGCGACATCTTAATAAAGTAGCTAAAAATAAATTCGTCGTCAAAGCATGCTTATATGTGTATGTGACAGATAACATTTTCATATTTCTGAAAGGCAATAACTTATGGAGAAACGCAATATATAGCAGGTATAGTAAAAACCAACAATCTGTTGCTAAACGAGGATAGACTCATATATTTTTTTTCTATTCTGCCACAGAAGGAAAATACATATTAGTTTAGAGTACATAGGTAATTTTATCAGGTTACATAAAGTTAGAATTTATAATGTTTAGTACCGAAAATTGTGCTTATAATATATACAGGGTGTTTGCAGATTGCGAGCAAATATTTTAACCACTAATTGAACTCGTCAAGAGAAACAACTTCTCTATTTCCATCTTTTGCCGAAAACATGTCATTTTTGAGTTAAAATTAAAAATAAGTTGAGGCTGAAAACCCGTCCCCGCCTATAGTATATGTATGAACCATACGATGTTTACATTCATTCATAAAACAAAAAGTATACAACGTAAACAGCGTAAAGACAAAATTATCGCTACATTAAGATAGATCAGTGTCAATGTTAGTGGATCAATACTTGCTACTATAAAAAATTGCTCGAAATGTGGTCCTTTGTTGTCAATGCACACTTGTACCCTTCGGGCTAGGAAAGCTAGCGTTCGCACACATAGCTCTTCGAGGGTATTAATATACAGGGTGCGCCACAACTCGCGCCCCAGAGAAAAATGTCAAATGCCAGCGGCAATAGGTCGCCAAAAAGTGCAGCCGAAGAAGTCACTTTTGATTGCATAAAAAGTTATTAGACCCTTAATTCCACCAATCCTAGAAGAGCACCTCAGGATGTGATTGAAAAATTATATCTGTTGCTAGGTTACAAAAATAATACGAATTTGCCGAAAAGTTTTAAAAAATAGCTGGTTGATTCAATTTGGTCGCGTGATCAGTTCATATGACGTTTGATTGCAATTAATTTATAACGATGCTTCTATAGAGCGATCAAGATAATTTGTAATCAAGTCATCCTTGCAGTCGAAAACGTATGGCTGTAAAATGTCAAGTAAAATGACATGTCGAAAGGTAAAATAGCATGATGAAAAAGGTGATGATTATATTAACTAAATTTATAATTTACCTTCAAAAAAGAACGGTCCTATACTCGTATTATTGTAGGTCGGGGACTAATTCCAGCTCATTTTGCCGTTTTACCTTACGACTTGTCATTTTATTTGACGTTTTCTGTGAAGTTAGTTCAAAAACAGACATACGTTCTCGAATGCAAAGAAGACTCGATTACAAATTATCTTGATCGCTCGATATAAACCGACCCTAGATATTATAAAAGTAAAGAAAAATTTAAAGAAAAAAGCTGTAGTTTCAAATAAAAAAATACAGTTGTTTCTACTTGTCTTATATGTTCAATTGAAATTTTTTTAAACTTTGACTTGTTGATAGAAGACGTAGTAAAAAAATGAATGTGTTTTCTTGTTTTGTACTGTCTAATTTAAATTTTAAAAACATTTAACGAGTGACATTTTATGAAAATTTATGTCGTTTTGTTTAGCTGTGGTTTAGTTTTGTCTTTGAGTTTATTGGCAAGTTACAGCTTAACCAAAATATGTTTTTGTTGTTGCAATAACGTATGTACACTTTAGTACACAAAGTGCTTTTAGTCAAAATGTACTATCGAAGTGCTACCAAGTTGAGGGTGAATATTGGGTATATTTAATTCAAAACTGTATGTTAGAAGTTCAAGCTAAATTCTAAAAATTTTGCGGTAATTTTGAGTAAAAATATAACAAATTCAAAGACTTGCCTGTTTTTTAGAATGCAAAAAAGTAAGGTTATTTTATGGCGGTAGAATTGCAGAGATGAGCAAATAATAAACATCCAAGTTGCATTTTTTTATAAACAAGTTTTTGTTATTTTTATATGTCATGTTGTTTTTTTACGTCTTTGAAGAATTTGTTTTAATAAAGCCGATTAATAGTACATTATATTATAAGTGATGCATCATTATACGCGAGTGAGAATTTTGACCGACGAATGCGCATGCGCACGAGTGAGACACTTCTCACGAGTTTCATAATGGCATTTCGATCACGTGTGATATAAGACGTTTTATCTTACAGGTGCAACTATCCAAAAAATGAAGTTATATATAAAAATATAATAGTAAATATAATATAATAGTCAAATTTACTCACTTGTGAGTACTTTATCTCACTTGTGAATAATATTTGATTTCTATCACCGAAAACAATGGTCTAAGGTAGCTCAGAAACTCAACCTGTAAGATAAAAGAAATTATTGTAAGGAATAATTTTTATAATAATTTGAGAATAATAATAATTTGAAAATGAAATAAAATTGTTCTTTAGTGGGTTACCACGATGTCATCAATAAGCTGCCCTTGTGTAAGCAATAAATAAATCGCCCTTTCCGGTGTCCATTCCGATGCAAATCATCGTCGAATCTCGCTCATCATCTCCGCTATAATTATTCGAGGCGTACAGTCTGGATCATTGCGCACCGATTTAAATCAATTTAGTACCTTTGTAGAGAAAAAGTCACTTTATGGCGACTACGGATTACACTAATGTGTCCTGAGAGTAATATTATTGTCCGCTTTGGCTCGTGAGGCTACCTGACCGGTGGTGAAACTTATGGAAGTGGATTTAGGCTGAAACAGAGGGAAGAGCGCTGAATTTACGATCTGCTGGGCTTACTCTTCGAATTTATCCATCCCCGAGCGGGGTTGCTTTCACCCCCGACTTAATCTTGATTATTACCCGGCGTACCCGTATTTTTTGTGTTGCCCGTGATAAGATATGAACATTATCGTGTTGGTGAGACTGCAATCTACCAACTCGGAGAATATTTTCCAGACAAACTTTATTCCCTCGACTGTATAAGAAAATTTAACAGCTATTGTTCTCGCACATCATGTTGTAGGAGAATTTTTACCATCTCACCCGGGCTTCTAGCGGAATTTAATTTTATAACAGAACGAGGAGAAAATTTTCTGTTTTACTTATTGACGTCTAATGAAAGTAATTTTCAAAAGCATTACATTGTTTTGCTTTTGTTGAGGTTAGAGTATATGTGGCGAGCAAGAAAATGACCTTTTCGTGAAGCAACGATTACGACTAATGAGAGGTTAATTTGTTCATTGACAGAAATTAAGTTTTTAGACGAAAAGCACATTTGCCCAGCAAATGAAAGTAAAAATAGACATTGTTATATGTGCATGGTGCTAAATGAGTTTTTACAAGGCTTTTAGAGCACCAAGCCATTTTCAAGTAGGTGTCTTTAAAATTCTGAGTAAACCTTTTTTGAGTTTAGAAAAGATGCACTAAAAACTAATTTTGCATTTTAAATCTGAGTAACAATGTGTTGAGGCAGGATTAACAAAAGGGCAACAATTAAAAAGTAAAAGTTTTTTATTCGTTCTTGAGTAAATATTTGAAATTGTTGTTGTCGCTATGTTGTAATTAAGCCATACAAGATGTCTTGTTCTATTAGCTAAAACATTTTAGTTTGAAACTGACAATATTCTATCTTTTAACCTTGACAGCTTTCAATATCCTGCCACATTTCCGATATCCTGAAAATGCACGGTTATATGAATGTTTCAAATTGCTTCTCTCCTATTGCATTATAAATTTAGCGTGTTGTTTTCCAGAGCACGATGAAAAATGATTAATTATAACAATTATGTGAAGAACTTCGTTCTTATGACACATTGCAACGACGTAATCTGTTAATTGACGTAATTTATAACACTTCAACTTCTCGGTTTAAAATTATAAATTTCGTCAAGCATTATCTTGTGAGATTTACTTGAAAAGTTTGTGAGCTAGTGGCTAGCCATATTTCTAATCTCTAGGGAAGTGCAACTTTGCTTTCTTTTTTGTCATATGTATTCAACGCAAAACTTATTTTTCCAAACTAAGTAAATATCACAAGGGACCCGAACTTGCCACTAATATAAATTAATTCAATGAAGATGTATGATGAAAAAGTTGCTTTTTTGTCGTATTCGTGCCTCTAACACTATTTAATCCACTACATCTGATAATTTTGTAGTCCTGAAATCTTCTCTAAATGAAAATCATGTGAATGCTTAATATATTATCTAATCTATTTTTTGGTGATTGACTTTTAGCGAGTTCGAATAGAGTCGTATTTGGTTTGGTTTCGTATTTTATTTGCTTTCGGAACAATTAAACGAATTTACCATTCCGTGATGAAGGCAATACATCGCTAATGTTCGTCAGCCGCAAGCGTGCGGTTGATCCCGTCACAGGATACAGCTTACCACAGGACATAGACTTAGTATGGTGCATTCAAAAGTAGATTCGGGTCAAAGAAGATAACCGCATTAAAGCCGGGTAATGAAAAGCCTAATCAAGCCTCTATCTGAGGCCTCATGCAGCAGTAACTGTGCCTCATTAGTTATGACGCTGTGTCATCCTTGCCATTCATTATGGACACTCATAATAAATAATGCTTGTCTTTAGAGGATAATCCGACCGAGGAAATTAAAATTAATGCAATGCCTTGACCGGGCCAGGCACCGATTTGTCACCAATTGAAATGGCATGGCAATGCTACGATGATGGATGAACGAGTGCTTGGAATATTGTTGTCTCATTGTTTGTGTGATAAAGCTGGACAGAAATGCAATTCAGACGGGAATTAATGGTCTTACTATGTACAATTATTAAAAAAATTTTAAATCAGGTGAAAAGAATTTTGGGAGGAAAAAGCCGAACTTGGGAAAGTCGTTTCAAATTTTAATCAGAAAGTTTAAGCTTTCATAAACAGTTTTCAAGTCGAGCGGATGTTTTAATACGAGAATATATAATTTGGTGATTTTTAATCATATCCGTCTTGTTTTTTAATTAAACTTATTTATGGTCGCACCACTTGGCAAGTTAAGTTTTGAATAAACAATTTTAAAGCAATTATTTCACCACAGTTACTAGAGGTCAAAAGCTAATCGTTCGAAAACAATGTAATTGATTATACAGGTTGATTTTAGAGTATGTGCTAATATTTTAACAGGTGATAGTAATTCATAATTTCGAAATTTTTTAGATAGAATTTTTTTAACATTTTCTAAATGTTCTTGGTATCCTACCTCACATAGCATTTTTCTCTGAGGCGCGAGTTCTGGCTTACCCTGTATTTGCAACAATTTATTTATTGAAGATAGCACTCAATTTCATAACTTGAAAAATGTTACAGAGAACTAGCGGTGTAAATTTTGTGATAAAGTACTCAAAGGGTTCAAACTTTGTTTAAAAAATTTTTCAACTCATAAGTGGAGGTTGCACCCTTTATATCTCAGAAATTATAAATATTGGGTTAAGACAAGTTTAGTTATTTTGACTTTTTTGAGCTTTATTATCATCTGTTAAAATATTTGCACATACTTTAAAATCACCTGTAAAGAACAGACATTATTTGTTAATTGTTACTCATCAACATTTTCATAATAAACCGATTTTTTGTAAATTATTAACGAACCGACACCTACAAACAATACATATGTATAAAATTTATATTTAGTTTGTATTCAAATTAATGGAGCGAATGTAAATGAAAAATTTGTAACGGCTAAAGCTTTCCACGTTCCAATTTTTACTTTTATTAAAACTAGACAATAAAATGTGTGAATAATATTCTGAATGCAAATCGCTTACTATTTAAAATGTTGATATCGATTTTCTCGTGAATTTCATTTTGCGAGTCACTTTTTCGCTTTATAATCGCAAGCAAATTATCGCGAGCTTAAAGCTTTAAGCCGGGTACACACTACTGCAATGTAATGCAAATATTATGGACGTGCTGCGAACATCTTATGAATTACGAATGATCGGATTGAATTCTATGTTTCACAAACGCCTCAGTCTATTTCTTGCAAAGATGCAATACATACATATATTTCGTCTAAACGCTCGTTGCGAACGTTTTGTGCTTGCACCAAATACCGACTTTCGATGGAACGCTGCAAACAGTTCGCCGAGCATTACGCGTATCGCGTACACACTGGCGAACAGCGTTACATTACACGTTACAATTACATGTTACATTACGGTGGTGTGTACCCGGCTTTAGGTTATGGGTTATGAGCAATTCTGAAAAAAATGTGGTTGTACAGTTAAAACTCAAAAAACATCTGTTTGAATAATTCAACAGAGGCAGTTTGCGATGAGTTCTCCAAGTAGGTGTTATTCATTAAATTATAATTCAAAGTTTTGTGAAAATTTTCTTGGTGTTTTTACGAGGTCCTGAATTACAACTAACCACCGCGTGGCCTTGATGTGGTAAAATTCTGGTGTGAAAGCACGCAAAACGGTCATGGCCAGTCGAATAAACATGCGACGTCGCGACGCTAACTGGCGGTGTTGGAATCAACAAAGTGAATAATACAATTGCTTTATGTTGTAAATTACCTAAGCAGTCGCATAATCTCGATTTAAATTATACTTGCCAGTATTATGACCAATTTGCATTTATGATATTAAATGTTTTTATTGTTCCTTTTCGTTGTCGTAAATTCGCTATGCAAATTGTTTATGTTAAGAACAACTTTATGAAACGGCTTAGGTGTAAAAGCAGCTTCTTTATTTTCTTGTGCTGTTGTTATTTGCTTCCTGGCAGATTTCCGGAATTATTCCAGCTTAAAAATGCTTTTCGTAAATATTTAAACGGTATTGACATACTCGACGGACAGATAGCAAGGTTTTATTGGTATAAACGATAGCACAAAGTTTTGACGATTATTTATGACGGTGTTGATCAAATTCTAATGTTCTTGTTGCTGACCAATGGGCGATGGCATTAATCACTCGTTTCAATTTTCCTTTCATGTGCTTGCTAATGTGTGTTTACATGGCAGACGGCATTAAATTTTCATTCAAATTATGCCCATAAATGTGTAACTACTGCAAAGTAATAACGAATTAATATTTTATAGATTTTTGGCACAATATATCTAAACTTTTTTACCACAATGTGGAAATTACTCTATTATCAAAGAATGTTTTAATAAAATTATGATAAAGTTGTGAGGTTATCCAAATATTGGCGAAATAATTGAGTTGAATCTAATATGATGTTATTGTTGCAGGTACGTGGGTTGTTATTATAGGAGTGGAGTGGTAAGCGCCTCCCGTATATTTGTTTAAAGGTCCCAGTTTTCAGCTTCGCTGAAAGCTTAAGAGACGTGCCAACATCAAACCGCCAGAGAATGAAATAGCGTCATATTACAAGATCTCAATCTAAATATCATGTTCATAAGTATTCTGTTCTTTGCATTTGTCATTTCGTTTTATCTTTCGTCTTTTATAAAATAAAATAATGACGGCGGCGGCGGTTGTGCAGTTTTCAATACGAGTTTGGCTGCAACAAAATCTCATTATAAACGTGGAAACGCGGTCTAGAAAATACCAGATGACACTTAAAAATGCTTTTAGTGAAAAGTATACGAGTGTTTTGTAATTCTACACCAATTTCAGAGGCGGATAAGTAGTTCCAGAAGAATTATTAAAACAAAATGTTCAAACAACTTCATTGGTTATAAAATTGGGCACCTTTTAAAATTGGATAGCCAGTTGGTTGCGTCGTAAGAAACGCTAGTCATTGTCTTAGTCGCTTTTAATCGTAAAGCAGCACGACTTTATACCAGAATTATGCAAATCAATCGGATGTAAAAAACAGACATCTCCAAGTTCTTTATCTGGAAATTGACTGTGTCCTTTATTCCCTCAGCTTTCAGATTCGGGACAAGTCTCGGAGCGATTGTGATAGATTGATGTGTTAAGTCTGCCTGTATGTGACAACGTTTAAGCAAAGCGTCTTTGTCTTAAAAGCTTCGGACAATTTACACATAAAATTTTCACGAGATAAAGTATTACTCACATATTTTTCGACGATGCTATCGCTTTCAGCCGCACATTATTTACTATTAGTTTGCTATCAGCACAACGCTATTTTATAAACTTCACGTTCAAACCGAGAACTGTATGAAAAGTTATATGCTATAAAATGTTCTGAAATTTTCTGCGCTGCAGAATAAGAGACTTACTGCATTTTGGATACAGAAACCCGAATTTATCAGCAACAAGACTTCCGGCGGTTTATTAAAGTACTTCCCTATACCAAAACTTGCTGCAACTTTACACAATTACCAAACGTGTAGAATATATGAATAACAAATTACCCAACCTAAAATAAAATTTTCTTAATTTTTGTAGATTTTAAGGTTTCCCTGCAAACTTTATTGAATTTTTTGCTGAAATGTAAACTCGACACGCACCGTGCGATTTTAGCTTAATTTGAATATGTAATTTAATTAGAAGCGATCTTCCACAAGTTTTACGAATTAATTTCGGCCTATTATCGTTCCATCTAAAATACCGATTAGTTAAGGATGACAAAATCGACGAAACAATTATCTATTATCCTATGAACGGTCACGATTCGACCTCAAAAACACCACCCTCGACGTATTAACTTTAAATTAACATTTTGCTAAAAACACATCATCTAATACTTTTGCGTGAACTACCCTTGCCTGGGAAAATTAACTTTGTCTCGTGCATCAAGAATTGAAGCTAATTCGGACATATAAATGGACTTGCTATTTAAAGCAAAAGATAATCTTGTTGGCTCTAACGAACTTATTTCAGATCTTTTTAAAACCTTTTATTGGATTTTTATTAACCCAGCAAAATCATTTGAAAAGCAAATAATTTTCCTGTGTCTGTTTTTCTTGTTGTGGCTTTAATTCAGTTTGGATTTGGCTGCAGATTTTTTATTTCGATACGTTAGCCAATAAATTTGAAATTTTGGTTGTTTTTTTAACTCCAGTTATGTAGATGTTGCTTTCGAAAAACAATAATTGTAGGGTTTTTTTCCATTGATTTGCTCGAAACTTTTTGGCAATGGAAAAAAAGTTAAAAACAAAAAACATTATTTGCAACCTATCATGTATTGAACGCACACGAATTTTACATACATCTGGTTTTATTCGAACGGATACTAACTAGGTTTAAATATTCTATTGCCCGGCGCATCCACCAAAATTTTACCCTTTACCAATTTGAACATTTTGTCTTTAGTTTAAAATCTAAGAAAGATATTGTTTGCTTTGCGGAAGCAATATTTAAGACATAACAACATAAAGCAGTCAAGTAACAAGATGTCATACGCATATCGATTGAATAAAACATTGCAGAATTGCATATGTATGAAAATATTGTAAATTAGAGTTCTGGTTTAAGTGTGGTTTTTGAAATAGATAACCTGATTTTTGAACTAAATTACTCTCGCATTGAAAAATGTATTGATTTTTTTAAATGGACATTGTAAAACTATTCAGATCATTGATTTTTAATTGCTGTAAAATGCTTTCAATCTGTTAATTCAACCGCATTGCTTCAGTATCAGGCTTAGGCGTTTATAAAAAAGTAATTTTATCGATTGGATTTGAATTCGGTCTATTCAAGAGGGAGCGTTAGCGAATGGCAAACAATAATACAACAGACACCATGAATAGCATTGTTCTCAAACACTTTGCTATTTATGTAACAATACTCAGGATAGAAGCGTTCAGCGTTAATAAATTTGTGGGTAATTGTTCAATTATGACCGATAGGGGCTGTTTCTTTCTTATTATGTTGCTCCTAGTAAATATTTATCAACTTGTTTATAGAAAATCATTAACAAAACACGCTCAAGGCTTTATTTGTGATTTATTTAAACATAGTAATAAATATATTTTTGTCTTAAAATTTATGTTTTGCCGTTTAAAGCGGTGCTTCCTGCCCAGTAAATAATGCGGTGCTTTGTCTATAAATATATAAAAAGCTCATTAAGTGCAGGCTGCTTAGCTATTCGTATTTTAATTAGTATTTCGCAAAGTTTAGAATTAAAATATCGCACTTTAATGCATCAAGAACGACGAGAGTATTTACTCTTAACTAGGAGAATGGAAGGAAGGAAGGGCTTCGAGTTGACTGAATTCTTTATTGAAATTTACAAAACAAAATATAAACTTGACCTGTGTTTGCTTATTGTTTTATGAAAATTAGGTTTCATTCTTGTTGATCTTAAGTTTGTTTCTGAAAACAAAAGTTGTATAAAATTCGGTGTTACTAATATTTTATTTTTCTTACATGTTTCAAAAAAATATTACATAATTATAGAAGATTTGTGTTTTTTTTTGTTATTCTTACAAAGACTTGCAATGAAATATCTTCCCTTGTAAAGAATACAAATCTTGATATAAACATAAAATATAAAAATTTTAAAATTTTATATCAGTTTTTGTATTTTAAGCTTTTTTAACGGTACAAAATATATAATAATTTGGATCTTGAGAGCTGTTTTTTAAAACATAAACAGCTTAGATATAAAGGTGTTTGTTTTTTTGTTGTATTAACATTGGTTTTTATTTCTATGAGTTTTCCATCTGGCATTGAGAATATCTGTTTATAAAACGTTGTAGGGTGTTGAGTCGATTTATTTATAGGAAAGTATTGAATAAGCTGCGGTTAAAGCATGAAGCAGGTATCCAATAATAAATAAAAAATAGCATCCGCCGAATGGGATTTTTCATAAAAACCGGCATAAATATTGGATTTTATTCGGTTCTATGCGAATTCAAAATGACGCGAATGTTTTGAAAAACTCACAAATATATAATTTATATATTCACCCCTGTTCGTGGCACACAATGGATGTATAAAATATGATTATAACCCATTGATATATGTCGGAGGGAGTTTATTTTTTCTCTTTTTACCTTGGGGTGCCGTAAAATTCGAAATTACTTATGAAGACCACAAAATAGTAACCTTGAGACAAATGGTTGTTTCCGCTCTCTCGACCTGTGTTTACCCTCTTCTCAATTCTATCTGGGCCTTTGTTGCGACAGGTCGCCACCAGTCGCCCTACCTCGAAAAAGATGTAAATGTCAAGTCGTTTTGTTAAAAGGCTGGCACTGATTTTACTCTATGTTTTGTGTGCCTGACTATTGAATTGTCATAGTCATAAGCACCGAAAAAGGGGATCATTAATTCTGGTAAAATGCTTTTGTTTGCATCTATCCTTTGACCTAACAGATACACCACCGCTTACGCGACGGTCCATTAAATCATTTCCATTATTCACGTTATCATAATTTACACCCGGCCCAATTAAATAAATTATATACTAATGAAGCAGCGACCCTTGAGATACCTACTCGTTCTTCCATCCAGAATTCGGACCAAAAAATTTATTTACATCTAGATGTAGCTGCCAGGAAATGCAGAATTATCTTGACGTCATCCGGGTCTTTGTGTTATTATTAACTCAATATTTAAGCAACATAATAAACGGATTGTATACTATATTTAATCCTTATGGAATTTACAACACGTCCCTTCAAATGGAGCTCCTATCAAATATATACGTCTAGATTTATCATGACCTACTCGATAGTGGGTATTTTGCTTCACTGTATGAAACAAAGAGACATTTTTTATGAGATATAAAAATTATTACTACGCCGTTTTATGAATCCTGCTATTATGGACATAAAAAGACAATAAAGGATCTTCCAGATGCATATATTTTCTCGTATGTAATGTAGCAAACGATGTCGCGTTTTTATTTCTTTATTACAATTTGCATTTATAGATATGTCCTATGCGCTCTGAATAAAAATTCAACTCTTCGTACATGTTTGTTTCAATCTCAAATTTATGGTAAACTAAAACTCAATTGCAATTAACTTGCAAAAATAAAATTTTTTGACAAATATTTTTCTTCTATATGAATTGGTGGTCTTATTATGTAAACTAAATTTACGCGTACGATTTTTTTGTCAATTTTCTAACAGGTCGATATATTCAGTATACACCTATCGCTTTATATTTTAAGAAAACGAGTTCCTTCACCAGCAATTTCGCCACACCGATGATAGCTTTCATATAAGAAATAGAAATGCAAAAAGACGCACAGGAAAAATAGAATTTTTCCTTGATTCAATCTGCGTGATGGCGCCTTTAACATAAGATCATTGCAAAGAATAATGAATCAAAGAGAAAATTCCGATATGAAAAATGAATCCGCATTGTTTCCAGTACTTCAGTAATGAATGATACTTTTGTTTACAGCGAGAAAAAAATATCAGGTGGAATAATTCTACGACAGAACATTTTTTCAGCGTTCGAATGTTGCTAATTTCAATGTGTATTTATTTTTATATTTGGAGAAGCTTTTAGTCGTCAAACTCCGTTTTTAAATATTCACTTTGTTTTAAGAGAAACATCTGTTGGACATTGACATAATACAGAGAATACTGAAAAACGTAAATGAATACTACGTAAACAACGTTGCTGTTAACTTCTCAAAAAGAAATCTTTTATTTAGTAAATGTCAGGAATACCACAGTGCATTTGTGTCAAAATATCATTGGAATTTGTTTTGTTTCATGTTTGCGAACGGTGATTTGATTCATTTCAAGAGACAGCAGCGACAATTAGTGTTTGATTCAAATATCTTCATTTCAAAAATCTTAGCAAGTTTAATTAAGCAGAATGACTTTCTAGGTGATAAATTTAATGAAAGTGACGGGGAAAAACTAGTTTATTCTTTGAATGTGCCAATCAAGATGACATATAAGTTTATAAGACCTAAAGCTTGTTGGAATCATCCTGTACAAGCATGTATGATATTGAGATCCGCCATCTTGATAAAGTCAAATGGTACAACCGGGACAGATAAATAGTAAATAGAGCTTGCACACTGGCCGCTTCACATCTCGCAAATAGCTGCCATAAATATCTAGAAGGCTTAGCTAATACACGAACCCTCCCATCTTTGTCCTTTCTTTACTGCACTTTTGTCTATATAATCATGTAATAATTTTTTATCTTGTTCTTGGAAGATTGAGTCCTTTTGTATTGCTATAATAAAATGAGAGATTTGTTCCAATTCCGAGTGCAGATGCGCTTTTTATGACATCATTTGTTAAATCTGATTGTTAAGTCAACCAGTTTTATTAATTTTTCATTAAAGGTTAATAACTTACTTGTTAAGTCTTTATTCAATTTTGTCATTGAGAAGTGTTTTAAGTAATCACTTTAAGCACTTTAAACGAATCTTAATAATTTACATTGTCATGTTGAAACTCAATTTTTATAAAAAATATACGTAGAAATGTAGTAAAATAGTCAAAATATTATTTATATCAGCTTAAAACATTTTGTGGAACAAATAGCGATAGGATTAGAGTGATTATATTAGCAATAATAAAATAAAAAAATAAATTCTCTCGTATCAGCAATCTCTATTTATTCCATTATTCTGGAATTAGCACATCAATACGATTTTAAATTCATGGGGCACCCAATACATTTTTCACTTAATCTCTTTTTCTCGTTCATTAAATAAATGTGACAAAAAACTAACGATACGACAAAAACTGTTGATCCTATTTTGATGAATTCTTGACCCTCAGATGAAATGATGGCACAAAGGAATCCTGTAATAAAATTTGTTTTTTTTTTATGAGCATGAATGCAATTTGCAATTTTGGAAAGTTAGCGCTCCCTGCATTTTAAACTGCGTAAACTCGAATGTAAATTAGTCAGTTGTGGGTTTCCACGCGAAAAGCTCTCGATGAAGTTCTGCAAACTATTTAACCGAAGTGAGCGCGAGTGAAAAATGTAAATCAATAATTTAATATTATTTTCCTTTGTGATAGCCTCGAGATTCTGAACTTTGAAGAGGAACACGTATTTTTCTTATCTTGTAATAAATTTCGACGCTTGCCTCATCTGTCTATTTCCCTTCGATTTCCATTCTGGATTTAGTGCTTGGCAATATTCTTCACCACTATGATTACATATGGTTATGTCGTCAATTTTTTCATCTCATCATCTTCTCGCTGAAATTTCTTTTGCGGCTTTAAATAAATTGCAGTAATGATGTAAATATCGCCGGATAAATTTCTTGCGCTTTCGGATGCTGAATCCTTTTAATGAACTCGATAAATATTAGAGAAATTGTGCCGGAAATGTTCGAATACAAAGAAACAAAATTGTCTCATTAAATTCGAAATTATCAAATAAATTACTCTACTCGACTCATTTTTCCTATAATAAAAATATACGCATCATTTATGTCCGCTTCCGCTTTTTACAAGACGGAGCTTAAATTATTTCTGAAGTAGGCACGCCAGCCGCTTAACGCTCAAGTTACATTTATTACCGTTTTTTATTATTATGCGGATTATGAAAAAATTTCAAGTGCGTGCATATATGCCATAACGAAAAACCCTCCTTGTTTCATATAGCATATTTAATAAAACAACTTATTTGTGGTCACATTTTTGTTGCATTCTGTTTGTCAAGAACTGAACCGTGATAAATGATGAGTTAGTCGTGCAAATCTGCAAAAATAAAATTTTATGACTAGCCATTAATTTATTCGTCAGTAAATTTCTTTTCTTATCTACCCTAAACATCAGGTGCCAAAAATGAAGAAACTTTTCCGATAATGAGAAAAGTTTAATGGCTGTAATATGCATTAAAAAAGCGTTTAATAATATAATTCTTTTTCTTTCAAGCATCGTCACTTAAAGTTTCTTGTGTCGTGTTGTAATAAACGCATGGCGTGCCAGCAAACTGTTTACATAACGGATTGCCGAAGGATAATCTCTCATATTGCACAGACTGTAGACTTGTAAAATTTGGGTTGTTTTAGTTATTTTCAATAAAAATACGCCCACGAAATGTGTGCTTATTTCAATCCTAGGTTTCAACACGTTAGAAAATACACACCGTGTGTGTGAAATAAGTGTAATAATTATAACCACTTGTAGAACTCGTCGAATGCAAGTATTTTTTTATGTAGTCACCATTTTTTTTAAACACAATAGTTATTAAGCTAAAATTATAAATCGTTTTTCTCGTACCCGCCTATGGTGGGTAGTCGATTAAACCACTAAACAAAAACACATGAAAAATAAAAATGATTTATTATTTCGTTGAAACAAGTATAAAATATCATTGTAAAATTGATCACAAATTTGACCAGGCCCCTCTTAATATTGAAAATCAGGAATATCGTTAAAACCATTTTAAATCGATATCTTACTTCCCTAAAGATACCCTTGCATCGACGCGAGCGCGATCAGGCCAACTTTAAACTCCAAGCTCCAAGCTCATTAAAAATTAAAAATTATTATTTTAACAATAATACTAAGTTTATAATTATACTGGAGCCGCGCATTCGGTTTTCTTACCAACCAATGAAATGTGTTTCCAAGGTGGTCAGATTTAAACTGAAATTTTTTATAAATATTTGATTTTTACATTTTAACAGTTGTAAAAATGGACTTTCGGAAAATGTTTTGGAAAATTGAATTATAAATTTGAAGAAAAGTAATGATGACAGTGATTTTAACTATGATTGGTCATTTTATGTTGGTGGGACAGATCAAATGTTATAACGATACTACTGGAAGTTTATGTGCAATAATAGATGAATGCTGGAAAAATTATATTAACAAAATCACACAAATACTAGTTATTTATTGTTCCAAGATTACTGCTTGACTTGCACACTTCATGCAACATAAAAAAGTAATAAGAAACACTTTAATTTGTGTACTGTAAATTGTCAATAACTCACCAAATACTTAATCACTTATCAACAATACTTCTAAAATACACATTTGGAATAGTTTCCGAACGCTATTTTTACCACAATGTCCACGTAATGTCCCGAAATTTATCACAAAATTCGGTAATTCTAAGAACGCGCTTATTTCTCGACCGTAATCAAAACTCTTTAAAAACACTCCATAAAAAACTCCCAAATAAATTCCGGACAATGATTTTAGGTGAACTGAACGGCTTGTTATTTTACAATGAGAATATGCTTCAAAATAATTATTGATAAAAAAATAGTAGGTACATAACAATTTTTTTGTTTTATTATTATTACACTTTCAGAGACAGATGGTATAATGAAATCTACACTTACAAAAACGGGAATTTTGAAAAATAGAAATTTTAGAAATAAAACTTTGTTATGTTACATGTGTTTTGCGCTTTGTATCGATTGAAAAGATCGAGTCGTGTAAATAAATCACGAATCAGCCAATTTAGAATTCATGCAGATCACCACCGAAATGACAAAAAGCATGTACAAAATCCAATAAAACAAACAAATCGCACAATAACTACACGCGTTTGGCCCACCCCCATATTACCTACAGCGAATTATTTTTTTAACTGTTAACAAAACGAACATCTATTTGATTTGTTCGTCATCAAGTTTGAATTGTGAATTAAAAAAAGCCAACAATGGATAAAAACGCAACTTTTAAACATTTACATTGTCAACCATTTTACTGTATAAATCACTCCAATATAAAATTGTTGTTACTTATAAATTTTAAAGCCATTGTTTGTTAAGGTTTTATTCTTCTACTAGGTCGCCACACCGACAATGTTGTTAATTTAGTCAAGCTCCAAAATATTATACAGGCTGTTTAATATTCAGCTAACGGCGTTTTCGATTTAGGCACATACGTATAATTGGAATTACCGTTTTTGCTGAAAATCGAGCGTGGAATTGGGGCTACATTTCAATACGAAAATGAAATTTTATTATTTACTAACGTTGCGGCCATTAATTAGTCCGATCTTGTTTTGCTGATGACCGAAATTGGGTTGACGCTAGACGCTTTTCACCGTTTCTGCATGGGATAAGGTGCCTAGAATGATGTATGACATAAATATAATTCTGAAAGCAGCCACAGGCAGCGCCTGCTACCGGTCTGCGATTCCACGTCGTCATAAATATTACTTTGACGTGCAGTTCGCTCTCTTCTCTTCAAATCTATGCAGGCGAGAAATAGTATTGCTTCCTTTTCAAAAAACCAGTCTACGCTTCAGTTCGCTAGAGTCGGTTGAGATGAAAGATGAAAAGGTTTACATGATACCTACATGGATTGAAATTAAAAATATTTGCTTCTATGTAACTTGCTCCTACTGTTTATCCCATTTCATTAAAACACCAAACTGACTAAACTTTTTTTAAAAAGTTGTAAATTAGGACTCAAACTCAATCAAATAAGCGCGAGATCATCAGTTTAATTATTAATTATTAAAAATTTTGCCGTGGTAGTATCAAATGACTACATGTTGGAAAAAAATAGTAAAAAATTCTTTGTTTAACAGTTTTCGAAACAAAATTTATTAAAGTTATGCTCGAGGTAAAGCGTACGCTATTGGTGTGTCCGTAGATTGGTAGTGGAAACCATGGTATTAATTTGATGAAAATGTACCTACTTGATCATTGCAACAATTCATAAACGGCGTAAGTGACATAAAATTTTCTCGGTCTATCACCTTGTATAGAGTGAGCGGCAAAATTATGGAATAATTTTATTAAAACTAAAAATATTTTGTTTTGGAAAAATACTTGAACAGGTAATTTTTTTTCAAAAATACACAATTTTTAACTTGATTTAAAATTCTATACTTTTTAGTTTTTGAATAATGCTGTCATCGATATTTTTTTAGACAATTCGATTAATTGCCGAAATAACAACACCAAAATTAAACATTAAGTACATAAAGTTTTCGAAAAAAATTACTAAAAAAGTAAAACAATATCAACGAAAAACAGACATACAATTCCAAATCAAGATGAGAATTTTGTATTTTTTAAAAAGAAAATTGACCTGTTTGAGAAACAAAACAAAATATTTTCAATTTTAATCAATAAGATTGCATATTCCATAATTTTGCCCCTCACTGTATAAATTTATTGCGACATCGTGCATTAGTGCATGAAATCATCCACAAAACACTGGCCTTTTTGAGCATTCTAAAAATAACACTAGTTTACCCGATTTTTATTCTTTAGCTGAAAGTTATAATTTATTAAAAATTTTGACTGAGTGCAGAAAAAATATACAAAAAAGTTCACCACGTCACGTTTAAGAAATATGTAATTAACAAAAATACAAAAACCACCAAACAACGAATTTTCCTTATAACAGTTCAACAGTAACCTCCTAACATATTTTCATCCCAAAAACCTTTGTACCTATCTTTGAAAACCCTTCAGATCTTGATGAAAATTGAAAACTCTTCCCCTGTTCGTCACTCATGCTGCCTAAGTTTTTAGAAAAGTCCCAATACGAGTCAGTGAAATGTATCTTAACACCCATTTAGAAAATCTGGTGATGAATTTGCAATAATTCAGCAACAATTTGAATTTTAACTGAATTTTAAATCGGAGGCATTTCTGCAGAAAGCAGGAAGATTTTCATTCGTTACAAAAAACTGTGACGTGATAAAAAACATTTAACTATAATTTTGGTTTAATTAAAGGTAAATAAACATAAAAATAATAATTTGATTAAAGGATATTAAACAAGTTATTATTTGTAAACTAGTGTAATTTGACTTAAGTAATAATAATAAAAACAAAATCATAATAAAATCTGGTTTACAAAATGCCATTTCTCTAATTTGTAGGTATGTGGAAAATTTCGAGAAAGTAAATATTAAATTCTTATTAATGCCATTCACACTTTGGCAAGCGCAAGCGTATAAGCAGATGCTATCTATTATGGCGCAAATTAATGAATAACAATAAATTTTATTAATAACAAAGAAATGTTAATGTTTGTTTAAAAAAATTATGTATAAACTTCGGTGCGAGAAAACGTATTCGACGCAGTCGGGCAAATGAAGCACTCACTCCTTCGCCGCTCGTGTCTCAAATAATGCGTTCATGCGCAAAAATATTTTGTTACTAGGTATGGCTTGGATTGGGTTGTTTTTAGTTTTATAGTGTTTAAATTTAAGTAAACGTCAGATGGACCACTTGTTGGTATTTCATTTAACTTTCCTTAAAACAAGTTCGTACCGGTCTAACAGGAGTTTCCAATTAGCACACCGACCCAAAACTGTTTAAAACGATGTTTTGAATATGAATCGAACTGAGAGTACCAATAGGGAAGTCGAAGGTAGAACGAGTCTATTGAGTTCGCCTTATCCTTGCAGATACTGGAGTAATTTTCGCGCTCGGGTAGCTAGCGAGCATCCTGGAACTTGATGGAATCTCACGGACGACTTGCTTTATTTAAATACATTGAAGATAAATCGCGCCATGTATATGCCCGTTCGCATAGGAAACGTCTGTTGTATTCAGCAGTGATTGATTTATATGGAAATTTGAGTGATTTGAAGAACGCGTTCTTTATTCTTAAGTAAAGAAAGCCGCTACTGTAACTCATACATTTTTGATAAATTAAACCGTGGGCTTTTGAAAAATCTGAATTTCTGCGTAGTTTTACGTTGTTGTTTTTGACAGCAAATAAATAAAAGTTAACAGTTGGTATATTTTTAGGACGTTCCATTCAGGCTGAAACAATACGCCCAACCTTCGTATAACACGAAAACAATGCTTTGAAATTCATTACAACAGCAGAAATGATATCCTGCGACGTTTTAAAGACCGCACTTTTATCTTATAAATTGTCAAATAAATAAACGGCTGAAATCTGCTCAATTTGGCGACGACTGTCAACATGATGAAATTAATCTTCGAAATAACAGCACAAATATTTCACAAGACGACGGAGTTGTGATTAAAACCCGGCCCTTGAGGTCGATTAGTTTCAAACTCCGAGCTAGAATTATTTGAAACGAATATTTTTCTGCACTAGTAAACAGATGTGATACTCCTTTGGGATTTTCTAGTTTATATACGACATATTTCTGTTTATGACACGGATATTGAGGCCCTCACCATGGCATAAATCAAAAGTCAAAAGACCTAACTACTATAACACACATATGGTACCATCAGAGGGTAAACACCCTTTGTCATATTATTAAAGCCGAATAATGACCAGCACCCTAAAATAATCCCACTTATTTTCCATCTGAAATTTTAAGATCAATTCCTTTTCAAACTGTCGAGGGATTTTCTTTCATCGTTGTCCATTAGGTAAATGCTCCCTCAATTGTATTAAAAGTTTCTCCGATAAATAAGTTAGATCGAAACACAATCTCGTGATTGACGTAAATTTGACACCAATTTGTACGGATACGATCCAAACTTCATACACTTTCCGAAACCTCGAAAGTTGTCGTTTTTCATGATGGATAATGAAGAGTTCGAACGGCGCGGCGTCCTTGCCTCGAGTGAATTTTAAGCTATTTATAATGCCCCGGATCATGATATATAGGGCGTTTTTGCTCTACAGCTCCATTCATTGTGCCGCACTAAAAATCTGTTAAAGAAAAAAACACCGCCGGAGAAATACGGATGAAGTGAAACACTCCTCTGTTGAAATTTTCAGTGGACGAGTGTCGGAATTAATTGTGCTAGTGTCAGCTTCAGGAATGAAAATCCATATCGAAACAAAGCGAATATCAAGTGTATCGTGGGCGTATTTAACTTTCATGTATCGAGGCGGAAGAGTGACATTGCAAGTGGCTTGATCTACGAAATAAATTTAATATAGACGAAGATACAAACGGGTGCGCTTGAAGCTTTCCACACCTGACAATTGTTACGCAGATATGATTTTTAACTTCATAGCTTCTGTACATATTACATATTTAGCATTTCTTACATTTAGGGTCAGTTTATAGTTTATATAACTGCAATCAAATGTCAGATTTAGCTGATCACGTGGTCAAATTGAACCAGCCAGATGCTCAGATTCACGGGCTAATGGCGTATTAACTATTAAGAACGAATTAATTTTTAATTTGCCTTCTATAAGCCGACCTTTAGCTTTTTATAATATAACTTTTAGTTAATTTAATCTGAACCTTCAATTATGACCCTGCAAACATTAATCAGTCTTTTTCTAGTCCAATGACTCATTTTGCAAGTGCTTAGTGAGAATGGTGGCCACCCATGTTTTGGCGTAAAGTGCAAGTGGCTTTTTCTCCGAAATATGTAAATGTAGAAGGTAGCAGGAGATTTGTGTTAACTGACACACACCGTGTAGCGGCAACAATTGTCGAAGCACCGCACCCGTGTGTTGCCTCCGACAATGTGTTGCCTCCTCGCATTTCAATTATACTTTATGTTTCATCTTCCGCATGAGTTCAGTCCGTTATTCACGTTACCCCATCTGTGACGCCTCCCATTCGCGCGACAATACAGTCGTTTATGCCAGGAGCCGGGACCCCCGTGTGGTCACGATGACTCTGGGTGCATTGTGGCCGCCACTATGGAACGGTCTTTGTTACTCTCACACTTGACATTCAGACGTTCTTAAAATAAAAATAATAGGCAAGCAACAAAAGTGCGATTAATTATTTTGGTATTCTTCAAGACAAAATAGGTACCTACCAGATAAAAATTTATCAATAATTATGTTACGGGTACATTAGCAGAAATGAATCGTGCTAATGAGAGGAGAAGCGATTTTTAACGGGCTTGTAGTAGTAACGGATAAAGGGAAGTTTTGCTGATGCGAACATATCACCCTGAACTGAACTTAATGAAAAGTTAATTTCATTCTATTCTACATATTTTTCAAATGCTAAAAATTTAGCGTAACTACAACCGTTTTTACTAGAATGGGTTCTTAAGGAGGAATGTGCAAAATTTTTGGTTTAGCTGCTTAATTTCAAGTGTCTAATAAGACGCATGATAAAAATCGACTAGATATTAGCCTAAGCGTCGGTATTTGCTTTCTTTGTTCAACTCGCATAAAATAAGAACGTTGTTATTGTTTTGTAATATCCCAATCAAGAGGTATTTAGAGGTGTCGCGAGGGCATCTTAAGTATTTGGTTGTCTAACTATTCTATTCTCTAGTTCACTTGGTTTAAAACTCATTCTATTAGCAGTCATCGAAAAATATTATGAATTGTGTGCACAATGCAAACAAGTCAATTGTCATTTGTTTTAGAAACACTGGTCTTTCCCTACCCGCCAACTGCCAACTTTGTGTTTTTGCCCGTACATTTGTTGAAAAAATACAGCAATTACAGTAATTGTTTTGCAATTTTGAAATTTGATATATTGCTAGATAAAGGACTAATATACTTCCCACTTTTCCATTTTTTTAAATAACGCGTTATAACAATTATAATCATGGTTAAAAGTGAGGAATTTAATTGCTAAACACATTTTTTTTTCTGTAAAATAAAAAGCACCTCATTAAAATAAAACGAAGAGAGAAGAAGTAGAAACAGGTTTTAACTAAGGGTTAATATTTTTTTTATTTGTTTTAGCAACCGCTAATGCACAAAATTTCAACGAAAATCCTTAATTTTTGATGTTCTCCCTCGAGTGTGAATTTTCCTTTCGATTTTCTCTTAACTTTGAGACACATTTGCAAATTAATAGAGAATTGTAAATTTTTTAAGATCGAGTAAATTGACAGTTTTTGTGAGGTCTCTCAGTTATTCAGTCTGATTTGTATATATTATTCAAAATATATGTGGATTTCGGTGTTGATCGACATCCAAGGTCCGTTCATTTCAAAATAATTTATTAAAAGTGCAAAAAATCAATTGCACATCGGCAAACTAATTAAAAGATCAGTAGTCAGGGTTGCTTTCTGTTTTCTTTTTCTCTTTATTTATCAAGTTTGGTATTTATCTTTGCTTATTTATCTTGTTCGAAAACTTTAGGCAAATAATTAATTACTGAGAGGTAGGTTGGATCAAGATAAAGTCTGTGCCAACTGAATTTGCATGTGGATTAGATTTGCTTTAACTTTCGGAGAATAAAGGCATTGGAATGTGTTGAGTGCATTGCTAGGTTCCCTCAATTTGCACCTCACAATAGTCGCATTTCAGAGACCATCAGCCAGGTACCTCTGCTGCAGCAAAATCTACTCTCCACAAAAGCACTTTTATTTTATAAATAGCAAAGTAAAACACTCAATTTTCTAATTTGCTCCTTATTTCCTTAGAAGAAAAACATCAAGTACAAAAGACGTTAGTTAACATAAACTGCTCCTTTATGTTGTGGTTAATTTACCGAAATGTTTTATCGACAAAAGCAGCCATCGACGTTGTGTCAATATGTGTTTTAGCGGAGGTCCATTATTCTTGGGGAATGAGTCAGAATTGTTTACGACAATGCCTTGGAAATAGTATTCATGGTGCGGACTTGAAAATTTCGTGGAAAACGTAAAAAGAACCGTAAACTCGAAAATTAGTTGTTTTGGTGAAATTGCAATGTTGCAGCGGTTTTCATAATACCTTTTTACAAAGTGGGAATTTTTACATCGGGACTCTTAATCTTGACGAAAAGCTCGAGAATTTCTTATATTAAATTTATGACTTGCTTTAATAGATTTTTTGCCAACTTTGCAAAGTAGTTCCTTCCACTCAGAATACTCAGATCTCAAACGGAATAATGAGAACTTGAATTATACGTTTCTGTCGGGCTTTAACATAATTTTGAGGTTATCTTAGCTAAAAATCCACTAAAACCAATCAACTTATTATAAACAGTAAAAACAGTTGAAGACTGTTGAACAGAAAACTCTTGCACAAAAAACAGATAGAACAAACTACGTATAAAGTCGGTAGCGTGTAGAATTTCTACGTTTTTTTATATTTACACCAGGTAAAACAGTTTTCTGATTAATTTTCAGATTTAGTCCGTTTCTTATCGTATATAATTGTCAACATTACATGTAAAAGAGATATTTATATTAATGTTTAAAATAACCATAAATCTAAGAAAATAATTCATGAATCCAATTGAATCATTTGATTAAGCTTTTTTGTGATGAATTTTTGCATAGATGTTGGTCACCTTTTAGTGTGGGATTTGCTGATTTAGTGAAAAATGCGGCATCAGCTTGTTGGCTTTTTAAAGCCTCGATCATATTTGAAGAGGCATGTTAGTGTGTGTGTATATGTGTGGTAGTATTATTAAATAGCCCTTAATATTAAAATATTCAAAACATGGCAGCATTAATAAATGCGGCACCCTGTCGTTGTTGGAACCCCGGCAGGTGTCGGGTGCAGCGTCCCCAAAGGTGCAATTTTGAATGTTGTCCATTTGCGTATACAGCAGGAGGGTCGTCACATCGCCGTAATGTAATTAAGACATCAAAAGCTGTCACAAAAGCTCGGCGGGCGTTCGTTTCGTAAATAATTTATTGTTATTCAAACGTCCAAATTCTTTATGTCGGCGTGTGTTATTAATAAAAATGGCTGCCGGAAGACAATGTAGTTGCAGCGTAACGGCCGGCATTTTTCTTTGTTTTGTCATGATCGAGGCAAAAGTTGTAAAATAAATCTCGAGTCGTCGCAAACAAGTTTTATACATATCTCGTACTACGCTTTTGCATTTGGTTTTGAGCTTTTTCTCCAGGGATTTCGAGACTCGGTCCTTCTGCGGAATTATGTTCAGCTGTCACATACGACTGTCGATTATCCACACGAATCCGGGCCATGATTTATGTTTTAGTCATTTCTGAGGCCGGACTTTCGATATAGAAAGTCCGGCACCGGTCAGGAAACGGCTTAAATTTTTTTACATTCAATGATTGTGGTCACGTATTTCATATAAAAAGCCCTACTTAACTTTTCAATTTACAGTCTTTCAATTTATTACCGAACGAAATGAAATTATTCCGAATTTTTATCGTACTTATTCCTTTCACGCGCCGCATAAATCCGCGATTTAAACACACAAATGATACCGAATCCTTCATGATAAATTCACAATTTCAATACAATCCCACTCTTACCCAGACAGATTTACTACCGCGAAAATAAAAGAATTCTGCAAATCGAGAGACACACTCCTAAAAAACAATCACGACCCAATTCCATCTGACATATTTATTTATAAAAAAACTACGAAACGTTAATTACATTTGTTAAGTAGCAAAGCTGATTTCAGCTGGTTACACATAAGTAAATATTTATACTGCAGCTGGTCATAATGTTTTCTCTTTGATATACCAACTCTGACCTTTTACAGTATTAACTTGCTTGTCCAAAAATCTATATAACGGGTTTTATTATTAACGCAAAGACTAACTTTATGCAGTTTAATTTTGTATTCTGTCTAAAGTCCATTTTTTTATTTGCTGGTGGAGAAAGTGTAAATCAAGAACACGACATAACCTCCTATCTGTTTTTGACATTTGACAGCTTCTTCCTGACATTAGGTTTTTATAGAGCTTGAATTACGATTGTTAAGATGATATAGAGGGTATAAATATCAGCCTCAAAACAGTTTTTCATTTTAAAAATGAAATTGCAAATGACCTACGTGACGACAATATTCGCTTTTGACGCACTGAAGGCATCAAAGGAAAAAGGACACCAGAGGCTACTTTCCGATTTATCCGAAAATGTTTCATTTTAAAATCAGATATTTGGTTAGGAACGCAACTAGATGAAGCAATAGAAGACAAAATATAAAAAGTTATTAGATAATCCTTACACACATTTAGATAAAAAATTTGAAGATTTGGAATTTGTTTTCTAATGAGCAGCGTATTAAGACACAAAAACTTGAAAAGGACATAATAATTATAAGGAAAACAGATGAAAAAAAATGTAATGACGCGAAAATTGTGTATTAAACTCTAAACAAAATTTTTACTACGGCCCAAAAAACATTTTGATGTAGAAAGGAAAAAAGGTAATATGGCAGCTTATATTTCTTATGCTTTTACGTTGAGGTATCTTAGCAAACGTTCTTATTTGTATTTATGAAATACGTTAAAATATTCACTGCCACATATTTCAACATTGCAAAAATGGAAAAAAAACCTGGATTTTTACATCAAAAGCATAATATAGGAGATAGAGAGAAAAAAGCACAAAAAAACGCTTAGTTGCTAAAGTAATTGAAACTGCTTGTGTGAAAGTTTCTCTTCCAGAAGAAACAGAAACTGACTCGATAAGTTCTGAAAGTAGTACTAGTTTTGGAAAAAAGCATGGTTGAGACAAAAATTTAAAGACAAATATCCAGACATGAGAAATTACACTAAAGAGAAGCATTTTGTAGACTTTTCAAGTTGTCATTGAATTCAGCATCTGGTATATGGAAGTCTTACAGAGCCAACTAGTGAACTGATTTCACAAGAATGTGATACAATATTTAGAAAGTTTCATGGAAACAAAATTAAAAAGGGACCTAATGTTATAAAAATATTATGTAGAAACGTTTGTAAACACTCAAATCTTCCAGAAGAAGTTCCCGAAGAAGAGTTGCAAAGTCCTTTATATCTCAAAAACGATAAACATTCGTATGAGGCAAAATGAGTTATTGTCGCATATTTTGTTCACTACGATCACCTCTCAGAATTTCTGCACAGCTTTTAAGTCACTCTGTATACACCTATAAGAAAGAACAATTTTTTTGTAAAATTAAATACTTTTTATATTTGTCTTCTATTGCTTCATTTATACCTAGTTGCGTTCCTAACGAGATATCTGATTTTAAGATGAAGGGTTTTCGGATAAATCGGAAAGTAATTTGGTTTTAGTTGGCTCTTTATTTTTACCCCCAGTGTTGAAAATTACATAAAACAAAATGTCAGTTAAATGTAAATCAGTTCTATTAAAGATCGGTGTATCTACCGCTTTAAAAAAAAGTTTCTGTAATAAACTCTTGCTCTCAGTATAAACTTGTAATTACAAATTTGCTGCTACATCAATGCAAGCTTAAAAATTTAATTATATCACATTTTGAAATTTTACTGAGCAAATTGTTTGTTTGTTGTTATTTGTTGTTTTGACGAGTGAAAACTGAACTTTTCTCATTTTTAATCAGATCAGGAGAAATGTGTTTTTCTTTCAATTTACAAGATTTTGGCCTAGTTCTACGACTCTAACTTGCGTTAGACGTTAAGCAAGGACTAAATAAACAACGGTCCTAAATTCTCATCTTATGTAATTTCCGCACACCTCCTCTGCTTCGCATCGACTTCCGCGGCCAGTTCCTAAATTTAGTTACCAACACTTGGAGCTTCTTAACTTATTAAAGCCCACTAAAAACTATAGAGTTTATGTAACCTATGCAAAAGTTTACGTAGAATTTGCATGAAGGATGTAAATAAATTCAAAGGTTAGATTTATCACAGGCTATTTTGCAGGAAACGTTCGTGTTGTATCTAAGAACAATGCATGAAAAGCAGCTGCTTTTATATGACGTGAAGAATGACCGGTTTTGGCAATTATTTCGAATTTATCGGAACGGGTTATATTGCTAAAATTTATGAGACAGGATTGTGTCGCGCTTGTGAAAACGATGGTTTTAATCGGGCCTTGAGGGACTTTCTCTAAACTTCACCGGCAAAGGGTTAATACCTGTGTTGAAAAATGTCACGGGATATGTGGAAATTTTAGCTGGAAGACTAATTTTTTCATAATGTAAGGGAATCTAATAAAACTAATATAATAGTAAATTCGAAATGTAGTAAAATTGGTATGGTATAATAAAATTTTTACGCTGCACGTATTTTATGACAAAAGTTTTAAAATCTTTTCGATGCATTTCAATAAAACAGAATCGGATGATTTATGACTAATAAACAGTCTTTACTGCTGCCTGTGTCAACCTTTTATTTTGTATCACTTTTTTATCTAATTAAATTTTTGGATGATTTGTGTCGAGCTAAAGCTTGCTTTCTTACAAAAAGGCCCAAACGTGTCCGATTTGGGACCGTGTCGAGTTAGCAAACGGCATTTGATGAGATTGGAAACGAATAGAAATACAGTGTTGGTTTCGTGTCTTAGATTTAGTTAACCGGAATCATCCCTTGAGCTTTCTATTTCTTATGCAATTTGAGAGAAATTTTTTGTACATTAAAATTAATTAATACTTTCTCACTGGGGCAAGTTTTTTTTATTTAAATAAAATAAAAGAATTGCCTATTCCAGCGCTAGGTCTAATAAAGAGAAGATGCACAGTAATGGGCTGCTCGAGAGTCGCAAATCAGTTATATAAATAAATAACAGCAGTATTGATCGTCGATAATCTCTGTTTTGACATACCTACAGTAAGTAATCTGTTTTTTTTTTGCTTAGGTTGTCACAAAATCCGGCTCACGTCTACAAATTGATGGATGGAGACATTACGCTGTGGTATTAATGGATCCATTCTCAATCAAATATTAAGCCATTCTCATGAGTTCGATTAATGTTCATAGTTTTTGTGTTTGCACATTGTTATCGATTAATTTCAGAAAGTGGTTTTTGCGAGCACTGAATTTTCAAAATCGAGTCCATATTAAACAAAACAAACCGACTGAAAGTAGAACTTGTGTTGTGCAGATATAAAGACGTAAAGACATTTCTGAATAAAATTTTGTTGCTTCTATTTTGTACATAATATTTTCAGGTACTTTCTAATTTTCCAGAATGTTTTAAAGAACTTTCAAAGTAGTATTTTTGCGATATAGAAACAACCAACTCACGATTGCGATTTATATTTCACATCAGGAAAATAAAGTTTCAGAATAGCTTGTCCCATTTATTTATTTTATGTCTCACTACGTTTTTATTTTTGGATATAACATATGTTAACGTGTTTGTATTAGTTTAAAATATGGAGTTGCCATTTTAAATATTTTGTAATTTTTTTATTTTGTATTCAAAATTCTATGTATTTAAAAAGTGTGATTACAAGTTTAAAATATAGAAATTTTCAAATGCTAGCTGCTAAAATTTTTAATTCAATAAATTTGTGTTTTAGCTCTAAAATTGTGTAAACTAGTTTTCGATAGGTATAAATGCAATGTCAGATTAAATCAAATTTAATATAACAACGGTTGTTTTGCTGATGAGTTGATTCAAAACTATTATTTTAAAATTTAAATGAATTAAAAATGAAATTATTATAGGTCTGCAAAATCTGCTAGCAAATATGATTAGTTTAAAAATAAAAAAAATTATCACACTTTTAAATTCCAAATCGTATGTTTAAGACTTGAAATCTGCGGTGAGATGGAACTAAGGAAATCAATACCTGCCGGTTAATAATAATTGTCATCGTGCGTAGCCAGTTATTTGCCGTTAATTAATTGGTTTCACATCACTGTCAAAAGTGATCTTTAACTAGGTATGTTTGGCGTCAATTAAATAATTGTCATCTAGCAAATTGTCACCGTTTGCTTTTTATAAATTGTTCCACCAATAACCTCGAAATTTAATCCTCTTTTATATGTAAATAAGTAGCGAATAAAGTGAAATAGCACGCGACTGTTTACAATTAAAGCAATCATTACGTAATCTCTTTCCATAAACTGAGCTGAAAATTTTCCGACTTTGGGTAATCTATATCTTGAATATCATGTTTCCTGTCGCATCGTGAAACTCGGCAAGATGAATGACTTCTTGGGCTTGGGCAAAAAGTTAGAAAGCTTAGCGGCGTATGGTGCTGGTAACGTGGCATTTAAAAGGCGATTTATATTGCAAAAAAGGGCGTAATACGATTTTATACTTAGCGCTTTTGTACGGAATGGATTTACACACGCAGTTTCACGCTGCGTCGGCTTTCAGCCGAAATTATTGTGGCAGCTTTATTTTCGATTTATGCAAGAATAGACGTAATCAATTAATCAATATTACTCACTGAACTTGTTAATGGATAGACCATAATGTAGCGTCGAAAGTTTCAAACTTTGCGATTCACCTACTAATTCATACAGGTTAAATTAACCCCAATTCTTGGCTGCGATTCGGGCTTTTTACCTCCTGAAATTACTTCGCTGCTTTATTTTAATTAATGGCTGCTGCACCTTTGATGCTTCTACCGTTTGCATAATATTTAAATTTGGTGATAAAGTAGCAACTTACTAGATACTGTCGCTACGCACTGGTTGAAATGCTTTTGTTAAAACAGAGATGCAAAACGTAGTCAAAGCTTTAACCAACAAATGAATCAAAATTAAACTAACAAAAAATTAAATTAAATCAAAGAGAAATATTTCTATATGTTTACTAAATTTTAAAACTTTAATACATGAGTAAATTAAACACATTTTTTGTATTTTTGATGTTGTACATGCTTTTTAAACAGCTTGGATTAGAAAATAATTACGCTCACCGCTATAAAATTCGATCCATACTTTATTTTCTCAAAAACATTTTCGATTTTTTTTTGGTCAGAGAACTTTCAAACAGAAATAAGATGTACCGGTTGTTCGGTAAACACACTGGTTGTGAACACGTACCTATGTAGATGAGGTTGAAATTCAACGTATGAGATGGCCAGTGCAAAGATCTGACTTAAAACTTATTGAACATATTTAGGATATGTCGGAAGGCAGGTTGGACGCAAAGTTCCTGCTCCAATAAGTACGAGAGAGCTAAGTGTGACAGTAGCCCATATTTGGGAAGAAATTGACCAAAAGCGATTAGACATTTTATTAAAAGAAGGCGACACAATTTTTGTTTAGGTCTTAATTCTTAGGATTTAATTCTTTTGTAAAATTTTGCAATATTTTTGATATTGGAAACAGTTGTTTAATTTACGCTTCATTTTGTTTATATACGCAATTGTTTTAAATTGTGTGATGTAAAGTTACCAAAATATTGTTGTCTTTTAAAACAAAATTTAGTTAAGCAAAATTAAGTAAAAATGATGGATCGGATTTTGTGCCGAAGAATGTATTAATTTGTTTCATATTAGGTTGATTTATCTAAAACTGCTTTGATTGTGCTTAACATATACTCAGTACACGAGTAGTCAATAATATTTAACCTAATATTGATACTAAATTGTTTAACACATATTTTAGTGGCTATATGTATAATCCCTACAGTACTTTGCAAACACATGTAGCAGACGTATTTACTTATTAATTACGTGTATTTTAGACGTAATATCGTTATATTTTTCTTTGGTAATTGGTATATTATTTCAGATATATTTTTGTAAGAAACAAACAAAATTATTCAAGTTTATTAGCGGAAAATAATATATTATCAAATACGTGGATACACAAAATTATTTAAATTGAAATGGTCATTAAGTTTGTTTACATTTGGTCGATTTCCCTATTTTGATTAAAAACGGACCCAATATTCGAAAACAGTGCCGTCAATTCTTGTGATAAATAATTCATTTTGTTTTATAAATTAATGTTTTGTGTTTGCGTTATTTATTGAATCGTCGAGTAAAAATCATGCCGAGCATGCGTTACGAAAGCTCGAAAAGCTCACGCAATGTCAACACGCAAGACTAATGAAAAGTTCTTCTCATTACCGGGCTTTATATAATGGAATTTTTTGACAAAAAAACAGAATTTTCAACGATACTAAATGACCGAGATTACCGCACAAAAGGCGTAATAAAACGTTGACCCCTCGAAATACAAGCGTCAAATTAATTTATGAAAATTCTAGTCCGGACTGTAATTAATTATCAGGTAAAAAAGCCACAAAAACAGTACCGCAGTGTGATTTTTTTAGCGGAATTTGCTCGCTCCAAGTCGCGTAATTGCACTCAGGTGATTTTTTCCCTAGCTTGACTAAATTTAAATGTTGTTTCAGGGAAATTCATCAATCACTTCGGCGGCCAAGTGGGAGATTACCAGACGAACCGTAAGTAAATCCTGTCTGCATGTGTAAGGATTGTGTTCCGAAAAAGAAGTTTGACGAAGTGCCGAATGGGCTCGGGTCATGTTCCGTGATATATGTAATAGACTATATTGATTTAGTTAAAGCTAATAAATCAAAACTGTCGATAACTTTATTATTTTAGCAACAGGGGATATTTTTATGAACGAAAGCTATGGCTTTAAGTGAAACTTACACAACTTTGCTCCTAAGATACGTAAATAAATATTTATTAAAAATTTACGGATGGATGAAACTCTGTTAAAACATTTGATCGAAACATCTTTTAAGGTGCTATAAAACGATCTCGAGAGAAAGTCGTAAAGTGTTATAAGTTTGTGCTACTGTTTTTCTTCCATTAACTTCTGCTTAGAACAATAAAAACACTTTTTTTCATAAGCTAGTGTCTAAAATTCAGCGTCAACATTGTTTCATCCCTTGTTTACTGCGGAGATTTTAAGAATTGAAAACTTAATTGGGGAAACATAACTAAACCAAATCTAATACACTCAAATACAAAAAAAATCTTTCAGAACATTTGACTTCAAAGATTTATTTTTTTTAATATTTTAAATTTTATATTGGTAAGTACGTGAATAATTTTTCTATTTATTGAGTTGAAATCGCCTTTCGCTGGAGTAGTGATATATTTCTCCATTACCTTGAATTTTTTTTTGTTCCAGTCTTATTTGTTTATGTTTGAATAATAAAACGGGGGTCTGTGGAAAACCTATTTAGTAATATTTTGTGAAGTGTATCGGATTTTGCAATTTGTGTAAAAGAATAAGAATAAAAATCTCAGGAAGCAAAAGCATGAAAGCACCCTTTATGTTGGCAAGTGAGAACAAAGAGTATTTTCTTGAAGTTGTATCAAATTCGCCACCGATTCAATCCAAACAATAGAAGCCCCGAAGGAAAAAAGCACTCGTTATTATTTTTGCGGAAGTCGAATGAATGTGACCTCTAAAAGAAGCAATTATCGCTGTGAATTTATGTGTCTCATTTTAAATCCGAACCGTCAAAACGAAATTGAATCCGATATTAAAATTTCGGCTATCTATAATGAAATCTTGATTGAGGAAAGTATATCGCAAGTATAATAAAAATCTGACGTTGCAAAAGCGCCAGATATGAAAGCATGACATTACGTGTCCCTGCAGGATCAGGAGTGGGATTTTTGCGTGAAAGATGAGTGCGAGGCCCATTTTTCGGTATCGATCCAGTCATATTGGACTGGCGATTTAATTCGAGATCTCATCGGCTTCCTCGTCATAACACTCGGCCGCTTCCTATATCACCCCTAAACTCGGATATGACACCGGACTATCCGGCAGGGTGCGATCCCTCACACGCAGCGCCGCCAACAATTATTGTTGCGGATAATGCGAATTAGCCGCTTCCTAATGAATTACGTGATGTCTTCGGCTGATGCCAACGCGCTTTTATTGGCCGGAGAATGACCACAACGCTAAAAAATCACCCACAATCTCATTTGACCACAATCAAAAAGCTCTCGACCGACACCTGAGGCCAACAGCTTCCTGTTACCACTTTTCCCATCCTTTAGACACAATTTTTTTCCATCCAGAGAGTAAAGTTGGTAACACAAATTTTTCAAATAACCTAATATACTCGTAACCTAATATAAATTAACAATATAAATCAATTCATTTTTATTCTTTTTTGAATATTCATTTTAAGAATAGTTACATTTTTTTTAAATCAAAGAATTAAAAATTTTGAACTCAAATTTGAAGCTCCCGAAAAAAATTATAATTTGTTTTGTGGTTTCTTAAAGCATGTGGATATTAAAGTTTTGAATTATATGCTTTTTAGGATTACATTATAAGTTTGATTTTTATTTTAACGATCTGGCACAAAAGTACAATACCTGCTCTCAGGCAGGTGCTTTAGAGTATCGTTATCTGGCTTATGAATTTATAATCGATACTTTGGAGGGTGCACCCTCAACTAGTTGATTAATAATTTAAACTTGCTTAATTAGATAACGTACGTTAAATTATTTGGTGGGACGGTTCGTTGCCTTTATTTTTAATAAGAGTTGACACATAACCGAGTTTATTAGCGTAGTGATTAAAAACTTCTCTAGTAGCTTTTCGAGTGAAAACATCTAAACAGCGAATATTTAATGAGCTATAAATTAACTTATTGACCGAGATTTTCAGCTCGTACATCATTTAAATCTGAAACTAACACGACACATAGAAATAAATTTACTCTAGAAAAGCAACATCATATTGCATTGGTATTGTATGAGGATATTGACGTACTGACGTATAGCCCCTGAAAGAAATATTCAATTTCCGAAAGTAAAATGATCAAATGAATAGAATGAATAGACATATTGCTGTAAAAGCCTTTTTGGATCAGCATTCAAAGTGTTTTTCTGGTTTTATGGATACATTCCACATTCGCAGAAATATGCAGTTTGCACTTTTCGTTGCGCTTGCAGTCTCATAAAACCATTTAAGCATATAATTAAGAATAATTTTGAGACATTGTTTTATACTTTTTTTATCAATCGTTATAACTATTATTTTAAAAGGAATACGAGTATTTACATTGTCGAGAACGTTTATATTTACAAAATTTTGCTATTTGTGTTATTAAAATATTTATAACAGTTTCCATGTGCTTTCGCGTTTTTTTATTGTTGTGAAATCGGTTGGATTTAAAACAGAAATATATAAGCTTCAATTAAAATATTCTACTTCTGAAGTTGATTTTTCAATATTTAATTAGCAGATTTTATTTAAAAAATGATTAAAGGAACAAGCATAAATATTTAAAAAGAGTGAGGAGCGGTAAAAGATTTCGTAACAGACTTCACTGTCTTGATTAAAGCCATTGAGAGGTTTTATTTATTTATATTATTAGAATTGCAAAAGAGAAGTCGCCGCTCTTGATGTAAAACGAAATGGTAGTTTCATGCCATCATAAACAGCATTATTCTATAACAATGACGTTAATTGTGATTTGTTTGCATATTGAGCGGTTTGTGAATGAGAAGCGTCTTTTTTGAACAAAGCGAAGGGCGGTCTGAATATCAAGCAGCGATGATTCGAAGAATTTTAGATAATAAGCACGGACAAACAGAAGAAGAGATATAATAGCAAAAGTGGTGTATTTAATGCGGACAAATACAGAGGGGGCCATAATCCAAATACGCCAACTTCTATTTTCATGGTTTCTATAAATCCGAAAATAAACACTACAGCTCTGACACAAATGCTGTTTATTTTCCTATGAGCTTATTAAATTTCGTAGCTAATTTATGCAGAATCTCAGAGGCGAAATTGGAAATTAAGTCTCGGCTGTAACGGAGGAACAATGTTCATCATTGTGGAAAATGTGCTGGTCTCGGTTCTGCTTCTAAATCAATTTTATTGCGGTGTTGCTGCAACGAATTGGATTGATCATGTCTTTTTTTCTCTTTCTTTTAACAAGAAACTTTCTGGATAGAGGGTTTTTGTTGTTGTTTTGGTATATTTGTGTACATTGGATGTCGGGTTTCCTCGTGAAATATTCGTATTTTCAGATAAAATAATCCAACATAAGCTGCAATTTCCTGAGCTTTGCCGGGGAGTTATTGACATTTCTTTACGTCGGAAAAAAAACATTTTATGAAAAATTCCACACTTTCGGCTCATGATGAGCAACCGGTTGGTATGTGGGTAATTTCCTTCACTTACACCGAAGTGTGGCATTTCACGAAAAAGTTTCGAATAAGAGCAATATCCGTTAATGGGAATATTTTCGAAACAACATTATCACGTCTATAGGTACGAGTACTTCCGCCATCTTGAAAATTACGACGGAAAGTCGTAAAAGAGCAACCGAAAAACTAAACAAGTAATTTTAATATTTTTACACAATGTCGCATTCGAGTATAAAAAGTTTTTAAACGGGACTCACACGCGTGTATCCCACGATGAACATTTCGCTTTTCATTTGCATATTAAACCAATTTTTCTAAAATTTTCCGACGCAGCAGGTCTGTTTCGTTTTCCTTTTGCTATGATATTTTATAAAGTTTGTCTTTGCTCAGCACGAAAAAATAAAAACTTTACAATATGCGCCAACTTTCGACCTCAGAACTTTCCACAATATTTCGTCATATTTAAGTACCTGTTGATAAGTTTTTCACCAATTCTGTAAAAATATATATGCTTTCTAGATTCCATATTCTCATTTGCAATTCATTATTAAGCTTGAGCCAATAGTGTTTTTGGTGGTCAAATAGATCCGCCGACTCTACTCTTTGCATACCTGAATTGTTAAGTGTGGCATATCGTTGTCGGCAATCAATTTTTGAACGAGCACGAGACTGAAAATTGAACTAATATTTGTCAAAAACGCACCTATACTCGATCCTTCTTTCATGCAGTTGCGAGTGGAGTATAAGCAAGACAAAGGGACGTCGTGTAGCACTTTTCAGGGGATTTCAGTATGTGTATCACGCAGAGTAGGGACACGCAGTCCGTGCTGCTTTGCATAATGACATACCGGCCCTTGAAAATCCGCCAAATTTGCAAAACGTTTATTCAAATGATCTGGTAAACCTCTCCTGTGAATATATCCTACTTAAGCGATACTCGGAAAATAAAATTAAACTTAAATTCCTGTATAATAACCCGAAGTGACAGAAGACGTGAGAGGAAAATTAAACTACAACGAGGATTTTTTCATTTTCCTTCACCAAACTAATTTGCGGAAAATTGGGTATTTTCTTTTCAATTACGCCGGATTTTACCCAAATATACAGCGGCAGCAGGAAAAATATTGCATGTACCCAACCTGGTTAAAATCACACGTCTTTTTTCTCAATTACAATAAGAAAGCAATTTCAAATTTAAATTGTTTATCAATTATCGCATTGGCCACGGACTTGGCATAAAATATGAAAAAAAAGTTAACCAAACCGCAATTTAGATGATTCATCTTAGGTAAAGTTCAGCAATTTCAACCCCAGAAGCCGCCGGAATCAATTTACATCTCGTTATTCTCTCTTGCCCCCATCACCATGCCGTTACCGAGCTACTCTGATTTCACAAACTCACGAAAACCCACAGTACAGATTATAATGGAATTCATTTCTGTTGAGCAAATATTCTAGGAGAAAAAATAATGGGAACGATTTGTTTGCATCCTACAGTGAGGCAATTTTTCCTTCAATCAAAGAGAAACCGTGAACGTTTTTTTTTTAATTAATTAACTTCAGAATTGCGTGTTTTATTTTTATATACTTTTCTATTGATCTGTTTATGCTAAAGTCTTTGTTGCGTTGCAGCTCTAATAAATTAATGATTTATATGTCGGGTGTTTATTGCCCTTTAAAAACGATTTCCGGAAACGATAATTTTCAACGGTTCGAAATTAAAATACCGGATGGTTAATTTTCGCTTCGAGTTTGGCCAAATATAATACAAGCGCCGAATGGAAATTCTATAATCTATTGCCTTTTATAAACCGGTTGTTTCACCATAAAATTGCCATTAAGCTGCTATTATAAAATGAATAAATAACGAAAACTCTTAAAGATAAATATATTTCTCTATTGGTGAAATAATCAAATTTAATAATGTAAAGATCTGAGATCAACAAATTTTAAGTCGCATCACGAATCTTCCGCATTGGCAAAAATACAGACCCACAAACCCAATGCGTTAATAAAGTCGGAGCAACTTTTAACCTATCAATTTTTTACAAGCTTCTTATTTGGCATGAATGAAAACTTTGAATGGATGCATGAGTGTAGTCGAAACTTTTCAAATATGTGCAAATAAAATTTGTTAAGTTAGGGGAAAAATCATCTCCATGTTTTAGCCAGAATTCTATTAAAATAGTCAAGGTAAATTAATTGAAACAAGTTTAATGCTTCCTCTGTGTTTTAGTCCATGCAACTTAAAACCGTTTCAGCGGAAGGAATACAAGTTAGTGAACTATTTTACAATGTACGAATTTCTATTCATTTACGCACATAATGCCTCCTCTAATACGTAGCTTAACTTAGAATAAACTTAATCCAAAATTCGATATAAACACAGCTTGTATCCACATTACCATTATGTTACTTACTTTAATATAGTTTGAAAAGGGCTGAAGCTCTTTTAATTAAACTTGTACATACGAGTATATAATTATGTCCCGCAGTGTACAAGCTTTTGTCGCGTCTTTTGCACCATTTTTAATATCAGAAAATTAAATAAAACTAGAATGAATGCTTATGAAAACGGAAGTTTTATTTGCACACGAAACATTATCATATTTTGGTCACATACTTGCATGGTGGCTGAAAATTTATTGCTACATTATAATGTCATTCTTAGGATTGCAAAGATTCCGGACTATTGCTGACCACTTTATTGCTTTCATAAAGCTTCTGTAACTTTAATTATTCAGATTTTTGAAACTCTGCAACTATTTCAGTCACTGGTTATAGAAACGTTAACACTAAACTTAGTTTACGTGAACATTGTTCAGTATATTGTTTGCTACAGAACTGATCTTGCAGTAACCTGACCACAAACTGAGCTTTGTTGCAATTGCATGTGGTCCTGTACAAAGTGCATACCACTCAATATAACGTTATTGTGCAGTCAAGCCAACTTTCCACGCCATTTTTTATTTTACCTTTTCGCAATAAATTCTACGTATGCCAAAATCCAATGTAATAAACTCTAGAAATTTGACTGTGCCAACCGGACGTGAGGTAAGTTTTACTACGGTTTACACCAGTCAGCTAAATTTCAGTAAAACGGCCATGTACCAGGTGTCTGTTGTTAATGGTCACCTCGCTTATCGCCATTAGGAACCAAACCCAGAACCTTTATAACACTGACAAATTTATATTTTTGTTGGGTGTCGATAACAAAGTATCATATTGGCGCAGAACCTACCAAATGGTCATGTGACCATTTAACGCGAGTGGTGAACGAGCGGTGCACAAACCGGAATAAAATCAGGCAAATTGGAAATAAATTCAAAATGGGAGCGTTAATTCATGGGAATAAAATTCTTAGAAAATATGTTGTACTTTTTTTTAATGAATGTGGTTACAACCACAAAACAGTGGTATAAGCCAAGATTAGAGAATTGTTGCAATTAGTTGCTTGGCTTAGAGCCAAATTCAGTTGGTGATGGCGGAACTACAGACAGTGGACAAAGGTATAAAGTGTATCAAGAGGTGTTTGTTTGGCGGTTTCTACACAGTGTAGTTCCTAAAGAAACAGGTTAATTTCAGAAAATGTGAAATTTTTTTCAGATGTAAAAAATTAATTTTAGAATGATTCAATTGTATTTCAGAAGCGTCAAACGTATTTCAGATTGTAGTAGTAGTAATTGTAGTTCAAAAATGTAAAATGAATTTCAGAAAGTATCAATTGTATTTCAGAAACGTAAAATGTATTTCAGATTGTGTCAATTGTAGTTCAAAAATAAGAAAAATAAATTTCATCAAACGTGAAATGTATTTCAGAAAATCATAATTATATGTTTTATCCGCATCACATAGTAAAACAATTATTTCACTACCTTAGCAACCATCAAGAAATTTATAACTATTGACAAAATAAAGTAAAAAATGAATTTAACGCGCAAATTGCAGGGTGTCTATGCTAAGAAATCCCGTTCTTCATTTATTGCCATGCAGGCACTTGTTTCATGTAAAATGTGTTGAGTTTTTAAATAACGTCTCCGGAAGTGATGCTTGTCCTTTCTGTAGAACGGAAGTAATTGGAAGGGACCTGGTCGTAAGAAAGATGAATAATGTGTATTCCATTCAAGACAGGCAAAGAATTGTTACATGTATTAAAAGGGGGATGATTGGGTGACCCTCGCTACTACACTCGTGATAAAATACAAGACAGCGTATCACTGGGTGTGCTCCGGACGCGAAGAAATGTTGAGGAAAGGAGCTACAAAACCCAAAGCACTTAGTGAAGAAAACAAGAGGAAGCGAGCTGATTTTTGTTGCAACGCTAAATAGATATACAGCGTGTTCGGTCCAAGTCGCCCCGGCGGATAACACCTAAACTTACTTTTTTTTTTGTTCAAAAACTAAATTTTTAAATAATACTATTCATTCCTCGCTTTCTTAGTAAATGCATCAATTTTTTTTGGCACATCCGGTGTAGCCGGAAATGCTACCAAATTTAGTTTTTCAAATGGAACACCTATGTTTTTTTGCTCAAAACCATAATAATTGGTATGAAAAATACGGTAAACCACTATTTATTACATTTTACTTTACATAATGCACTTAGAAAACAATTTAAATTTTTGAATTCTATTGCAAATTTTGCAACGTAGGCGGATTTTACTTGTCAAGGTATTCTTGCAAAAAGCAATATGCTTGGATACCGTTTAATTGTTAAAAAAAAAGCCTAATTTGTCAATAAATCTTATTGAGATCTTTAACAGTGGATGATATTAAGTACGACGAATTGGTAAATTAGCTTGAAGTGTTTTTTAAGTGCAATAAAAATAGAGCGGAAGCTGAAAGACAGTATAGAGAAAAATACTCAAATAGGGTTCACCCAAATCGTTGGAAATTTAGTCGAATTGAAAAACATCTGAGATGAATAGATTAGCTTCTTAAAAATAAAAAACCTGTGGTTCTTTGTGAAGAGCAAGAAAATAGGAATCTCAATGTTCTGTTATCAGTCGAAGAAAATACAAGAGTTCCCATAAGAGAAATCGGGCTACGTGATCAATTTCCTTATAAAATTCTAAGATTTAAGATGTTTTTTGATTGCATTGTGTTACGCAAAATGTAATAAATAGTGGTTTACTGTATTTTTCATGTCAGTTATTATTGTTTGGAGGAAAAAACATAGGTGTTCTATTTGAAAAACTAAATTTGGTAGCGTTTCCGGCAACACCGGATGTTCTAAAAAAATTGATAAATTTATTAAGAAAGCTAAGAATGAATATTATTTTTTAAATATTCACTTTTTGAAAAAAAGGAGTAAGTTTAGGTGTTATCAGCCGGGGCGACTTGGACCGAACACCCCCTGTATGTATTGAGCGGGGAAAGCAAATCGTGTAGATGGATGAAACAAATTTGCGAGCTGTTTAATAACTACCTGCTGCAAGAGGTACTAATGTTCACCTGATAAGTGCAATATCTGCAGCAGGAGTAGTGACAATGGAACGTCGTAGAGGTTCTTTTACATGGGCTTCTGCTAATCTTTAGGTAACTAATTTATTGAATCGATGGCAGGATATGGGAAATGAAGTAGGTGACTTGGTGCTTGTATGTGATAACGCACCTTGGCATGCAAGATTAGAAGACGTCATCGATAATACGGAAGCTTCACTGTTGCGTTTAGGACCACATTCTCCGATGCTCAATCCCATCGAGAACATATGGTCAAAAATTAAATTATACAAAAAAAAACTCATCTTCGGGTTCCAGAAGTTAGAGGCATTGCTGTTATGGAGCAACGTCTTCTTTACTTGAGCAAATTATAGGTCTGGCAAAAGACACCATTGTTGGAGGAGATTGTGCCCGAGTGGCACAACATACAACAGTTCACCATGTTGCTGCTTTAGCATTGGAAAATATGCAAGTTGGGCGTTAACAGTGCAGTGTCTCCATTTAATTAATTAATTTTTTTCCTTTATTTACCTTTTTTTTTTTTTAATAAACTTAATTATAAAATGATATTTACTCTCTGAGTTACAAATGATACGTTCTGAAGTTCACATGATATTTTCTAAAATATACAATTTACTTGACTGAACTATGATTGACGATCTCTGAAATACAATTGACTAATCTGAACTACAATTGACGACTTCTGAAATACAACTTACCATAATCCGTATCTGATTTACAAATGATACTTTTTCTATTTCGGTGTTAGAATAAGTCTATTCCAGCACCCAAATGATGTCATTTGAGTGCTGGAATAAGTCGTTGGCGTTCGTTAATTTAATTTTAGTGACGGACTTTCTTCACAATTCATTTTCAAATGTGAAAATAAGAATTATTTCTATTTTTTTACCGCCGCCTAAAATTATTCCACATAAATGTCGCCAACCGTCGCAAAATTCTCTAGAAAAAAAAAGTAAAATTTTCGTTTTTTAATTTATAAAATGATATAAAGCGGCAAAATAGAAAAAATAGTATAAAGCACTTGTTGCAGAAGGTTCTTCAAGCACTCATTTGTTCCTCAACTCGCCGCTTCGTGTCTCGTTTCGGAATTTCTTTGTGCTTGAATAGATACTTTCTGCAACTTGCACTTTAATATACTATTCTGAATTTCATATGACATTTTCTGAAATATAATTTACTAATATGAACTACACTTACCGACTTCTGAAATACTATTTACTAATCTGAACTACAACTGACAATGTCTGAAAATACACTTGGAAATGGTGTAGGAATTAAGTTTCAAATCTATTAATTCTAACAAAAGATCGATCGATCTTTGGGGATTGTACATTACATTTAAACAAAAAGTTTTCGAAGTTAATGTAGTAATTCAGAAAAATGATTTGTACTTTTGTATGAGTAGTTATTTAAATATAATAGGCCTATGATTTATTTGCACAATTAGTAGACAGTACTAGTTTTTATGGTAAAATGAGTCCTATACATTATCGAATTACCTAGTAGGTTATTGAATTTATAAATCTTTTAATATCCAAAAACATCAAAGTCTTTTTAATTGGTTTTCATATTACCTTTTTAGGTACACGCATTTATTGTAGAAATAACTTATGATAAAAAACGCTTCTATAGTGCAATAAATACGTTGTGGGTAACAACCTAATAATATACTCTACACCTGTATCGCAGCTTTAAAAAGTTAATACCATTTGTGATACCATGTACATCAAAGAAGAAAAAATTGAAATGTTTATGTGGTATCAAGGGCGAAATAGTTTAAGGAGGGTGAGGGCTAAGAACATCCTGCATTGACACAAAATTTTAGTTTTAAATATTTTAATATCCAGTACCCTCTAAAAGCTTGAAATGTTGGTCGGTCGCCTACACTACGAAATTGACCCGGTTATACATAGGGCTATGTTACTAATAAAAAAATGTCCCTATATAATTCACTATTTACATTCAAGACAACATTAATATCACAGGCCTTTGAATTTGGAAATTATACCCAAATCAAACCTCATTGAAACATTTTTTTTATTTTGGAAAAAAAACTATAAACTTTTTGTTTCAATGAAGTTAAAAGTATTTAGTTCAAAATATATTGATTTTTAGTTGATATTTTTTCTCCTAGTTGAATGTTTTCGCTTTCGTTTTGGACATTATCTTTCAATTCTGCTGTGCATGAGTCGTAAGCGTTAGCTCTCAATTAAACCATAGAACCTATCTCAACCCGTCTCGCCCAACTTAGACAAGTTTTAATAATTCCAGTCTGTGTAACTTTTGATCGGACCGCCCGGTATGCAAATTTTGTGTGAAGATGATTGATTTTGTTGTTAAGTTAGGCGTAAATATTTTGCGCGTTCGTCGGTGCTAATCATGGAGCTTACCAAACTTGTCTCGCTAGTGACAAGGTGAAATGTGACACATCTCCAAGTAATGTGAATGTTTATCCCGCTTCATCCGCGCGTATGAATATTAATGCTGCGGGATTAGCTGGGCAGATGAGTTGCGCTCCAGGAGGTAGTACACACGCAGCATGCCACTTTTTCTAACTATTCCATATTTCATACTTTAAACTCGGTAAATTGTGCCACTCTGCGTCATTAATATTTATAGCTAATGGGTAAGGCACGTGAGCGGTAAGACGAGACTTTCCGCCCGAAAATTCGGAGCTTTCTTGTGCCAGCAATGGTTATGGGAGTGTACTCATGTTAATTATTATTTGCATTTTGACACGAATTCGGAAGCCCTAGCTTAATGCAATCAAGACGGGAATTATAGATATGTATGAGGATGTTGATAGTGTCGTAAAAATGAAGAAAAATCGATAAGTAATCTCCTACTCTTATTACAGTAACCATAGTATAAATAGCCATTGTGAAACTCTCTTATTCTGGGTGCCATATCTAATCAACATCTAGATGAGATGGTTTAGGGTCACTGAGGTAATATTACCGACACGACACTCAGTCTTATATACCTGATATTTTATTAACAAGCTAATATACAGGCTGTTCCGTTTTTATTGTTACAAATTTAAACAAGAAATAGAATATTTTAAGATAAAAGTTTGCTATAAACATGTATCGAAAAATTTTATATAAGGTAGCGACATCCCCTGGAAGAAGCGTATTTTTGAATGGATTTTTTCCAAGATTTTAGAAACCATTGCAGATAAAATTACAAAATTAGGTTCAACTGATAACCTTTATACACCCAAACGAATTCAAAGATAAAATGTTGAAATTTCTACTTAGGGGCGTCCTAAACTGGGAGGGTTTAGTTTTACAATATGTATTCCAGACCATAACGAGGATAAAAATTAAAAATTAAATTCGTTTCACCGTTTAAGACGCCCGTGATTAAAAACTTCGACAACAGATCTTTGAATTCGTTAAGCTGTTTAAAGATTATGAGCTGTACCAACTTTTGTAATTTTATCTATTCTGCAACAATGGGAAAACCCCATTAAAACGCATATCTTTCAAGGGGTGTAGCTCGCTTACATAACATTTTTTGATACATGTTCATAGGAAACTTTTGTCTTAAAATTGAATATTCTATCACCTGTTTAAATTTGTAACAATAAAAACGTAACAGCCTGTATTTCCAGAGGCAAAAAAACTAGGTAAAAGGCCGCTTTTCTTATCGATATATCACCACAATTTGCCAATATAATTATTATTACCCATCACAGATAAAATATCGCCAAACACTAATATTAAATTGAAACAAATCAAGCAAAATAAAGCGACATAAACTATGTAAATTGGTTAATATAAACAATGACATTTACCAATTTATGGTGTTTATTATTTATGTGTGATTGCACACGATAACGATACATACATTTTAGAATAATGCAATTTTGGGCGACACTATGGCCATTTGAGGTATTTATTTTTATTATTTTTAAAATGACTATAATATTTTAGTTGTTGCTATTCATCACCAATTCACCACTTAGAACAATGGTACAGGCAGATCCATTGAGGTTACAAGATATACTGATGAAGCACATTAATTATGTACAATACCGAAGAGAATTAGCCATGATATTCTCTCATTAAAGCTTTACATTATAGATGTCTGTCAATTATACCTAGATGACACAATAACAAACATATTATAGTTCATAAACTGTAAAAAGATGAATGCTGCGCTCCTTTTAGATTGTTAGCAACTAGCAAACCAACAGTATCCGAGCAAATGAATATTACACTGGGATACCTGTACATTTTTATCTTATGTACATAACTATGTACATTTTTTTGTATTATTTTATCAAATTCTGATTTTGGTCAAGAATTGTTTAGTTTCAACAGGAAGGACCCCTCCTCTCTCCTGATCTGTTCCTCATTCCTGCGTCTCTTCTCCTCAACTGTTACTATATTCAATTCAATGTTGACTAAACATAAATATTAAATTTAGACAAAAACAAAGAATTTGGTCAGCAGTTTTCAATAGAGCCGACCGATGAATAATTCAAACGTAGTATGAAGCAGTCTAAACTGTGCCGAAACCAGTCATATATCATAAATAAAAGTTTCAAAACTCATTTTTTTTGAATCTGTAGATTATTTTTATGTTTGGAAAATGACCATTACACCAACATCCGGCAGTGTTAACACGGACACAAGTATGTTCTCAAAATCGGGGTCAAACGGATACCACGTCAGCCGAACATTGTACGAAGGGCTGGTGTTTGATTAGGGCTAAAGCAAACGTTTACGCACTTATAGGACATGCACATTCTCCGATCAAATACCTGCTCATCCGCCGTTAGAATATTAACTATTTCGATAATCACGGCCATATATTGTCGGCGGGACATGACATGTGGCGATAAAGGTGTCTAAATATTGAGATTGATGGCAAAACTGAACTGGTTTTTGGCAAAGCTGGTGCATTAAGACAGATTAGTGAGACATGTTTAATTTAATATTAAGGGAGCGAAACCCCTAAAGTGTACAATTTGAAAGTTTGCCTCCATTAAATCCAAAGGAGAAGTCATTAAAGAAGCTGTGCATTAAGGGACACATTTAGGACCTGCAGCTTTGCATTTTGATAGTAAGCTTGCATTTATAATACGCTTTAAAGCGTCAGCAGAATTTACGGAAATGAATTTAAACACTGTCTTTGAATAGAAATACGGCTTAATGCGTTTTTAATAGTCGCCGGTTATCTATGGTAAAAATTGCGAGGGAGGTTTACGTAATGGTGTCTGCATAATTAGTGCACGCCGTAATGGAAACGCAGATCGTTCGCTGTCACGGCAAATTATCACTTGTAAGAAGCTTTATTTACAATTTTCCATCAATGGAAATCTCCGGAAAATAAATTAAAACGAGGAACGGTGCTTTTGAAAACTTGCACATTTAGCAAAAACACAGACACGCAAAATTATAATTTAATTCTGTTAATACACTTATATTTCATCTTTGAGAAGCTTCCGCTGGGTGAAATACGCAGGAAAAGGGTATCTTAATGCTTCCCAACATTTCTCGAAATTACTTTAGTAGCAATTGGAGGTATATCTTAAACCCGAACTTCACAAACTTTGAATCTCTTTCAAATTGTTTCAAATGTTATGGTGAGTAGACGTCGGATACCGTGAAACCGAAAACGTTGAAATTTCAACTAACTTTTGTTATTAATATTATTTGCATTAGCAACTGCCAACTTTACCTCAGTTGTGGTGATCACGATCATTAGCACACTTTCTTTTAATATTTTTTTTATTAGTTTCATTCACCGTTGTAACATAGGTAATAATATTAATAATAACATAGAATAGAAAAAATATCACTTTTTCACGGCGCGCGATTCTAAAGGGACGCATTCAGTTGTCCTATCGGAATAGGGAATAAAAAAACAGAAAAAAAAGTGAAAATTGAACCTAAAAATTAAACAACTAAAAACTAAGCTTGAAGATAAAAAACGTTATTTACTCATAGTTATTAAAATTAAAACTGCCCACTGTCACAATGCGCGTATACTTAACGCAAATATACTTTACATACCATCTTGTAAATCGGGACAAACCTTAAACTTGAGAAAAAAGTTCAATATCCAAAAGGGTTGAGAACATCTTCTTTTTGAAATAAATTCGTCGATTTCCATTGAAAGAAAATGCTATTTGTAATGTTGGCAACACAATAAGAAAATGACCGCTTATAAAGATCTGTTTGTGATTAATTATTATTTATTTGAAAAAACGATCTTTATTTAATTTATAATAGACCGGCGAAGCTGCTATTCCGCATATAAAGTTTGTTTTTTAATTATATGCGTGTGGATCAATGAATAATTCGAAAGACGTACCAAATAGCTATCTCTTTTCAACATTTGTAAACAGCCTTGTTGCTCTCTCACTATGTATTGGCGTGAGGTCGGTCACGGTATTTATCTCACTTTAACAAATGCGATTAAAGCACGATGTAGTAACTAACTACATCGTGGATTAAAGTAACTGAGAGCTAATGACGTACGTCAAAAGTGTGTCTTACCGTCACGTAGGTCATTTGTATTTAATTTTTAATGGGGAAAACTGTTTTGAGGCTATAATTATACCCTCTATACCATCATAATAATCGTAATACAAGCCCTATAAAAAAACAATGCCAGGGAGTAGCTTTAATTTTTGACTCTAGTACCAAAATGTCAGAAGCTGTCAAATGCCAAAACAGACGGAGGTCGTGTCGTGTTCTTAATTCACACTATCCCTACCAGCAATTCATTAAAATATAAACTTTACATATAGTATTGATGTTGTACGAAGTGATCCAGAAAGACGGAGTCTGTTGGTAACTGATTTGAAAGTATTTTTGTTAATAATTTGAAACATTGCAACCGGATACGGTTTTGCTTGACAAATACTTGACGTACAAATCCTCAAGATTGTTGAAATGTTGTTGAACTTTAAAAATTAGAGTCAGGATTGCCAACAAATTCATTAATTGTGGATCAATTTGCATTTGTTGCTTTTGTATTATTTTTTGTTTCTACTCTTAAGTTTGGCCCTAATTAATTCTTGTAGAAGCGGAAAATATGTAATTTTAGTTCCTATGTCCTGGTGCACTGGTAATTTTAATGTTCGTGGCAATCCATGCCTCTGAGGGGCGATTTCCTTCTGAACTTAATATTAGCGTCCTTTATCACATATTCAAACACGAGTAACCTTTTCGCTCGTAGGTGAAGTTAACTTTTCACTTGTAACTTTGCACTCTGGCAGATGAGAGAGCAGTTAGTACGTTACGTGGTGCGTGTGTTGGTGTACGACTGACTTGTTTGCACGTAATTATGGAAACGCATTCAACTGGGGTTGACTACAGCGCGCGACGTCAGGGAGGAAGCTTTAATTACACCGTAATTTACAACTCTCTACATTTTAGATTTGCCACTATAAAATTACATCTGTTAACTCGTTGGGCGCATTATGAACCGACCATCGGCGTCTTAAGCGGGCCCTAGTAATTCCATCCGCGCCTCGTCCTTATCTCCCGCTATCGGGAAGTTTTCTCGAATCATTGTTAAGTCAGTAAATTGTTCAGCAACGCCAACTTCTGACAACTTTTCGTGTATTACCAGATGTTATCCGCTGTCAAGTTAAAAATTGTTTACCTTGAAGAACGAATAGTGACGCCTGACAACTACTAACAAGCGCTCGAACTTGGACATAATAATTCTATTTGTTATGCCAACTTGAGCAGCTATCAACACCTTGTTTACTAATACATCGCAAACACGTTCAAAGAGGTGTTATGCGTGTTATTCGATTTTGGAGTTCAAGCTTGATAAATTTGGCGTTGTTATAATACCTGGCATTGTTTGCGATGCCAAAATTTCGGAACAATTTTGAAATAGAGTATACACAGATTTACGATTAATTATACAGTGTTATTCACGATAGTGATACATCAAAATTTTTTGGCCGCAACCAACAATACCAATTTCACTAACTGCAAAATATGTTATTTCTTTTAAATTAGAAATCAAACTGAGTTCCAGGAATGTCAGATTGGCAGGTAACCTATATTTAATCAAAATTCAACAAATAAATTAACAAGGTGTTTGAAGTGTCTACCAAAGGCTTCTTCTGAACATGCGCCCAATCGGTTGGTAGGCGATAACAAAACATGTCGCATCGTTTGAGGGATAATTTTTTGCTTTAATATCAAATAGACAAGACTAATAATAGTTATCGTGCATTTATCATTTATTTATAATTATTTTTAAAATTTGAAATCAAGTAATTGTTGCAATATGTTGCGATAAAAAAATCAGAGATTCTTTTTCCATAAATAACCCTGTATCTACTAATAAATTAGCTTGTTGTATATTGAAAACATTTCTTCTATGTAAATAATAATTGAAAGAGTGTTTTTAATGGTACAAACTTCAAGCCATTATAACAACAAAAAACTCACAATTGTCAATTTTCCAGTTGAGTAAATGAGAGTGGAAAGCTTTTGTATAATTTCTTGTCGAATGGATTTAACATTTTTCTTTAATGAATACAAGCGAATTTCGATTAAAAAACATCGCAAACATTATCATTATCAATCAGCTTAATATGATTGTTTTTAAATGATGGAAGGGATTATTGACTAACTTCATTGAATTATAACGTATCACATCCCGCATTTGCACAAATTTCGCGTCAATTAATTAATGGCCGTATCAGATTCCTCCATATGTATGCCTTCACAGTTAGCTTCATTACAGAAATTAGACACAAATAAAAGTTAATTGTTTCCTATGAATCTATTGATTTTTCATAAGGTAGAAGGGTGCAAATATTTATGATTTGGCTCTAATCACTTGTTGTTGAAGTGATTGATGAGCTAATATCAATATAGAGCACTCTCACATTTCGAAAATGTTTTGGCTGATGTATGTTTCATTCGAAACAGCTGGGTGAAAGTTAGATATGATGAAGTTTAATGATCGTTTCAAATTGCTATGTATTATTATTACTATTATTATTATTGTTATGGGGTTGCTGCAAAAGCTTTAGTTTGGAACTGTTATTAGTCGACTTGTTTGATCGTGTGTTTGGTAGATAGCTCCACTATTGAGCCAGTATTCGAACAGCAGCTATTGCTGAAGTAACAAAGTATTAAAAAAAAGTTTGAAGTTGGTATTAATTAGTGCTACAAGCATCAAATATTGCTATTATGAATCCGCCTGGAAATGTACGATGATTGTTATTACAATTTTGTAAAAACTTTTTTTTTTACGTTTTATATTATTTTATGTTATACCCACTCGTACCTCATACCTACGTAACAGCCGAATTACCTATATTTTTTTTCGGGGGTTATATCTTTACTGAATACATAATTCCTTTAAGTAACTCTAAATTCTATTAATTGTGTAAAAATTACTTTGTACTAATTTATGTGATATTCACATTTGAGGCTGAAATCATTGAAAGAATTTTGTTGAGATCCGTTTTAAATTTGGATGTTAAGTTTGGTTTCGGATATCTGTTTTTATGAGAATCGAATTTTGTCTTTCTCTACCAAATTCAAATCCATATTAGATTCGATCAAACTTCAAGCACTAATATTAAATATACAAGTATGCGGTTGTGGGAACGGGTCATTGATTTAAAATTGTAGCAATTTATTTGGAAATACAGGCGTTAAATGGATGGGTCAAGCAGAAAAATAAACAACGGTTCCAGTGAAAGAAAGAACAAATACAAAGAATAAATGGAGAAATTTAATAAATACCTTTGCAAACAGCAGCTTGGGAAAGCAGCACAATGGAAGCAGGCGAATATTCTTTTATTTTTTATTTCGAAAGAACAATTTTTTAAGCATTTGAAGTTTTCCAGCTGATCAAGTGGATTTTGCCTTGATTTTGTTTTATTAAAAAAGTTTCAGATATTCGGCTGAGGTGAGGGATTAGCTTCTGAGAAAGCAAGCGTCAAAGGAAAACTTCCGCTTTGGTTCTTATTAATTATATATTTGAATACTTTGTAGTAAATAATGTGTCACACGTAATTAAAGTCAGAAAAGTCCTTTTATATGACAGCAATAAGCTCCAACAAGAAATTTCCTACGGAGTCTCGACTCATGCATACGTTACTAATATTAGCTCGCTTTACGGCTTGAATAGTTGAAAACTGCGAATCTAATTAATTTCTGGATTTAATTAACGCACCGAGCTGTTTTCACACTGTTTTATGCTAGCCAGGGAGTAAAGGGCGTCAAATTATAAATTGTATCCTAATCTGAAATTAAACCGAAAATGTATAGCATTCCTTCGTCGCAGAAATATTTGGTAAGCAACATAAAAATGGCACACTGTGACGCAAGGTGGTATTTTTTTATAGTTTCACTTCAGTTTTGTCGTAAAGACCTTTCATTAAACATTGTTTTTAAGCAAAAATCGATAATTTTTTTAACATTTACTAAGACACTTTTTAGATTAATACGAGTAATAATCTAAAAGCTATGTATTATGTTCGTACTATCCTGTATATTAATATTGGTTATCTAATATCAAATGTTTCTTTTTATATTTTAGTTTTCTAGTTGGAAAGTGATTTACATTTTGCTTTGTGGGTTTGTCTTTTTTGGTGTGCCCACCGATTGCAGGTGCAGACGTGTCCGAGAGCCCTGTTGGTTGCCATATAACGATGTGTGCCACAATGGACATCCCGATGACCCTCCCGCGAGCCGTTGGCTTGGACGTGCCCCAAGTTGTTAACTGACCAGCCTCTTCCTTCCTATTCTCATTTCTAGCTTTGCGGAATTGTAATGGTTTGTTGCATAATGTTTCCCTCTTGAATTACTTTATTTCCGGAGTTTAATTTACACCCCCATCAATTTTGGATAGGTTTACACATTCAAAAATTCTCCGAGGACCATAAAACGTGACACTCTACTAATGCAACTAAGATTTTACCGACGCCATTATATTTATCCCCGGCGATTTCTGGCCATTACGGCGACAAAACCGACGTCGGGACTAAATCAACATCTTCATGTTCGTGCTGTAACCGGTGTAGCAGACATCCAAAATGCTGACAAAACTGCAACTTTACTAACAAGATCTGGGCAAAGTTTCGATGAAATTGCTGCGAGTATGAGGAGACGACCAAGAGGCGGTTTAGGAAAATAAAAAATAAACAAGGAAAGGTCAAAGTTGAAAAGGATTTCTCAAAAACTAAGGATACATCAAACTGAATAAGTAAATACCGGTTAAATATATAAAAAAAACAGGAGATAAATTTCGAGAAGTGCTGCCCAGAAGTTATCTCTGAAATTTACAGCTTGAAGGGCTGTGGAAGTTTATTGCTTGTAAACTCTTAACCTTAAGTCACTATAGTCTGAAGATACTTAAATGTCCAGGGAGTCTTAAAATAGACAACAGAAAGTGTAGATCCATGAGGGGATTTTATCAGATTACAGCCTTGTACATTATTTCCCGATTTTTGAAATAAATAAAGATGGTTTTTGGTACCGTCTCTTGAAAAGTAAAAATTGGTTACAAGTACCACAGAAAGGCACGAGCGAAATTATTTTGTTCTATTCATATTCTATGTCGAATTTCTTGTTAAATAAATCTTGTTGAATGTGAAACAATTCAATTACTTTTCTCTACTGGCTGGAATTGGCATAAACGGTGCAAAAATTCCTGGAAATTTTAATTAATATATAGTCCGGTGTGTGAAAGGCTATAATTTATCCATCAGCTGGCGAGTACCGAGCAGGAAATAACACGGGCAAATCTTACATGAGGCACGCAACATTGATTAACTTGGAGTAATTATGACGGCCTTGTCCTATATCATTTCATGCCCAATTGTAATTCATACCGTTCAAAATTCTTCAAATTTTACTTTTGTTTTCCTGTGATAAAATCTCCCTAATCATAAATCCGCCGCGAACCAAATTATCGAAAATATATGTGAAAATTATACGATTTTTTTGGGGAAACTTAAAATTAATTTTGGTGATCGATTGTCGTGTTGTTTTTAATTTAGCCTTTGTTCGCTTCTATTTAATAAATAACGATGGTGAGACCGGGGTGTTTATTGATTTTCGAAACATTTAGGACGAAATTATGGATGAAGTATACACACACTATGCACTTACTAACGGTTTAATATTATACAGTGTGTTCCGATTAGGTATAGGTTTGCATGGTATAAATACCGTGGTGTTCAGTTTTATTTATTAATTGTTTAGTTAACGGGGAAAGGTTTAATGTTGGGATAACAGCTTGACTGACAATCAAAATAGATGGCGTTCGCAGTTAAACCCTACTTATTATCGCTTTGTCTTAAGCCGGTTCTAGCAAAAATGGTAATTTTGCATCTTTAGATCGGAATAAAATTTGAATTAAACATTTACCATGTTGAGTTAATTTACCGAATGTATTATATATTTTATCAGTTTAATTTCAGCTAATGTAAATGAGGTTCGTAAATCAAAGCGTATTTATTGGGCAGCACCATATTTATCATGGAATATGAACCATTCTGAAATCACGAGAATTTATGCTTGTTGACCAAAAGCCATATTACACTACACAATGCAAAAATTCGAATTTAACACACAAACATTCCCAGTTTACTTAACAAATATATACAGTAATAGCTAGGTAGGTAGCTTTTGAAGCAAACCGAAAATGGCACCAATTTTTTCTGAAAATTGACAAAGATGTATTTATATTGCGTCAGTGTTGTAATGAATTTCGTGTTTATCGATTTATATTCACCACCAATCAATTTAATTTTAGAATATTACTCTGTTCTCTATTATTTTCAATGATTAATTGTTTTAAGGGTAGTTTGTTTAGTTTAGCGACAAACATCGACCTGATTTAATTTGCTTATAAACCAAATCACAGTTTATGAAATTCAAAATTATCAATTTTTAATAGTATTTTTTTGTCGAGTGTATGTATAATTTAGTAACGCAATCAGACGACATTACGGAAATGCCAAAAATTATTTCTAGCACTGTACAAAATTTTGCTTTATTCCTACCGAGCGTTTGCCAGAATTAATTGATTTTATCAACTTAATAAGCATAGTAATAAAATCAATGTTGTACACGCTACATTTCAGCTGAAATATTTTAATGGTATTATGAAATGAGTTTATTTTAAACACAACATCGGTGCATAATTAGGACGTCCATCGAACAGTGGGTACAAAGTATGTAACACGAAATTTACTGCAAGCGGATTTTTCGCTTAAATATTGATTGGTGGTTTTAGCATAATTTTGAAATTGTATTTCTATCCAACAGTGTGAAGGACGAGTCAGGTTCAATTTTACACAAATAAAATACATCACTATTCTTGTAAATCTAAGATAAACTTATCCAAAACAAGACTGATAAGATGAAAATGATAAAGACGTGTCCAATAAAACCATAATGAGCTTAGAAAGCTTGTAAGCTACGAGTCAGGTTGTAAAATATTGATAGTATATTATTTTATAACTTTTTTACGCTCTTCTACGATTCTTCGTGTTCTTGCTAAAGGTGGTGGTTTTTTACGTTCGCCTATAATTTTATAAAATATATGTTTTGGAATACGAGGGATTTTTATATAGGTAACGTCATAAAAGGTTAATGCAGTAACAAGGGAATAATATTTTATCGCATTTTTGTTAATAGGTGCAGACATTACTTTTTCCAAAGAGAAATGAATTTCCGCGGGACATCGTCAAGTCGCACACTTATTATTTTCACCGTCAATGTTTCTTATTGTCGATTTTCTTCTACTCTTATCAATTGGCACTTAATTCTGGTGTTCAAGATTTCGTTCCACAGCGGAATAAAAAGGAAAATTATTTCTTCTTCCAGCGTTATCCATTTTATCTGAATCGCGTGTTGGCAATTGCGTGCTTGAAACGACTGTAAACTGCTACACAGTAGTGGCACATTCGAGTCCACCACCTCCTCCTTAATGGACATTAGACATCGGACAGGAAAGAATTTTAATGAATGGACTCTGCTCGCGTTTCCGCAACACAATCGTCGAGGGATTAAATTTACACTAAATTACCGCAAGTTTTTATGTGCGGAACGACGCATTTTTCAGTTTGATTTGCATAAATACAATAAAATAAGGCAAAAAAAATTCAGACGGACACGCGACTGGCTAAGGGATTGTTTATGGTTCATTAGACGGGGGGTTTAATGGAGCGCGATTAAAGGTATTACTTAAACAAGGACTATTCAAAAGTTCAAAAATATATTATACAGTAATTTTACGTTTCTTAAATACTGTTTTATTATCGTTTTGAAGAATTCTACATAATAGGAACGAATCACTGGAGATACATCAATATTGTGATCATATTAGCATTCATTATTTAAAAACATTGTATATCACTCTAGAATGTAATTTTGAATGGAATAAAGTCAATAATTTTTTAACTGAAAAATAATATTAAGCTGTGCTTTTTGCAAAAAAAGTTAAAGTTAAAAATTGTGCATATTATTTTATGTAAAGATTGATTCAAATGAGATGACATATATTTTTGTCCTGTTTAGTTATGTAATCATGCTGCCACGTAATACCAACATATTTTAAGATATTTTATCTTACAGGTTGAGTTTTTGAGCTACCTTAGACCATTGTTTTCGGTGATAGAAATCAAATATGATTCACATGTGAGATAAAGTACTCATAATTATGAAACTCGTGAGAAGTGTCCCAACTCTTTCGCAAGCACACTCGTCGGTCAAACTCACGTATAATGATGCATTTCAATCACTTATAATATAATGTACTATTAGAAAATAGAGGAAATTAAACGTATAAAAATGTAAAAATCAATACATTTATTTTGCGTTTTTTTACAAAGTAGGTACGTAGTATTTTGAATTATCTTATACTGGTGTTTATCGCGTGATTCGTGTAGTATAACATACTAAAGATAGTAAACTTGGATCGTTCAATTTAATGTAGTATTGAATATAAATGTAATAAATAATGCTATAACTAAATTTAATAATTTATTTAGCACGTCAATAGTAAAGACACTTAATGTTAGTAATTGCTTTTGTTTCCAATAATTAGTTTAGTGTAATTAAATATTAATTGATTGTGATACGAAATCTAAGACGTTGAATATTTTATGTTAAAACTGACGAAAATGTTTATTTTAAGAGAAATTGATAAGTACATAAATAATTTATCGTTAGCAGGTTTTACAATTTCAACATTAACTTTAGTGTTAGTGAATTAATTATGTGATACACTCAAACTCTCTCCCATTACAAGACATTAGATACTTTTATCTTCTTAATGTCCATTTTGTATCTTTTATTAGTGTTTTATTGTATCCATTCACGCGTGTCAATTGTGATCTGTGTTAAGATATCTGAAAATAATGTTTGGTATTTAGTTATTTATTTTCTTTTGATTTGAATTATGTATTACAGGTCTCTGAAAGCTGCACATTATCATGTATTCAATTCAGCCGTCTTATATTTCAACAATAAATGTTTTATTTCCGTTAAACAAATAAAATCGAACGTATTAAAATATGTATGAGGTAATCAAATGGCAATAAAACATTGTGTATATCCTCTCAAATTCATCGTAAACAGACTTACAGAAGGATGGAAAAGTTTCGATTCTGCAAATCCGGAACAGTGATTCCTTTACACACATCGCACATGTCGCTTGTAAGGATATATGTTTCAGGATGAGGATGAGAAAAGCAAGGTCATAAAATTTCAGCAAGGACGTTGGGATTCGCGGAGCTTGCAAGGAAGAGGAATCCTTTCTTTGAATACGACACATATGGCGATGCAGAGAGAGCTACATTTCTAAATTTGCTACACTTTGCGATCGGGATTTCCACAATTTCTCATTTTTCTATGGGTTTGTCATACGTTGTAGTACCTTTAATTGAAAATTGCGACGAAAAGAAATTCAGGTGCTGGACAAATGGATTAAATAAGCTTTGTTTCAGACGCGAAAAAATTCAGACGTTTCTTTTAAATATTGGAGCGTTTTATTCGTTTCCTTAAATTAAGCGCATCATTAGGAGAACCATTAATTATTTGTAGAGTAATTAGCACTGGAATAATTAATTTCGTTCAGTCCGAGTTTGGAATAGAGGCACTGAGAGGCTCTAATGAGATTATTTTGATAATCAATTTTTAAAAGCCGTTTTAACGCCATACATTTTAATATTATGCATTAGATGCACGGTATGTAACTTATAAAACAGGCAATAATACTGTACGAGTTGATAATCAAGCAGTAAATTTTATCTGGCCAAGCAAAAAGATACAGAGTTTGGTGCCTGCTGTGAATGAAAATCGCTGTGTTAGTTGCCCACGATAACATTAACATATTTTGTAAATTAATAGTCATAATTGAATTCACTTAGACTCTTATTGCATATATTTTGTAGAAATAAATATTTTACGATTGCAGCGAATGTGAAATTTCGACAAGAATGCGGTATTGAATTATGGTTGAAGCAAGAAACGTAAATTCTTTTTGACGATGTGTAAAACAGCTAAAATTAAATTATTGGGTGCCAGATGTTACATAGCTTTATCGAATTTACATAATCGAATACGGTTTTGATTCTCGCTAACTAATTTAATGTTTGCTTCCGACTTTTTTTATTTACCTAAAATATTTCCAATATAACGGGGAGAAAAAGAAATCCAGTTATGTTAAATATTTTAGCAATGCTTTTTTGAGAAGCTTTTTACAAGGAAGGAATTTTATTAGGTACAATCTTGTGTAAATGGATTGGTTTTTTGATATCAACTTTCAAGGAATTTTGTCCACTTTTAGCTTTTTTGGAACTGAATGTGTCTAATTTTACGAGGAAAATTCCATGCAAGGCGGTTAGAAGAGGATTCTATCTTTTAGTTTATTCAGGAATCTTTTCCTTGCAATAAAGAGCGAATTCCTTACTTTTTAAGACACAGGAATTTCTTTGACGTATTTTGTTTAAAAATGAAACAGATTAGAGTCGCGAGATTATTTATTCTACTTTTAATATTTGTTGCCTGCACGCTGAAATCTCTATTCAACACTTATTGGTTTTGAAAATTTATATCCCTCTAGACATTCAAGCAATGTGGAAACAGAGGTTGGGATTTTTCAGGACATAGTGGTCTCGTTAGGACGGTTTGAATGAGTTTATAATTAAAAGATTTACAAGCTTGGAATCACTAATTATGTAATCGAGGAACAAAAATTTTTATTAATGAAAGACTTAATTAATTAAAGTACACTTGAGCGGTGAATTGTTAAATTAGAACGTAATTTGATTAATTCATAATTAAAATAGAAGCAAGGTGTTAATTTTAAAACAAAGCTTTTTCGAGGTAACTTCTGACGGCTGGAAATAAAGTTCAGACACGCACTAAATTTGAACAAAGTCAATAAATTAGTGTAATGGATGAAGTGTAAATTAAAGGTAAAACTGATAATCCTACTAAAATAGACACTGAGGTTCTTTTATCTGGCTCTAGTTGGTCTTTGGTTTAATTTACATATTAGCGCCATAAATTCCTACTACAGAAACTCGTTTCTATAAATTCAACCGTTTGACGCCAGCCAATTTGTATCTAATATGTTATATAGTGAATATATTAAATGTAAGTGTATTATCCTGTTCCCGTCTGTCTGGAGATTTATGACGTTTTGTTATGGAATACTAATGCGTCCCCTGGAAAAATAATAATGAACTATTTACCGATTTTTAGCGCTCGGACCACACATAAAGGTGCGAAAAATTTATTCGGAGAAAAGCAATCTGGACCGTTCCGCAATTGGCCGACCCTAAATTTTCGCTACAAATTGTTCAAATAAATCTTGTACACCTTTAGTTAATGGTAGTGTAAATCGTGCAACATATATCACAATACCAGGCCAACTCAATAATTGTTTGCCATTCAAGCTAGTTTTTGAATTAATTTCTCTGGCGGATAACTTGGTGCATTGATTGTTACACTCAGACCCGTGATCAAAAGCTTCCACATTGTTTTCCGGCTGCACAAAGGGAGTAGCGTGCTGAGCCTCTCTTAGGCTGGAAGGGTACTTAGACGAAGTGGAGGGAGATACCGTCCCAAAATAAATCTCCTCCAACGAAGCATTTTTTTCCAAAAATTCATAATTTAAACATACAAAGCGGATTACTTGAAAGCGCGTTCTTTGATTATAAAAACTGTTAATTTAATTTACTAAGTCAAAGGGGTAAATCTCTTATCTCAAAAATAATGCTTCTTAACGCAGCAAATGGTGGTTAAAATAAACCGCTCAGGGAAAGCAATTCTTTACCTTCAGTTTGGCGTTTCCGAACTGTTTTTATTGTCAGATTGAACTGCACAGACAGAAAGTATATTGTGATTTCAGAGGTTGATCTGTGCGTAAAAAATATTGTTTTGGGAGGTTTACCATTGCTCGTAGCCGTAAAATATTTACAGGCTCTCGAAATTGAGAAATTATGAAAATGTGCCGTCAATATTATGTTTATATGATTTTTTTATGTTTGACGTGCCATAAGCAAGGCTCATGGTAGTCATAGTACATAAGAGAGTAGGAAGCTGTGTATATGTAATTATTCGGAACATTTTTACTAATTTTGGATTTTATCAAGATGTGAAATAGATAAAGCAGTTTTTAAATATTTTTTTCTTCTTTACTACAGTAAAGACCCGATTTCTGGAATATTATTATTATTTTATTTTTGTGGCTCAGCTGAATTATTTGAGTCCCCAAAATGAGTCTGTTTTGGACTCAATAAAATACTTAGTAAAATTGTTACTCGTACCTAAAATACAGTTTTTACGGACAAAAAAACAATCTGGTTGTCACCGTAGTAACCAGATTTTTGCTCTGATGACAATAATTATAAATAATAAGAGGTGTGAATGTGCTTTCGGAGCTTTTTTGCTATTCCACACTCGATTAAAACTGTATATTAGGTACATACTTGTATGTAACAAAAGTAACTATATCTGATTCGAATGCAAAATGTAGGTTGAGGGGCGCCCATGCTTGCACATGCTACAAAACTAATTAATTTAACTAATAATTTTGCAAATACCTATATCGTGGAGTTAATTTTTAATTCAGGTCCGTTGTTGTGTGAAAATTTAATTAAGTCGCCGTGCGGTAGGTGGATATCGGATTATCATGTAGTTACCTTTAATACAAAATTTCGTGAGATAAAAGCTCGAAGAGTATTAAAATTGACAACAAAGGTATAATGTAGCTGCATTCTTGTCTGAATTTAACCTTTGCAGAAATGGCAAATCTTTGACAAAGTTCGAAGTGGAAGTAATACAAAAAATTTTCAGCCTAGACCACGTTACCTATATTTTTCCATCAACTCTTATGAACTCGAGGACTCGTGCAATAACTTCAAGGAAGTACATTATTGATTCACTGGCTGGTGCAGACACCTGCAAGCGATTTAAATTCCCCAAAGGATGGGATCTCGCTATATTCCTGTTACCGATATCTCGAACTCACTTTTTAGAATTAAGAATGAAAAATTGTTTCTTGAAGCTTACCTTACATCTGCAAGACCTTCCACCTGTTTTCGGTCTTAGGGGAATTCGATATGTGAGCACTGCGTGGAGAAACATTCTGAGATGGAGAACTTTGTGATTTATTCGCTTGTCAAATTGAAATCAACTAACCATCAAAATGTGGCAAATAAAAAAAGCAAACCTATTGGCTTTCACCTATTTTTAATTGTTTTTTGTTTTATTATTATTATTATTATTATTATTATTATTATTATTATTATTATTATTGGGCATTGACCATTATTATTATTACTATTATTACTATTATTATTATTATATTTGTAAAGTTTTTGAGAATGCACTGGGGTTGTATTATAAATAACTTTTGCGGCTCTGATTACTGAAACTTTTTGTGCAGGTATAATGAAGTGGTATCTGCACAGTATAACAATAATTACCCGTTCTTGGTTAATTATGGTACTTGGCAAAGTTTCTAGCACATCATACCTTGTAAGTTCAATATTTGCCAAGACAAAAAACCAAAAATGTAAATCTTCTGTTCCTAAATAATTAAAAGTTTCTCTTAAGCAAACCCAACGTGTTGTTAAATTGTTTCTCTTGATATTTTTGTTAATTTATAAGAGGGTTGGACCCGGTTAAACCGTACTTTTTTGTTTGTATTTTAATTACTTTTGGGGTAGGAGCAAATTAGGTTATTAAGTGGGTTAAACACGCATAAACAAACTTTTAATATACTGCTCTCATGAAAGGATTTTATTGAAGTTTGTTCTACTTGACCTGCGTTATCGGACACAGCATTTTAATACGTAATTTTGTGCTGGTTCTGACGTTGGTATATTTCAATTTTCCGTTCTGTTCATTACGGTGTATAATAAAGTAAGATGTTACATGATTGGATCTGTTATTATGTACTCGTATTATGATTATAGAAAGATTACATTCGCAATCAGTTGTTCTAACTTATTCTCAGTTGTAATAAAGATTGTGTCATAAATAATGAATATAGGACTAAACACGAGGACTCTTAGTCTGATAAAATACCTTTTTCGTGATACTTGATTGTTATTTGATTATTATAGACTACATACATATGTATAACAAATATTTGTTATTGCAACGATAACCGCTTGGGCCGTTATTATTTAACATAAGTTACACTTAGCAAATCTTATTTAAATACTTAGCATTACTACATACCATTTACATGAACACAAACACTGTTATATTCTCACCTGAGGATGACCACTGAATGTGAAACAAAAGTCCAAACTGTGTCGGGTTTAAATTGTGTTTGTGTTTATTACTCCCATATCAAGAAGATCCAACAAGAACTAACATTTACAATATTTTACTTAGCAAATTATTAGTTACCTAGCCTTACAAAAATACAACAACTGTAATTAAACGTAGGTAATTAAAAAATCAAATCAGTTGTTTGTTGATTTTTAAATTATAATTTTAAACAAATTCAATACCTTTTAAGATCGTTTTATTTTAAAACTCTTTGGTTACAAGTAATGCATTAAATATGTATAAACCTATCTGTAACATCAATCATTTGAAACAACGCCGGGTTAATTTGCACCATTTTGTATTTTATCAACATTTCGGATTTACAAGAATTACAGTTTTACACACATCAAACTTTTACTTTTGAATCAACATAGCCGAAATGTTTGTCGTAAGTGGACATAAAATTGCATTTCACACGCTGGTCCATGCTTCCGAAAATTCCTCTCGTCTTTGGGTTGATTGTGAGTTTCGTAGTTGAATGGAATCGTGAATCGAGCATTGCTGATTAAGTTTATATACGGCGGAAGATCCGTAGTTCTTGGGTCCGGTCAGCCTATATGGGAAATGTAGTAACGCCCTCTGCAGCTTTACGACGTGTTAACCCACCCACCATTCTGAAAATGCAAAAGCCGAATAAAAGCCGGAGCTCCCAAATTCGTTGCAGTGCGACCTTTTTATGTCTCCGACTTTGGTGTTTCTGTGGAATTGTAGATTTAAGCTGATGTGTTTGTTTAGTACACCCGTTGTTAGACCAGCTCTCTTTATTTATTTTCTCTTTCTACGTTTTTCAGGAAATAACGATTGTTTACTTTATTTTCGACGTCAACGCGCTACGTTTAAACGACTGCTTAATTGTTTCCATGTACCAGGTGAATAAAAAGTATGGAACCAAACCTTTTTTGCTAAAACTATTTATTTTTTGAAAAAACTAATTGATGAGTGATAAGGTACTATAAAAATGTGATGATTTAACAAGAATAAAATTTTTCGAAATTTCCTTTTGTTTTTGAGTTCTACAAAAAAATATTTTTTTAAATGGCAACCCACTATAAAATCATTTTTCACATAAAAGCTATACTCTAAGGGTTACAACTATCTGCTTTATATTTAATTTTTTAAAAAATTTTTTTTCACATAAATTGCAATTTTGACAAAAAAAATGGCATAACTCAAAAACAAAACAAATTTTCGTTCTGAAAATACGATCACATTTTTTATATTACGTTAATTTATATTAATTATTATTTTCTAGAGGCAAATGATTAAAAATAAAACCGCTTGGTTCCATCCTTTATATTCACCCTGTATGTATACGAGAAGACGACCCTATTTTATTCATAGATTTGAACTTAGGTCGGAAAATGAGGATTCATTATGGAAATTACTTTTCAGCACGGGATAATTACAGGAATGTTAAAGCAAGGTTACGATTGACGAAATACTGGAATTATCAAAAAAGAAATAAACCTACTCGTATTACATTTTTTGCATTTTCTATGTTATAGTGAAGAAAAATTATTAGAAGTAATAATTAATAAAATAGTACGTAAAATGGTTATTTTAAAGACTCAGTACCCAAAACAGTTTTTTTGGACGAAAATGTCAATTTGGTTACTTTGGTGTCGAAATTTTTGTATAATAAGAGGTGTGAATTCGTTTTTTGGGAACTTAACAAAAAAATGTTGCTTGTAACGCGTACCTAAAACATTTTTGCGGACTCATCTGCTATTCCAGCCCGGACACAGCAACGATTTGTCGGCAAAAACTGTATTTTAGGTAACAAAAATAACTGCATGGTGTTTTAAGAAATAGAATGTAAACTTATTTTGCATTTCAAAGAAATAATTTTATTGCTTGTAGGTAAACTAACAGTGTTTCATTTGCAGATTGGATTTAATCTGTTTATATTATGATAAAGAGTAGTCAGCAGGATTGTGTTTGGTATTAATTTGTGTGTGAAAACATTGCTATCGTGATGAATCTATTGATTTCTCAAAATCTACAAATAGAGAACAACCCGATTAGCAAAATTAATTGTAGGATGTCAATTTTGCTCTAAAAGTGGATTGTATCTAAAAGCAGATTTTATTTTAGTTGTCTAGATATAGGTGTAGGTGTATGAGAATGTTGATAGCCACGAGAATATGCATGCATAAACTTGTCCCTTTTTAGCAAATGTAAAATTTTAGTTTATATTTTAATTTTGGTCACACAGGCTGACTTTTGCATCAACTAATTTTTATTTAAACAGAAAAATATGAGGGTGATAATATGCTATGGATTTAAAAATGTTCCAGAACATTTAACTTAAATGAATAACGAGAACAAGACGAATAGTGCAGAAGAGGCCATTTATTGTTTAACTTCCGGATATAAATCCGCAAAATCCCCCTAATTCTGATTATGCGGATTATGAGACAATCGAGCTGACAAGTACGATTCCTGTAATATGAACTCTGTTCCGAAACATAACACAAAACGTCCACAAATTATTTCAACGATGTCACTCAGAATGATATATTACACAACACTGCCAAGATCAATTGGCCCGATGGCCACTTCGGATGGCTGCACATTTATCGCCGAATTCTTCCAAATGTAGAAATAAAGACTCACGCGCTTAAATCCGTTTTTATTGAAAAGTATAATAGTGGAGAAAAAATCGTGCAAAATCTGCACGATTTAAATTACGTAAGTCATCAAAAATATATCTGCTTTTGAAAAATGACATGGCTCGTTCGCAAAACGAGCTCAATTTATATAGGGTATACATAATGGAAAGGATCGTAGATGCAGGACGGATTCCACCTAATCTAGATTACTGAAAGTTTTACAGACCCTCGGATTTCAGGATTCGCAGATAAAACCTCTTCCAGATATACTACACTTATAATGAAATATTATAAAATTTATAAACGTCTGAAAATTCCTTCTTTCTAATTATACAAGCCACTTATTAAGTAGAAACTTCCTTGTATTTTTTAACAAATATTTGGCAAATATTTAATGTAGTGATAAATTTTTAAGCGAGTAGTTTTGGGTCACGAAACCCCATGTGTGATGTCAACAACTAGATAAATGTGGCGAGGGTTCCTTTGAATTAGTTATGTTGTTTGCATCGTATCTTTCCCAATTATTAAACAGCGGCAACACAAAGAACTGCTAAAATTATTTATTTATAAAATGTGGAAAAGCCGCGTCCCGACCTTGAGCTTCTTTGCAATAAATTACCGAAGGCTGCATCGAATCGATCACTAAAACAAGGACAGCTTATTAAGACAACAACAGGAAATCTTTTGGTGTAAGAAAATTTAATTATGTTGTTAATATATCCGTCCTAGCTTTAGCAATTTAAAATTGATTCAATGCCCGACTTAATGAAAAGGCGAAACAAATAATTTGCAATTAATTAAGAAAATTGCTCTTTAGATAATTTAAAATGGAAATGCTGGCGATGTCGATACCGTACAGTTGGGAATTTTCATTAATTTAACTTTCAGCAAAGTCGCCATTAAGACCATAAAGTGTCTGAATTTCAATTATTGTTAGAGGTATAAGAAAAGCCCTAACATCGCCAACCACAACTCTGTAAAACAATTTGCTAGTTTACATCAGACTCATAATTTCTGCATTCACTTCGTTGAACTTCCAGATTGTACAAGTTTTTGCTTTATTTAGAGCAATTAGGAAAACTTAAACCTAAACACAATTAACTCTACTCCACTGGTGCACGTGCAATAAAAGGCACAAGTAATTTTTTAACCCAAATTCCAGGTATTTACCTTCATAAATTTTAAATTAACGCCTGTTTAGAATTTATGCTTGCGTCAACAAAAAGCTCAAAGCTCGTATAATTACATAAAATATGAATTTACATTATGGCACACCTTGGATTTGGGTTGTAAAATAACTGTAATGAAAGAAATTACGCCCACTCAGTTATTTTACTGTCTTTCCTTGGAGGTTGTACGCGACATTTTAATCTGATAGAGCCATAAGGTGAGACACGCATTGTACGATGATATAAAACTTTATTATTATCGGAATTTAATAAAAGTATCACTTACTTTATCGCTATATTAAATATAAAATAAAGTAACTTAACGTCATGACTGGGAATACACTTTTATGCTCTGTTTCTATACAACCTCGTCCGAATATTATACCGCATTTATTAGAATTTTGGTGTGCTATATTACACCGGTTTATAGAAATTTGCATTTAATGACTCAAAAAAGGATTTTTTAAATTTCCAATTCAACGTGTTTGAGATAACCATCAGTATTAATTTAGTGTCAATAAACATATTTTTACTTTGAAAAGATACAAACCTAAAACGACGTTGACATCGATGTTCGAAATATAAAACAATACAAACTCAGTGTTTGTAAAGTCAAAAGTTTGAAGGGGTTGTGGTGTTTTTATAAAAGATTACACGTTTTAAACTCTTTACAAAGGCTTTTCTGGCTTTTCAAAGCTTGCAAAATATTATTTCGGGGAGAAACATTTTTAAATAATTAGTTGGTAATTTTTTTAACTTGCAGCTGCATACTAATTAAAAGATTATTTAGCTTAACTATTGAAAGTTTCTGGAATAAAAAGCATGATGCAATAAAAATTTGGTGTTAAATTCAGTTATACTGAGGGTAGTGTTAGGAAATAACAAGCGTGGTGAATGACCAGATATGTAATGCTTCTATGTTTGCTCTTCAATGCATAGCTTTATGCAGATTTAAAGTTTGATGTTAGTGGGAAATCTGGAACATAGCATAGCGAGCTAAAACAAGAGAAATGATGGTTTTACACTAATCAAAGAGACGTTTTAAAATTAAATCACTGTAATGTTGAATAAAATTTTTGTTACAAATCTAAACAAACATAAACAAAACAAATTTTGCTCTAACAATACACTCGTTGTTAACATTAAAATTTATTTTATATTTAAATTTGCGTTTTAGTTTTATTGTTTTTACCGAAAGAGAAAATAAATGTTCTTGATGTAAAGCAAAGAGTAATTAGTAAATATTTATACACTATTCACGACTTTTGGCCTTTATTGAAGATCCATACACACAAACATTATATTGATTTAAATAACTTTCTCGTACCAACAAAAATAAGCCATACATAAAATATATTCACTTTATCGCTTCTCTACTTTTGCGTTTCATGTGGTATGAGTCATGTTGAAAGACATTTTCGTGGTATTTTGTTACAAAAATAATAAATTTGAAAGATGATTGTATTTTGGAACAGTCTAGTCATTAATCTCTCTCTGCCTTCAAAACGATTTGTCACAAGTTTTGGCGATTTTATACAATCTATTACAAAATGGTAAATTACATTAAATGGGGTAACGTGACATGTACTCAAATGAGGAAGATTTCGTATATCTTAACATATTTAACCTCTTTTTTACTTTTTTTGAATGTTGGTAAATTGATTCTTTGTGGTAAAGAGTAATATCGTTTGAAAAATTATACTAAAATATGCAGTGGTGTTATTAAGAAAACAAAGTAGAGCGCAACTTCCCTCTAATAAAACGGGTAAAATACATATAAAATAACTACGAACACAATGAATTTATAAAACATTCGTTTCCGCTACGAGACTTAATCCTTCGAAATGAAATTCAAGTGAATTTTATTCTGTATTCCAATGCAGGTGAATAGATGGTTAATGACGGAAGATTAAATGCCGCCTTGCAAAGGGTGAATTATACATTATGAAATTACTTTGTGTATTTTCAATTATTCTTTATTACTTATTACTGACAGGGAAAATAAAGTTTTTGTTCTTATGTACTTATACATCCATCAAGAAGCTCTCCCATTACTTTGTTTTAGATATAAGAACAAATAAATATCTAAATTGGAATAAAAGTTTTATTTCAAAATTATATGTTACGGGTGTCAAAATATTTACGATTTCATTTGGAAATCAATGAGCTCTCAATAACAGAATAACTCTTATATAAACAGTTCAACTTAAATAATGAAGCTATTAGCTTGGAGCGTTTTTTATAATCCAGCCTGTATAAGTTAAATTTTATACTAACAATAAATTTATTATCGCATTTATTTGATTTTTATGGCAGCCACGTACCAAGTTTAAAATTTATTAATACGAAAAGCTGATATAATCAAACATTATTTATTAATGCCAGCTACCAATAATATTATTGTATACGACGTTTTAAATTACAAATAAATACCAAATGAATTAGCTTTACTTAACTTAAACAATGTATACTATTATAAAAAAACAATTTATTTTTATTATTTTTATTGGAAAATTGGGTATCCTTTGTTGAAGATGTGCGTACACTTGGTTTAAGATTTGTAATTTTGTGTTCACATTTGGCGTTGTTCAAATTTGGCGTAAATTAATTCGGTAAGAGCAATAGAAACATCTCGCGTACGACTAAACAATTATACACTTCCTTCCACCTACGATATAGCAATTACGTACACAATAGCGTCGCAATACAAAGAAACTTTTGTTAAATTCAGTTTTACAAACAGCAGACACGACGAAAACAAAGCGTTTCATTATGAAGAAGCAGATGTCTTGCCTTGGCTTATCTACCTTGGCGCAATTTATTGTGAAAAGGGAGAAGAGTAAAAAATAGGCATAATGAAAGCGTGAGAACATTTAAAATGGCTGTAGCTGTCTTGCTCTGTTATAAAACCCAATTAATATTTGAGGAAAGACGTGAAACTATAAATGAGGCGTTAAATCAGGCCGAAAGAGGTCGATAAAAGAACCGAATGACGGATGACTTAGAAATTATTAAGTCTAAGTAGCCTATAAAATGCAGTTTATAAATACCACAGTAGATTTTAAACCGGTGTAAGTAGCTTTTAACGACGGGGTGGCAGAGTTCAATTCCACTTACCATCAACCCTCATAAATGACGGGTCGAGAAATCTGTTAACCTGTTTGAACCTCGGCCATCCCCTTCCGATCGATCGGCTAGAATAAAAAATTCACATCTAGAGGAATTCTTTTGGCTTTTTTACCATTCTTAGGGGCCACACATCAAATATTAATGCGAAAATAAATTTTAACGGTGACATATTGCGTCACGCGAAACTTTCAAATTGATTACTCCGACGTAATTTGTTTTCCAGACACGTAAAAGTCAAGAATGGATTACTCCTGTTTTGGCTCTGATATTATTAATTCTTTTCGTTTTGACGTTCGCCCAGTAATTGATGTAATTTGGACAGTCTTTCATTGATTTCGTTATCTTTTCAATTAACCGCTTCCCCAACCATGTTCACGCCATGCCAAAATGCTTGATTAATTCCCCCAAATCTTGAACGATTAGAACTACAATCTCTACATTTTAGACGTAAAACAATATTGTTGAAGTTTTGAATATTGTCTTTAGCCCATTCAGATTGGACAAAAATAGGGCGATCGGTGGAAAAAAATCATAGAGAGATGGAATTTTTTTAAAACGCTGTCTTTATTCTTGGGTAGACATATATCAAAAGTCCCCGAACATGGGGTGCGAGCTCGAGGAGGGGGAGGGGGCTAAAGTTGTCTTTTTTTGTTTTTTTTGCTTATATCTCGGAAACTATTACTCCTAACGGTTTTTGCCTGCTTATCAAAATTAAAGCCTACAAAATTTCCTACAAAAACGGTCCTTTACATTTTTGTTGTAGGACTAATTGTAAGCGAATTATAGGGCTGACATAAAACATCATTTAAAAAAATGTGCTTTATCCGCATTTAAAACAGAATTAATCTTGTGATTTGAAAAAACTGAAAGCAAATTGAATTTATTGGGTGCAACACTTCATTAGAGAGTTTAGACTCTTTTTAGAAAGTGTTCCTAGTCGTCCTCATATGCTGTATCTTCGTCTTCAACTTAAACATTACTTAGGAAAACCTGCAAATGTTTCTTTAAAAGCGTTTTCTTTGTCGCCACCGTGAATAATGTAGCAGTAGTTGTTTCAGGTTTTTCGTTTTTGTGTAGTGAGAGAACTTAATTTATGTTGCAGGTGGCACAGTGACGCACGTTCAGGCCATCGTCAAAGGCAACGCGCAGTTGCCTTGTGATCTCCTTCCTCCGGCGCTCAACGACAGTGTCGTCCTTGTTGTGTGGTACAAAGACGAGCACACGCCAATTTACAGGTAATTTATTATTCACGTTTCATGCGGGATGATGCAGTTTTTACGAAAATTTTGAGGAGTTTGTTCATATTTTATCAAAACGACGGTCGCCCACGTGAGGAAACTCTTGGAACAATACGCTAAACGCCACTGATGGAGATTCCTTCCGCTACGGATGTAAATAAAACAAAAAGAGAATCGCTAACAATTTCCAAGGTTAAATAATTTGGAACGCGGATTGATGTAGCGTGAAAATGGTGTTGTTTTTTGAACTATGGGCTTTTTTCCATCAGAGACAAGGATAATTACAAAAAGGTGACAAAACTCGGTTTTGATTTACGAGTAGAATGCTTGACGCAAACGGGTCGCATAGACACTCCTACCAAATTGAGGACACATAGGAATTTATTTATAAACTGTTTATCGCGTGCTTGTGGTGCTCTAATTATATACAAATAAAAGGCAATCAGGTGTGAGGTATTTAAAACAACTTGATTCGATGACAGCAAAAATTAGTTTTATTTAAAATACATATTCATTTTAACATGTAATTATCTGTTTCTAAATGCGGATGATAATACTGAATTTACTTTTATTTTAACCCGGCGCCTCCACCATTAACGAACTTTTGTATGCTGATAAATATTTTTATTCATTTGAATAACTTTAGTATTAATAATATATAATTTATTTTTTGAGCATATGGAATCCAATTTTTGTCGAACAAGTTTGCTTGTTATGTAAGCCCTTTTATACGCTTTGCATTCATTCTTTAGTCGACTGGCTCCTTGAAAACCTGCATTGCTCATCCAGTCATGGCCAATATTATCGGAAAAACTAATAATTGAAGTTGCTTACTTCTGAAAGAACCTATTTAGAATGTAGCATTGTCGACAGAGTATGTGTTTATTTTTACGACAGCACGCTAACAAGAAAAATAAATTTCGTTTATTGCACTGTCGCACGGTGAAAAATAAATAGCGAGGAAAACTGAGTATCCGTATAAAGTCGGCATAAAAGTATGTTTTTTGCCCAACTCTGCGACTGCATTCTTACGAATGCAACAGAACTGATCGATTGAAAGTGACAATTATTGCGCAAATAGTCAAACAACGCAGCCTATTCTTTGGGCGAGTAATAAACGAGGGCGATTGCCGACGCGAACAAAAATTGATAGCAGTTCATTTATCAAAGATTTTTCCAGAAATGAAATGCACCCCATGAAAAATAAGTCTGGTAGTTAATAGCCTTTTTTCTTTTATGTAACCCGGCTGCGTAGAGAGGATTTAAAATCGTTATGGCTCTGTCTGTCACAACGGGACGCTTCCGTGTTTTATGCTTCGCTTACGATCACAGATTATGGGTAATATGTGCTGGGAACCTCAAAGAGTTTGTTATAGCTGGATTTACTGCGTTCTTCAAATTTTTTCACGAGAATTACACTACGTAAAATTTTCACGTCTTTTTAGAATCTCAGTTTATTTTATTTAACTACACAATCAAAAATTAAATAAATGGTTTAATCATAATAATATACAGGGTGACCCAGGTCTTGTAAACAGTACATAACTTTATTTATTTACTTAAAGTACACATTTAAAAAAATACATTATGTTGGGTACAGGGTGGTGGTTACAGTTTTTAAATAAAGACTCTAATACTTTTACATTAAGTATTAATTTTTACATACAAAAATAATCGAAAATTTTATAGATCTATTTCTTTCTATTCCGGATTTATTCAACATTTTGTCATAAAATACCGACATTAGAAAAATTAGAATAGCTTGTAGTTTTAGCAAATAGTCTACTTTTAGTACATGCTCGCAGACACTGTACAGGGTGTGAAAACACGCAAAAAGTTGAATAACTAATTTTTTTATTCAACACCAACACCCTATATTAGTTTTCATGTATTTATTGGTCGATAGTATTTTTGTCAAGTTTTTCAATGATATGCGCGCTGATATGTATAGTAAATTTGGAATGTTTTTCGACATTTGAAAAACATTTATGATCATGAAGCTTTTATGATCAATAATCATGTTACTATCATTACTACCACCGGCTTCTTAATAAATTTTATAATTAATATCCCGCCTTGGCATTTCGTAAAAAATGCATTGGAGCAGTGATTCCGAGCTTTTTCTTGGTTACGAGGGTTATTAACGAAAAACTAAATTATTATTACTCCTAGTTATTAACGAAAAACTAAATTATTGTTACTCCTAGTTATTAACGAAAAATAATGCTACTAACAAAAGCTGAGAAGGAAGAGTACAACAAAACAAGACACGCAAGGGATAATTGATGTTATGAAGTTAAACATTTTAAGCTTAAAATCTGGAAGGGTCAAAAAAAATCCAGATTAAAGCGCCAAGGGGAATCAATTGAACTCAAAAAATGCCAAGGCAAGAAAAAGATTATTTCTATCGAGACTGCGATTATTACTACTAGGAGACTCGAATCGTCGCAATGGGTGAAGACGCGTTGCTTGACGCTCCCATTGTGACCAGTGAATTAGCAATTATAAGACCCATTACTACTGTAGGTCTTTTTCATTTATACAACCTTATTGAGTCAACAGATTGGAGCTTCATTGATACTCAACTAAATTGTCATGATAAATTCCTTATGTTTTTAAATATTTTAATGACCGCCATAAACTGTTGCTTTCCGCTGAAACTAATTACAAGAGAAAACTTCACCAAAACAAATTGGTTCACTCTTGCATTAAAAGAAAAAAGATCTAACTTAGTTTTTATGTATAATTTGTTCAAAAACAACATTATTTCGAAATCAGTTTTTATCGCATATAAATTCCGGTACAGATCTGATTTCAATAATGCAAAAAAATATGCCAATGACCGTTTTATTTCTAAGTCAAATAACAAATGCAAAGCCATGTGGTCAGTAATCAAAGGAAAACCTCAGTTTCCTAAATCACATGATACAAATATTGACGCTGACAGTTTCAACAATTATTTTTCGAATGTTGCTGAAAATATTATTGATGGATTGGAAAAATCAGACTCAACTTTCGCTAGTAATTTACAGGCAAATAATAAAAATACAAATTCTTTTGAATTTAAACCTTTTTCAATAAATGATGTCAGAGATTTGATTTGATTTGATTTGATTTGATTTATCGTTACTATTTTACATCTTAGAAAAAATAAATTGTCATTTGACTTGATTCACTGACACCATTCACAGCAGTCTATTTGAAAAAGCTAACAAATTTTCTGGTTAAAACAAAAATAGTATATTATAATACTAGTTTATAAGCAAGCCTTTAAAACACACACGACGGCTTTTAGCGTCGTAAGTGTTTTAAAAGCGCTTATAAACGAGTGTTATACGGAATTTTTTATTATACCTGCCCATTTACGATCTTTTATGAGCATTGAAAAAATGTGAATTTACAGAATAAAATTATCAAAGGTTGTTTGTGAATCTTTTTCGTAGAGACGGTTACTAGTTTACGTTGTTAAATAGAAATCTATATTTGTCGAAATTGGTGGTCCCCCTTTCCCCCCTTGTTCGAGAGAGATGGTTAAATTAATTTTTACACGGGTTGAGAGATTTGGAGCTATTACGTTTTAGTAAGGTATAATTAATTGGTGTTCTAATACAACAAATTCCTAAAGATAATTTGAATTGAAGGAGCTTATAAACCATTTGATAAATTTCGTTTAATAGTTTGGATGTGACTTTAAATACGTTAAACATTTAAACAGTTAGGTGTAAATCTATGTTTATTGGAATTCAAATTATTTTACAAAACCACAATATAAATAGATTAGATTGACATAATTTATAAAAAAAAAAAACACGAAATAGTATGTTAAGTAAATTTGGCCATCAAATGTATGTTAATTTAAAAAACTGTTATTGTAAGTCACGCTTTATTGTCATTATAGTGTCGATTTTCCAAAACAATAATGCCAGCAGTACGTTATTTTATAAAATTGATATAATAGGTATAAGCGTTTAAAATAACTATGAGATCTTACCCTTGATAACTAACATGCCCGTAGTAAAATTTAAAAAAGTGTAGTGCATTTTAAAATTACTTTTTAAAGCACAACAAAATCTTAAGAGTTGAGGTTTGTTTTTTGCAAGTTGTGGTCATCACCACACTCATCACTCTGGCGACTTAATAACTTGTAGTTGCGTCGTAATGTTGACAATCGAACAATAACAACAAGAGTCGAGTACCCCAGTTGATTGCGGCCAGATTAGCCGATTCAACGAGAACTAAGCCAGATTTCCCTGAGGGAGAATTCAACTCAGTAGTCTCGCTCTTTTCTGTTTCATCCTTGCAACTCCTCGCATCCATCTTGGCCGGCCACAAAGTGGATTAGGAAAACGGCGGAGGGCTAAAGAGAAAGAAGAGAAAAAGTTGACATTTGGATAGTCGGGATTTTCTCGACTAGACGAAGAAAATATGAAACAGGGATTGTTATCGCAGTTGGTCAACGTCTTCGTCCGCTGTTTGACATCCCATCCTAGATTTATCTGCCAGGATAACAGCCGGACGCGTTCGTGATCTGAGAACGTAAAATTTTCGACACGATATTCCGGAGAGGTCCTACCGATTTCTGACGCCCTCGTAAATATCACGCATCTCGGGAAATATTGCCTCGTCGTAGCAAATAGCCGTGAAATACACTTTAGATGTATTACGCGGAAAATGATAAGATAGCCGACCAACGACAAATAGAATAAAAAGCACGAGCCGTGGACCAACTTTTATTATCACTGATACGCTCAAATTTAAATCTTCCGGAAATTGCATACTTCAAATTGAAGCAGATAGGTAGGTATACAAAAAGATGATTGATTATACCTCAAACTTTTACTTTTTTTCATATTCAGCTACACAACAGTTGTCAGAACAAACAAGAGTGTGTGGGAGATTTTAACAACAAAAGCTGATTTTCACAGATTTTTAAATAAATTTATTTTAGTTTTACAAAATTTTCGGGTATAAAAATAACTTTTTTGCTTAGAGAGCTCTTTGATTCTGCAATTATACTGACCTTGGAAATTTCTGAAACCATTAGTCTTCAACAGTCAGTAACAACGAACAGACGTAATAACTTGCAATTGCAATTAAATTATTGTAGAGTGTATGCATCAACAGTTGTGTAACGTAACTATAGCTTTAGATATAATTATTTGTTTAATTAAATATGTCGTGTTTTTATTTTAATTTAATTTACATGCTTCAATAATTTTTATTTGTCTCTTTATTAATTATAAAACATTGTAGAGTAGATTACTTTAAGCATTTTGTTATTAAACGTTTTGCAAAAATAGTTTTAATGTTATTTAAATGTTTATTATAGTAAATGGTTAATTTTTAAATTGATGGAGTTTGTTTATTACGCAAATGATTGAAGTTAGATCTAAAAATAAAATCAATAATATCAATGGGGTATAAATTAGTAGCTCCCTGTTCTATAGTATGTACAGGGTGTTTTACGTAATTTTACGAGGCCTGCGTCTGTAAGATGCAATCAATAATACCTATTTCGATACGAACTCGATTACAAATTTAGACAAATTGGATAATCTTTTCTAGTTTGTTCACTCTTTCAAAAACTCCAACGTGTTTAGTTAGTTAGTGATTAAGATAGATAAACTAGAATCATATTCACGACGTCTTTTGATAGAACAAATGATAATTGTGTCTGAAAAACTGCAATTTATCACTGATAATGAAACAGTGCTTAGTTTGACAACTACTGTCATGGGTTTCCAAATATTAAATAATTAAATGTGTATTTTTTGTATCTAGTGTTTTGTGACTTTTGTATATATGGGTGCGGACATTAGGCGCAAGCCTCGTAAAGTTATGTGAAACATCCTGTATATCTAGTGCAAAATAGTAAAACTACGGATACCTAAAGACTGTTTTTCTCCGTAGGTAACCCTTTTATTGCTTTTAATATCTGCTGCAATTTGTATAGTTATCAATAAAATGAAAATCACTCTAATTGTCGTTTATTTAAAACCATTGAAACCTATACAGCTTACCATTAGTTTCAACATTAAGTATATTATTTTGTAATAGAAACGGCGTCTAAATGTATCTTGTATGCGCTTTTAGTTAAAATTATTCGACCGCTTAATATTTGTTTATTCCACCCAATTTGATATAAAACAATTTTATTTTTTATCAGATTATGTGTAGTCCAGACCAATCGGCGGCCATTTCTAAAACTCATTCAAATCATTCTTGAAATTGAATTTTATTTTTTTCTACAAATTTCTGGGTACTGAAACGAAATTTAAGAAATATTTAAATATAGACGATTCGTGTGCATATAATTTAAAAAAATCGGTTAAGCGACATCGATTATTGACTCAAAGTTGATGAAGGAATTTTTAATAACATGTTGTATCTCGAGCTTACGCTGTTATTTTACTGAGAAAATGGCTGGGACACGCTTTAACATAAACACGTAAAATAGCCAAGAATCAGAGCAAAATTTGAATATTATAGAACGGCTTATCAAACACAAGCATAATTTTTAAACCGTGTAACACGAGACGGCCATTAAAAAATGCGTCTTCGGTGGAATGTTTCCGCGGAATATTGTGATATCTAAATTTTGCTTGTTAAAAATATTTGTAAAGGACAGACTGTGTTATTTGTACGTTAAAAACAAACTTTTAATTTCCTATTTTTTACGCCAATAAATTAAGCTCATTAAATAATAAATTTGAACAAATTTGCAATTACCTCGGTAGATTGTATTATGAAAACGAGAACAGAAATATCATTTTTGTTTTTGGTTAAAACTGTTTTTATCTGGAAATTGCAAGTAGTTGAATTGTTTTAACTTATCTCTAGTTGCACGACAGCATGTGTTTAGAATAACTAGCTTGTATGATTAATTAAGTCATTTTTTTGGTTGTAAAATTATGAAGGGAATATTTTGATAGCATGAATAGTTTAGGAGAGAAAGTTTATTATTGTTCGGTTGTTGTAATTTGACTGACGGGCTCTACATGGAAGACTGCTTTCATTCGAATGAATTTCGCTTGCAAAACATTTGATTTTCTAGATTATTTTACAAAGTGGCTCCACTTAGTCAATTTTTTGTGACAAAATATCCACACCGGAAATTCAATTTCCACACTGTCAATATGTTAACGTCGTGTGTCGTTTTGTTTACCGTAAGCTGCAATTTTATATATTTTGCATGATTGTCTGCGCGAGAGACCAGGATAGATTTGGTGCGAACTGGGTCAAATAACGATTTTCTTCAATCTTCTTATATTGATAAATTATGAAACTACAACAGAGCAAAGTTTGGAAGATAGAATTCCGGAAGTGCGCTGCAGCTCAAGTACGTGTTTTCCGGTGTTTCAATTAGTTCCGGAATGACCCGACACATTGCATTATTAACGCTTCGTCCAATCTCGAAAAGCTCTAATTTTTCAGGTTAACGAGTCCGGCATCTAAGCTTTTTTACCAAGAATTGTGATAATTTGGTGTAACAATGAACTGACGGCGACGAGGCGTAAATTGCTCAAGGGCAATAATTTTCCATAACTACCTAGATGATGATATCCATCCCGGTGTATATTTATTTAGGAGCATGAATTATGCATGCTGTCGCATTCATTGTCTAAGCTTCGCTTCGGTGCTCTGTAGTTGTCCGTGTACACACGGCTTATTTTATCTTGCCTGCGGTTACAACACTGTGGGTAATACAGGTGCCCTACCAAGTTCCGTTCGCATGTCAATTGTTGCGACAGTTGCTACGTTGATTCTGACCCAATGGATTTAAATATGTGTACATTAAGAGTCAATAAGTCTATTGTATATAGTCTGTATATAGTCATATACAGACCGCATTATAAAAAATGCCCCAGCCATAATTTCATTACTTTTAAAGACGTTATAATACTTTTTTGCTCAATGTTGAACAGTTTTTCGTTATCCTTTGTTTACTTGTCTTAAATAAAATGAATAAAAATGTTCTATATTTAGAGCTTGTTGAAACACAATTTAAAGAGGACTCTAAAAATATACAGGCTGTTAGAATTTAGAAAACTGAAATTAATCCCACTTCCGGTGAAACAGAAAGAAGCATTGATTGCTATACCAAACAATAAATGACAAGAAACTGTTCAACTTTGTTCTAAGAAGTATTGTCATATTTTTAAAAATAATGGAGTTATGGCTTTGGGCGTTTTTATAATACAGCCTGTATACAGGGTGTGCCAGAACTCGCGCCCCAGAGAAAATTTTCAAGTAAGGTAAGATACCAGGAACATGAAAAAATGGGAAAAAAATTCTTTCTGTCAAAAAATTTTGACATTTATTTTTTGACATTTGACATTTTTTTTATATCTATTTAAGGATACTGATGGTCTTGTATATGTTTTTTTACAATTATCTAGTAAAGGGACAAAAAATTTGCCAATAAAAGCCACAAATAACATTGGACAGAGTTACAATTTTGGATACAGCTTCCTTGTTTCCTCTTTTAATAGCTTATAGCAAAAAAACTTGGAAAATTATTTTTCCAACAGAAATAAATAGAGTCAAAGTGCAAACTTTACACCCACAACTTGGAAATTTTTATAACCCACAACTTATAAATTTTTTTTCCTGGTATCTTCCCTTATATAGCATTTTCATCTGGGACGCAAGTTCTGGCGCACCCGGTATACCTACAAATTTTTTTTATTTTGATTAGATTCAAAAATGCTATTTCAAGTTTTTAACCCGGCGCATCCACCAAAAATTTTACAAAAAAAAAAAAAAAAACTTTTTTACCGGTTTATACTGAATTTACGATTTAGAGGTAAACGAAGAAATATAGAAATTAAATTATTTAATTTTTAATGATGATCAATAGTCAACAAATGAAACCTGTTCAACGTTTAAGAAACTTTTTCAGTTTCGGGCTCGAATATGGTCTAAAATAGAATTTTGACTAAAATGATAAATTATTGTTCAAACGTATGGTGAAGTATAATAGCAGTCTTTGTGTTGTTTAATTGGACCACATTCAGGTATCATCTGTGACATTCATTGTGGTGGCGCGAAAATTAATCAATCTTCTTTTGTTTTCATTTTTATTGGGCTCACTTTGAATTTTTACAAAATGAATAACCACTTAAACGATTTGCACATGTTTAAATTTAATTTTTTTCTATTGCAAATTGTGGAACAATTTTGTATTGTGATCGCAGTTAATCTAAATTTGAGTGAAACAACATTCCCACTCGAGTAAAATAAACCTATACGTGCCCAACAGTGTTTTGTTATTGAGTTAAGCATAAATCGCATCTAAAATCACGTCGGTAAAATCGTCAACGGCAAAGCTCCGGATCTCTCTCGAATCCACTCGAACAAATTAAAAAAAGCACTACTACTAAACCCTGTTACGATTTATTCTAGTGGAACAAAAATAGGCTTTGGGTGATTTTGTAAAAATCTAGCGTTTCAGTTTAATTAATTAGGGTATTGGAATGAGCTTGCAAGAATTTTATGGGACACGGATCGACCTCTATTTAAAATCAACCATTCGGCCTTTAGGACCGTTATAGTGTTTTCGTTGGGCGATCTAGCGAGTTATCGGGTCGCCATCTCTTTAGCTCTTGGAACCATTCAATTCACTTGGTAGTCGATTGCGCCAATTTCGGATCCTATTACTACTGAATGGATATGCAGTGATAAGGGTTGGTGGGTGTTAAAATCTCTGACTTTTTCATAATTTTTTTGATTTACTGTAACTGGAGGAAAGTAAATTAAAGTGACTGCGATCAGCGCTAAATAATTCATTGGGCCGATAATAGATTGCGGTGGTATCAGAGTTGTCGTCTGGGATTACAGAATGATGCGAAAAGACGTGTAATCCTATGAGAAGTCCCTTGCGGTGTCATTACACTGAAAGTCATGTTAACTTCTCTCTAACTCAATTACAGTGTACAGTACGAAGGAATTTAATGCCATTACGGCAAAGATGACGATAATGATTGAAATAATTTCATTACAGTTAATTTGTTTATCTAAAGTGTTTCAACAACAAACGACTCATTATTTCACACCCACTTAGAAATCCAATAATCTCACCTGTGCAATAACTGGATAACATATCACCAAAACATGAAAAGCGAAATTCTGCGCTTTGAAATAATTTCATAACGGATTGCTACCAAATCTTAATCAAAACGAAATTGATAGAAGTTCGTTTTTGTTTCACCGTTATTAAAACTACAATATCTCGGCAGTGTCACGAACTAACAAAAAGCAATCTCGTATGTGTCTTAAAAGGGTTTAAGCCCTCCAGATGAAAGTGCTTTCAGAAAATTAAAAATTTAATTTGAAAATTCCAAACGACGACATAGGATTTCGACACTAATTCGTCTTTACAACCCACCCCGTCGTATTTTTTTTTCTGGTAAAGTTACCTCCGACTAAACATCACGCAATTAAACCTCAAATTACAAGGCACAATGAAAACTTTGTTCGATCTAGTTTTATTGCCGCTAAGTTAAATATGTCTCGCTTCCCATTATTAAACCTTTCTATTGAAGAATTTAATCCAGTTTGTTTACTGATCGCTCTTTATTGCTTTGTTCGAATGCGGTTTCCCAACTTGGACAACTTGCTGAAACTAATTAATCGAAATTATTAGTAAAGAAACCTAAAAATAGAGGTCTGCAGCGTCGTGCATGTCACGCAATCGTCTAACATCCCTACTGGGTAATTATCCGGACGAAAACCCCAGTTTCCAGCTCTGTTTTGTGCGCATCACTACATTTTACATACAACGCATTAAATCAATCGGGTGGTCAGCGACAGTGCTGATACTCCCTGTCTCATCTCTGCACGCGTTTGTGACTATTCGGCTGTGCTTCAGATCATTCGCGTTGACAAACGGGCTTTTGCATCATAAGGTCTGATAAAATGAATCAGAGATCAGAGAGATCAGGGTGCAACCTGCATTGATGATATAAATCACTACTGACAAAATGCAAATATGCAAATAACTGTTGTCAATAGTAAATCAATCCTTCATTCTGTTATACGTTATCTCAACTCTGCCAATGAATTCTTATTTACCAATAAATTTTTAAATATTACTTTAAACGTCATTCAAGAAATGGAAGGATAGACTATATTTTCTGTTTAGTCACATGTATTTCATAAATTATTAAAAAACATGTGTAACTACAGTACTGCACGTGAAATTTGAATAATTTAATATTTTTAATTTCTCTTAAAAATTTTAAAACTTTAGGCCGCGTTTGATTAATAAAATATATTGTAGATAGGAATCTGGTGGTAAAACCACAAGAGAATATTTATTAACCTGGGGACATTGTTTTCTCTAACAAATGACAATTTAATGTTGTGGGTAATTACGATATAATCTAATACAAAAAAATGTCACTGATAACGTTGGAACATTTTAAATTTTTTGTACACACATAGATTAGTTTTCATACTTATATCTGTAACTTGTACTTTAGATGTAAAACTGTGCAATATCTGAAATGCAGTCGTCAAGTATATGCGTCTTTCGGACTGTATATTTGATATGATAGAGTTTAAAAGTTACGAAAGCTAAAATCATTGAAGTTGCAATCAAAATTAATGGTGCAGTAAAGTGCAGAGAAAAAGCATCCGCTTTTGAAAAGATATTGGGTGGGAAAATGTTCAACTTAATTTTCATATTACTTAGAAGAAGTGGTCTAGAGTCTATAAATCACGAGCTTTTTTACTTAAGGAAACCACCTTTAATCAAGCTATTTACGTTTGAACAATGTGTAATTTTCTTGCTAGGTAAGTTTAAAAATATCTAAAAGTGGTCTTCTGAAAGATATCTGTACAAGGCATATTTACTTGAGAATAAAATCAAATTTCAGAAATGACACCCTGTTCGCTAGTGATTCAATTTCAAAGTTTCAAGCAATAAGCTTTAAAACAAAATTTAATTACTAAGTAATTTCGGAAATCCATAAAATTAGAAACAGAAGTTGGCCACTTTGAAAGAATCTTCAAAGTCTATTCATTCTTTTTATTTAGTTTTCTAAGTATTTCGGAAGATTACAGTCGCAGCCAATTTGACATAAATAAAATAATAAATTGAATAAGAAGCGGAGATTTAATATTTTCATTTGGTTTACTACATTTATTACAAAAATAAATTTCCCGTAAATATTTATTGCATTCGCTTCACTTAATTGTGTTTATTGAATAATAAGAGTTATTTAAATCAGTTTGGAGCTTTGTCTAATGAAATGAATGACATTCCTGAGAGGGTCCTGATTGCTTCGCTTCCTCAACATTCCTATCTATCAACAAAGACAGACCATTCTGAATAGATGTATTGTAAATCCCGTTGGTATTTTAGCAAGTGCCCGTTTGTTGTTCTGTTTCTCATCACAATCGATTATGACAAATGCTATTTTGCTCATCCACTTTCCCCATTTTGATTCGGTTACATTTAATAAAATAAATATTTACCCGAGATAAGTACTGCTTTTGACAAATTAGTTTTATCATACTTTAATCTAAATCAAAACTATCGCAAAGTGTCGTATCTGCAAAAGGGTAACCTCTTACAACCTCCATTATGACCACGGATTTATATTTAATCAAGTCAGCGGAAATTTCGTTGTGCATGTAACATGTTATCTTTTGTAACACGCAGTTGTAATGTAATTTGGGAGAGGAATAAATAATAACAAAATTATGTTGACACAAAAGGGGAATGGCCGATATTTGATGTAGGGTGAATATTAAAACTTTGGATTTTCTTCAGCTTAAGAGTAAATCTGGGACAGGGACAAGACGGATATTGCAGTCCATTAATAGTCCAGTTCGGACAAGGCAATACATGTACAAACTTTGGCCAGTAGGGGAAAATACCACTAGAAGTTTGCCCCATATTTGGTGTCAGTGCAGAGGGAATGCAAATTTGAACTTAGCATGAAATCCAACATTTTAAAAGTTTCTGTACAGTTTCACATTTGTATTTGAAAAATATTAACTAATAGCAGAAGTAATGTGGTCAACTCAGATCTCATTCTCAAACTAACAAAAACTTTAAATAGTTACATTAATAAAGGCGTTAACTTGATATTCTGGAGATGTTTTTTTTTTTAAATTTGACTTCTATTAATACTTTTAAAAAATATGTTTGTGTCTTACAAACTAACGCAAGACAATAAAACGACAGATCATAGATCTAGTTATATTAATTGTGACAAGGTAAGAAATATTTCTGCATTGGACTATAATAGCGGTGGTACTCTAGGGATGATGATGCTTCGCATAACATGCAGATTGGATTTGTTGATTGCAAATTAGGATATCATTTTGAGGAGTCGGCAAAGTCGAGCTGTCATTGCCAGAGTCCGTTCAATCTTGCCGGCACGGTCTGCGCTATTATCGTCTCCTTAGAATTAACTTCTTTAAAATGTTCCTAAAATATGCAAATCGTGCGGTATTTGCATAATGGTGATTACCAACAGGGATGCAGTCTGTACGTTTGTTTGGACTTGTTCTTGCTGGTGTTTCTGCCACGGCATAATTCGGCCGTTATCACTACTTCTTGCCGACGGATTCCCTCTCTCGCTAACTAATGGCAGTTTGTTTATTTGGCAAGTTGGCAATGCGAAACGGTTCTTCCGATTCGGCCTTATAACCGCTTATAATGGGAGATGCCGCGTGTAGATTATTGCTTTCTTCCAGACTCGCAGCCGTTTACTTTTATATGTTACATTACGGCCACATTACAGAACTTGGCAGAATGAAGTTCGGAACTGGAGGCATGTTTGCGATTGTTATTTCACAGGGATTGCCAGTTCAAAGATGCTTTCAAGTGACCGTACCGAACGTCGATTGGTTTTACAACAGTTTGCTTTTTTTAACAGCATTCACACCCTCCATTTTTCATTTTTGAATCAAATATACAGAATTTTTAAAAAACTCTGTCAAGACAGATACTTTTAGATGTCAAAAACAATGATTAGATTTTTATAGAACATATACTAGATGACATTTGTTGGTGAAATCATATATTGCATGTTCGATTATATTACATGAAATATACAAAAATTATTACACATTTTCACCATTCTCTTTTACTCATTTTATTTATAGTGATTGGGAGATAACTGATAAGTAAACATTTTTATATAGGTATTACTTAGTTATACCTATTATCTCAACTGGACATGTGCTATAACCTCATTTAATTTGTTCTAGCTTTAGAAACAAATAAAAATTGAAAATGGAATAAAGATGCCAGAAACATTGTTTCTGAAGAGATTAAATGTATCCAAGTGGCCTAAATGATAATTTTGTTGTTTATTGTATTACATTTGTTATTTTGACAATTATGACAATTCTAGTACATAATTAATATTGTATATGTGGCAGATGTATGGTTTCAAGCGGTTTCCGCTGTTTATTAATAAGATTATAGTCTTAGAAATCGGGTAAAAATGAAATCAATTTTACCAGCATAATTGACTTTGCCACAAGTAAAGCAATGTGTGGTTGTGAAGAAGTTTCTAAGAAATTTCTTAAGTAGAACCAATATTGATATTTCTGTAACTTTTTCAACAGAAAACTTAGCTCAACTCGTTGCGGTGAAACTTCCACTTAACCGTTGGAGATTACTGGTAATTATTTTCCAGCGCATTTTAATTTTACGTAGTTTCGATTATCGTGATGGTGGAATTGAATTTCTCTTAAGCCCATCGACGTTATTTTAAATCCACTTTAAAGGAAATTCAGCTAATTAGTCTAAAAAAAAATAATTTCGCCGAAACTATAAAAACCTTTCATTCAAGCGACTCTTAATGATTGAAATTTACATTACCGGGGTATTACGAATAGATCCACCTTTTCAGGTAGTTAGCTTGAACGAAGTGTAATTGAAACCGTACAAAAGGATCGAGGGACGCAGCAAAAACCCTCATCCATTCACCAAGCGAAATATGTTTCAAATTAAGTGATTTCTCAGTTCAGTAAGTTGCTGCATTCGAGATTATTAATTTCATTATGTTTTATGGACATAATTTCTGTAAGGTCTTTCCGGACTCTGCATAAATTCGTTACGCTTAATCGTTTCTGTAGCAGATAAATTAATTTAGAAGCGGCTGTTGTATTTAATGGTATTTCCAAGCACTGCTCGGACAATTACTTTCAAAAGAAAAGATTTGAGCTATTTCTCAGAGTTTCACAAATCCGAAATATTTCGCCATCAACGTATTTGTACAAGATTGGAAATTTTGCACTGTTTGACATTTGCATGAGCGATGGTTTGGTTATTTGTTATAGGGGCAATTTATTAAATTTCAGCGTTGTGTGCTTTTTCGTCAATATACACTTTAAACAAACAAACCGCTTCCAGTTTTCGAAAGGGATACATAATGGCTTACTACAACATAAAATGGCTATTGATTTAAGATTCAATTTATAAAACCCAAACGATAAAGTATTTTCTATTCGCTGGTAAGTTACGTTTCGCATTTTATCAGTGAAAGATAGAAAATGGAACGAACCGCTATAAACTGATACCTTAGCGCTTAAACTGCCCAAAAGTTGAACGCTAGCCTTAGAATTAATAATAACCTTTACTTGTGATTACTTTTTTATAACCCTTTTAGTAAATTTACGAAATATTGCTAAAAGTGGCAAATTTTTGTGATGATAAAGCCGAAAAACGCCTTAGCTTATTTATGTCGGCAGTGAAGTTTATAAAGCAAATTTGATTTAGCACCAATTTTATCTGTGTTACAGTTACGACACGAGAGGACCGTACAAAACGACGCCGAAGCATTGGCAGGATAGCAATTTGGGCCAGCGAGCTTTTTTCAGGACAATGACAGATCCTGCCACGTTGAACATAGACAACATCAATGAAAAAGACGAGGGGGAGTATCGATGTCGCATCGATTATTTACGATCGCCGACGAAGAACTTGAGAGTAAAGCTGGCAGTTATAGGTGAGCTGAGAGTATCAATGCTTAGTTATTTTGGAATTTTCGATACAATATCGAGAGACGTGGAAATTTCCTAACTTTATGAATACTGCAAGATAGGGGCTTACAAAAATTGTTCTTTGTATATATAGCCGAGGGAAATGCTCCTTTTCTAACCAATATGGCGAAAAAAGCTTATCTAACAAAAATATAATATGAATAAATAAAAGTTATGGTAAATTAATTTGATTACTTTTACCTATGTCAGTTCTTCGATCCGTTATTTGGTTTACTTAAGATATAAAACACCTCATCAGTGACAGGTTCAAGGTCATTCCTTTATCATCATTTCGACCAATGTAATTAATATCTGAGTTACAAATCCTTCGACGGACAATTTAATTAAAATTATTTTATACAGGATGTAACGAAAAGATGGGGACAAAGAGTGACATGAGATATTTAGGTCTAATTAAAGCAATTTAACCCAACTTACTTCTCTACCAAGTTCCACCGTCTAAAAGTTAAAGGACACCAATGAAATTATGATTTTTTTATTTTAAATTAATAATTAATTACATTATTGTTAACTAACACAGACATACATAAAGACACTAAAACCTATTTTTTTTTATACAATTTTCAACACAATAATAATAAATGGCCAACGTTTAAACTTTTAACAGATCTACTTAAATTATTTTTTTCTCTTAAACCAAGGCCCATACGAAAATTTTATAAGATACAAAAATTGTCTAACAATAATGTACTTTTTGAATAAAAAAGAATTACGATACTCGGATCACGTATAATAAAAATATGGCTTAAGTTGTTAATAAGTAAGTAGTTTACAATAATATATACAGAGTGATTTAAAAATGTCGGACCAACTCTCGAATGGTGATAGAAGACTTTTAGCTAAGCATCACCCTGTATGTACAGAGTGGTTATAAACGATTTTCATCTAGCCAGCTGTAAATTTTCCATGTAAAATAAAAAATGCCGCTTTACGAAAAAGGGGTACCTACTTGTTTCAACTCAAAATTAAAAAATCGCCGTTTACTAAGCGTCTACTTCGAAAATAGACTTCAAAGTATACATTATTATCAATTCTTATTGGTAATAAGTTAAAACAATAAAAGTTTAATTAACCACAATTTATTATTAATTAATAAGTGACACTAATGACAGAACTAGAGCTTTCAAAAAAAGTAGAGCGACACAAATAAAGTAACATGCAAAAAAATTCCAAAGCTGGCTAGATGAAAATCATTTATAACTACTCTGTATAAATATTAAAATACAAAAAATAGCACCAAAACATGTGGTTTTGGTATCAAATTGCCTGTAGCAAATTTCAACAAAATCGATTAATTCATTAAAAAGTTATTAAAGAAAAACGAAACTTGGTATAAAGGTAAGTTGGGTTAAATCGCTTTATTTTGACCTATGAAATCTCAGTTTGACTTTGTCCCCATTTTTTCGTTACACTCTGTATATACTATATTTAAAATATTATAAAACATCAGATATGATCAAGTCAAATAAGGTCGGCGCTGTTAGGAATTACGGTAATATAGACGCCACTATCTTTCTTACAGAACAGCAAATTTTACCTTTTTTTACATCGAGCTAAACATTGGCATAAACAATTCGACACACAGTTTCCTTCTTCATCACCGAAACCTAGATCGGTACGTCAGTCTCAACAAAAACGACTCTGAACTCCCTGAACTGCTTTACTTCGCTCCGTCAGACAATTCGAGACAGATTTCAACAACAACGAACAGATTCGACAGCATAACACGTAACACTCAGATGCTTAAGGGGTGTTTGTAAGGAGCATCACGGTTTCGCCATGTTGTGAATAATCGCTAACATGCAAATGCTCATCGTCGGAATTAATTTTTATCATCTTGAATAGATCAACTGCTTTATTATTAGTCGAAAAACGCGCCGGCTTCAATTAATTTGGCCACACCTTAATAGCATCATTATTCGTGTCACAACAAGGATATAAATCTATCACACAGGTAGTTTTTAGTCAAATAAACGTCGCTGTGATGGCTCCTGAATCACGCTCGACAGCTTCCATATTTTCACGATATAAACTTGGTAAAGTTCCATTTTAGCTATAAAAGAAGTTTGTTATTTGAATACGAACGAGAAATAATGAAAGTTTAGTAATGGAAGCTGTGATCTGTATGAGAAGCTGGTTTGGCGCGTATTTTCCACCTGACGCCAACCCTATATTGATTTTGAGAACTGCTTCACTGTAGGTCCTTTAGCGTATTTTGCTCTGTTTTGGGGAGACTCACAAATTCTAAATTATTACACAAGTTAACATTCTAGCCAAAAATTAAATCGAGATATATAATTAAAATTTTTCTATTTGATCAAAAAATGCATTCTTTCCTGATTATATTACTCCCTTGGAATGAGTTTAAATTAAAAGGTCTGCCTAAAATTAAGTCCTACAATACCAACCGCAACCCCAGTTTAATAAAAAGCGCCAATAATTTCACGAGGAGTTGCTGATTTGATTATGTCCCACAAACTGAAAACCAATCTCCTACATTATTTCATCGAATCTGAATAAAAAATGACAATATTTCAATCACAATGCGATATTTGTGGTAAGGTGAGGTTCCTTTTGACAAAAGCAGCACTTACTTTTTTGGCTACTATTGACCTCGACCTTTATAAATGATAACCGGTAATATGCTTCAACTCAGAAGACTCGAATAGTTACCTACGGAGTCATAGTTGAAGTGCGGGTGGATATTATTGAATTGAGTTCTAAATTTATAGTGGATTTTTGAACGAGCGAGCTAATAAATCTGTTCTCTTCATGTCAAACAAGCTGCAAGAAAACTTATGAAATATGAATGAGAAGTTAAAGTGTTGGACATTTGCTCGGGTTTGAGAAAAAACTATAAGAAAATTTCATAAATTTATAATTTGTTAGCGAGTGGTCTGAGAAAATGTGATTGGCTTTTAATAATTTATTAAAATAGGTATAATTTATTGTGAATCGATAATTTACATTTTTCCCAGGAATCACAACTAAGTAAATTTACATTATGAAGTTTTATTACAAAGTCATCAATCAATGTCAATTAATACTTGATAGAAAAAATAGATTCAGTTATCGGATTATTGTGGTAATTTTAATTTTAAATAAATTTTTCGGAGCTTTCCGGGAAACCGTTCTTGATGTTCCACATATAAATTTTTCCAATATACTTATTCTAATATAATCATCTAAAAATAAATACAGAGCAAAATAAGCCCACCTAATTTTATTTGTATTTACCCGGTACGAATAAGAAAGCCGCTCTGGCGAAATTACCCCTCACTCAAGTATAATTTTATTAGACCTGAAAATTTCAAAGTTTCGGGTAATCGCATGTACGAGTATATTCGAATGAAGCATCGCATGCGGAAGGCTCAATTAAAAAGTTTAAACATTCGGTATCGAAACAGCCTAACTTGTACTTAATAAATAACAAATGATACAAAATTGTTCCACTTTTGCGAATTTCGTATTCAAGGCATTCTTGATGGTCTATTAACATTGAAGTATAGTTGATAAAATTAGACCTTTTGCAAGTGCAAGGACATACTCGTATTAATCGCTTTAGTGGAATTGTGATTGCAACTAACTTTCCTGATATTGTTGCGAAGTATTTAATTCGCCGCCTAAATTATTTCCGAGTATTATGCAATGCCGAGCAAAGTATTGCTTGAATTTGAGGAACTCCACATCCCTCAAACTCGTTAACAAGTTGTTGTATGTTTAAAGAGAAGGGATTATTGTCCTTAGTGTTCGCGCAATGAAATAGAGGGATTCATTTTACGGACATAAGCTATTTCCTCAATACAAATTCAAACATTTGAATCAGCCGTTAACAAAAAACATAAAACGCTTAATACCTAATTAAAATAACTTGAAGCAAACTTTTTTTAAAAATATTTACTTATTTCTTCAGCAAACACAAAATTTAAATTACAACCAAAAATGTATTTTCTTTTGGTACACAGATTACTTTTTTGCACAATAAAATCACAAAAAACAAAATAGAAGTCAATTTTATTCTGAACACAAAATGTTCTAAGGCTATGAAGCAAAGAAAAAATGTGTTTTTTATATTAGATATTTTTTATAAACTGTGTATTTTGGTAAATATGTGTGCATAAGGCTTTTGTTCGCCTACATCTCTCGAATATTTATTCATATTTAATAATTATTTATCCAACCACTGGGTCCTACACAGGCGTATTCAAAATACAATCAGTCGATGAATGGATATTTAATGTGAGCAAACAAAGATGTTTTATCCCTCTCGTGTCCCGATTTCAATAGAGTTACGCAAATAGTGAATATGTCTATTGTGAAATTATTCACTTGTCAACCGAGGATATTTTTGTTCAGTTTTGAATTAAGTTAAAAGTCTTGTAATAAAAGTGCCATTAATTGCACATTAAAAACTTTTTAAGGTCGAATTCTGCGAGTTTGCAGTTGAGCTTTTTTCAATTAATGTTTAACGAATGCATAAATTACAGTCCAGTTGGACTTTTAGCCGTCAATCTAATAAGACCTCTCACATGTCATTAATTTAGTAATTTTTTGCAGTTCCTCCACAAAAACCGACCATTATCGACGAACGAGGTAAAGAGGTTCCATCGCTGGCAGGTCCCTACGAAGAAGGAGGAGACATGAAATTAACTTGTATTGTTAGTGGGGGTGAGTCCGTTTTCCACACGCTCTTATTGATTTTTCTACGATTTCTTCCTCCTCGCTCTTATTAAAGACACTAATTTATATGAAGGCATAAAACGAGATGACTTCGGCTTTATTAAGTCCCGGTCTTTGTTGATTTACGATATTAACAATTATTGTTTGGTCAGTGGCTCCTGTTTTCCAATAATCGCAATTTTTACGCCGGTCTTCATTCATTAAGAGACTCATTCACCCAGCGAAACTTCAAGGGATTTTTGCAATAAACGCACCGATTCGTAATAGGAGTTTTCGAACGGCATTATTAAAACAATTTTCCGACGAAATAAAGCCAACTCATTGGTTACTCTTTGAATTGACGATTTTTATTGCCGCCAAGGGAGGACACCTCGTATAAAAACTGTAATATCGAAGTCATAAAGAATAGCGATCTATTGTTTGTCTCTACTAAATTCTCAAAGAAACACCGGTTTAGAAGGACTCTCTAGAAATTAATTACAGATGCTTCCAGGTTTCGTAATTGTTTATTGATTTTATTAAATGTGGACCTTTGAAAACAAAAAGCAATTAATTTACCTGTATTCAAGATGATCGCTTTTACATCGTTTGGTTTTAATTTCAACATATCAAAGCCTCGAGATTTTTTTGTATAAGAAAATAACAAAATTTTCTTCAAATGAATTCTCAAAGTTTATAAATTAATTCATCACAATTATGTCGCGCAGTGATAAAGTTGTTAAGGAGTGTCTGACGGTTTAGCTGAATCATTCTAAAACCCGTATACATTTTCTTTGTAAATTATAATGGAACATGCACATGAATATTAACATACCTAAAGATAGGTAAATTATTCAATTGTGCAGAACTTTTTTTTCGTGCTTTAATGAGAAAATAGGGAATAGTAAAAAACTAATTAATTTTTCAGTTGTGTCTACGGACAAATAAAGTTTGATTGAATGTTGCATGTACGAGTATTCTAAAATTCAATTTATACACTTAAATTGTTGTTCCACGACGACATTACCATTTTCGCATGCGTAAGAACCTGGATTTTATGTAATACTCGTAGAATATAGAGAGTGATTTGGTTTTGATTTGAATGAGATATACATTTTGATGATTACGGTGCTCAATTTCGTGATTAATTATAACGGGCAGATCCCATTAACATTGTTGATTTGAGATAATTAGACTACATGCGGAGAATATATTTCCCTTTGAACCTTTTTTATATGGGTATAAGATGAATTAGATTTTTCTGTTAATTGGATACGCAATTATTTCAAACATGATGAATATAAAATTTCAAAGAAAAATAATCACAAAGCAACCACAAACATCTTTTATATTTCAAACCGAAATTTTTTATCGAATTGTGAAGAATTGAAAAAGGGTTGTCAACCTTGGCTGGTTTGTGGCTGCGTTATTACATTGTATAGCCTGGAAGTTATTATGTTGTACGTAGCACCACGTACATTCGTTCCGGCGCCTCCTGGGAGAACATGTGCGATGTAAGTAACTAAGTGGGCTCGTATACGTGACAACGGTACCTTGGTGTCTACTCTTGTAGCGAAAGTTAAATATTGTCTGCTCGAGTGTGCCGTTTAATGTTCAAAGTTGGAACTTTTGCGTTATTTATTTACTTAAATTGCAGTTTCTGCCTAAATGGCACCTAGTTTACAGTTTTTGTCTGACACGGCTCAGGCTAAAATACGACGCCGATTAATGAACCCGACGATGGCTGGGGAGTATTTGCCCACATTATCGAATGGCTTCTGCATTAAGAAATATCTCATATTTCACTAAAGGTCCGTTCAAAGCAGTGCTAAAATTCGAAGTGAGAATGTAACCATTTTCAGAACCTTTCTAATTCGACAGTGTGGGTCAATTTTGGTGTATTTTTGAAATCTTCTAAGATGCAACCAAAAATACTACATTGATACCACTTGATACTGCGTTTGATTGAAATAATAAAAATTGTTTTGAATATTCGTGTCAATACATTGTCACGGATTACTTGTCGTAAACATTATCGTTAGGCTTGCTTGGATATGTTCTAATTGCTTCTAATGCATTGGCATGATTTGTTTTTAAATTGAACATAGGGTTAAGAGTGTTGAATTGTTAATGTTCTGCGAAATTAAATCCCCATTATACAGGGTGCGCCAGAACTCGCGCCCCAGAGAAAATTTTCAAGTAAGGTAAGATACCAGGAACATGAAAAAAATGTTTAAAAAATTCTAACTGTCCAAAAATTTTGACGTTTATTTTTTGACATTTGACATTTTTTTATATCTATTTAATGACACTGATGGTCTTGTATCTGTTTTTTTACAATTATTTAGTAAAGGGACAAAAAGTTTGCCAATAAAAGCCACAAATAACATTTAACTGAGTTACAATTTAGGATACAGCTTCCTTGTTTCCTCTTTTAATATCCTATAGCAAAAAAACTTGGGAAATTATTTTTCCAACAGAAATAAATAGAGTCAAAGTGCAAACTTTAAACCCTCATAACTTCGAAAATTTTATAGATAAAATTTTTTTAACATTTTTTCCATGTTCCTGGTATCTTACCTTATATGGCATTTTTCTCTGGGGCGCGAGTTCTGGCGCATCCTGTATATACATGCTGTATCAGAACTGGCGCCCTAGAGAAACATTACAAGTAAGATACGATTCCAAGAACATGGAAAAAGTGTTTAAAAAATTCTATTTGTCAAAAAAATTTGACATTTATTTTTTGACATTTGATATTTTTTATGTCTATTTAATGTTATTGATCATCTTGTAGGTATATATTTTTTCATAATTACTTAACAAAGGTACAATCATTGGAACATAGAAAATTATTTTTCCAACAAAGTACAAGTACATATTTTAAACACATAATTTGGAAAAAAAAAATTAAATTTTTTTTCATGTTTCTGGTATATTACCTTACATGACGTTTTTCTCTTAGATGCGAGTTTCGAAACAACTTGTATATTTATATTCAAAGAAAATCGCCAATTTGCTTGTCATTTTGGATCGCCATATTCGCAATCGACAACGGATGTTCGCGTCGTGTTTTAAATAAACGTTTGGTGTGACGGGTTTAATCGTGTTTTTGTTTATCATTCCCATACTAAGAGGATCCAATAATAGTTATTTATTCGACGAGTTTGAGTGTAAATCGGACTCTTTATTTGACCGAGTGGATTTTTAAACCACGAGTGTAACTTCCTTACACGGGAGAAAAACCGTAAATTTTGACAGTGTCGAAGAATAAAAAGTATTTTGTTCTTCGGCTGCCACCCTATCATCCAGACCTAAATCCTATTAAAAAAAATATGGGCTTTGGAAAAAAACTGTTTTTGGGGACTAAGTGCAGCAAACAAACCCCGCCGCCAAATTTTTATAACATGTTTTGTCAGTTACAAAATGGAAAAGTATTCAATGTTTGGGGAGAACCAGTAACAAATTTTATAACAACAATGTAGAAGATCATTATCCCACATTGATTTAGTTTTTGAATGCACAGTTTTGGCATAACAAAAGTAAAAAGAAATTAATTATGCACTTTGCTGTAAATTTTTCCAAATAAGTAGATCCATAAAGAATTTTTGATTTTTTAATCCACATTCTTCTGAGCAAATTGAAAGCAACATTTTCTGTGAAGGCGACTCATGTTTTATTTCGCCCTAATCACCATTTGTATTTTTAAACTGCACACAAAAGAACGCAGTAATCGATTTTTTTCTTTTTAAGCGATACGATTCTTTTGATCATTGTTTAGGTTACAATAATTGGATGTAACGCTGGTGGTCATCCACTAACATGTTACAAAAAAAAAAAACAAATGGATGTTGAAAAATAAAGGAAATAATGGATCGTGTTTAATTTTCGCCGGAATTAATATTTTTTACAATAAAAATATTTGTTATTATTGTACCTACAATAAATTAAAATCTGCAACAGTGGAATCGTGAAGGTAATACAGGTGTCCGTTTTTCGAGCTCCATCATGGGGATCGCAGTTATTATACAAGATACGAGGTCGGTTAAATTAGAGCAAAGTTGCACATTTTTATTCTAAACAATTATCTGAAAGAAAATTTAATGTGTTATTTTTAGTTTTTGAATTATTGGAAAAAAAAACTAAATTTGTAATTTTAGTTTTTGTTTTTTCAAGCGAAAACTAAAACACCTAGACGTTCTTAAGGAACTTTTTTACAAGGAATCTAAATCTGTCATCGTATTTTTCAAGGCGTTTTTGATGTCAGAGTTACAACACTCAACTTTGGATTTTCTTATGGACACTATATCCGATTTCTGTATTTTTGAAAAGTCTTTTTGTGTGTATCACACAACATTTTATATGCTGATCAAAATTAAGAAAATGCATTTTTGCGGAGGGTGCTTTGGAAAAAACGCCAACAGTTTTAATTATTAACAAACTAAATTTTGAAGGTGGTGCATTCGAGCACCTTTAATAACTTTGTGTTGTTTTGTTTTGCAAAGAATAAATTCTAGTTTATCACGTTGTTACTATTTCAAAACCTTAGTTTTTAAGTAGGTAAGCTTGACAGAAATGTGACTTTCAGATCCAAATTTAAAAAATTTAGATTGCTAATTAAAATTGGTGCCGTTTTTTCCAAAGCACTCTTGACAAAAACGCTTTTTCTTAATTTTGATCAGCATATAAATTTTGATCATATCGTGTGATACATTGTTGTAATCAGGAACAAAAGACTTTTAAAAAATACAGAAATCGAATACAGTGTTCATAAGAAAATGCAATGTTGAGTGTAACTTTGACATTAAGAACGCCTTGGAAATACGATAACAGATTTATATTCCTTGCAAAAAAGTGCCTTAAGAACGTTTTAGTTAAAATCCTCAAGGTCTTTTAGTTTTCGCTTGAATAAATAATAACGAAAATTACAAATTTCCGTATTTTTCCAAAAATTCAAAAACTAAAAATTACATTAAATTTTCTTTCAGATAACTGTTCAGCATAAAGATGCGCAACTTTGCCCTAATTTAACCGACCTCGTATACGAGTACAACAGTGAGAGACTTTGTTTCAATAAAACATTTTAATCAATTCTAAATATAATTATAGATTAATTAATTAGATAATTAGATAATTAAGCAAAACATTAGTAGATAACGGGACAATTTTTTTATTCGAAGAATTTTTGACAAGGAACTATAGCTTTGTTTTGTTTATTTCCCAGACTAGGAAGCACTTCTTGTGTAATTTATCGAAACAAGGATGTTCTAAACAAAGAGGCAATAGTAATAGTCCGATTTCCAGCAGACTAGCAGAGTCTAAAGGTCGGGTTTGGGAACACTGTGAAATATGGTTTACGGCCCATTACACCTCTCGACGCTGTTTTGCCTTTTAATCCAGAGGGCGACTGTTATCAGAAGTTTGTATTGTTGGGAGGTGTGCTTCGAATGTTATCTCCGGAACGGCAATAAGTAGTTGCATTTTACGAGATTAAATCTTGCTATGTCTTTTCTAACAATGACACTAATGGAAGATGCAAATTCGACTTGTAAGACTCTCTTGTTGAGTTTATAGTTCTGCTAGTGACAAGGAAATCAACAACTCGGGAGCGAGTTACAAATTCGACACTGTTTCTCGCGGAGCTAATGTGCCAAAAGAGGTTGTGTAAATTTCTACTTTCAGACAACCGATAAATAGTTTCCCATTAACTTTTTATTTCAAAAAGAACACGAAAAAAACTTGCCAAGTCGTGGTCAATTCAAAATCGCCATTTAATTTATTACAAAGTTGGCAACCCCTAGCCCGCCACCTTAATGTGGGTTGTGTTTATGTTGGTAGCTGAAGTAACTAAATTGTGTCAACAATTGTGACAGACGCAGTAGGTTTTATATGTAAAGTGTTTTAACCCACCTTTTTCAGAATTGTCATTTTTGATAGAAATGTTCCTAAAAAAACAATTGGATGTTTAAAGTCGGATTTACACAACTCAATTTTTGCAAATTTGCACAGGGAAGTGGCAACTATTTCGACTCTCTCGATATTAACTGAATTGCAAAGCAAACTAATTTATTACCTGTTATTTCAACATGTTGACTGAATAACACAATTATTGCAATACATACATGTTTTCAGAAATTCTATCTCTCAGCTATTATGAAAATTAGTCCCGTTAATTATAATAAGCATTTACAATAATAAATAAAATATTTTAACCAACATTTATATGTTTTTCTATTGCTAAAGCTTTTAAAATGTAGTATAGCTTAACGGATTAGGGTGCGTTGAAAACAATCATTGACTAGTGGGACTACCACAAAGAGCTGTGCTTATTATTCGATCCTTATACTGCTAGTCTGGATCGATAAACACACTTTCAAAAGAATTCTATGAATAGAATTTTAACCAATACTTAGAGTTGATACGAAACAGAAAAAAAAACTTTTAGCAGGTTACTCGGGTAAACAATATGCTTTTTGGCAACTTACGGTACACATATCAACTGGTAACATTAGTTACTAGGTAACATCATAACTGAAAATTAAAAGTAGTCTAAAGTCCATTTTTTTAATTTGATAGTAGGGGAAGTGTAAATCAAGAACACATAACCTGTGTCTGTTTTTGATGTTTGGCAACTTCTGACTTTGGTACCTACTAGAGTCAAAAAAAAAAAAGTTTCTTCCTGGCATTAGGTTTTTATAGGGCTTATAATGATATAGAAAGTATTACATACTAGCCTCAAGAGAGTTTTCCCCATACGGTACAGATTTGGCCACAGTATTTTTGTGGCTTTATTTGTCGTTTGAGGACCTACATTTCGAATTCAAGGCGAAAAAGTAGAATTGATGACACTGTCAAATTTAATGCATGAAATATCAACAATCACTTTTATTTAAAATTAATTAAATTTTGCAAACGCAATAACGTAAAAGCACTAAAAGCCAAGGTATCTTTGAGAATGTATTTTGGTTGGAAAAACATAAATAGCAATTCAAAGAAACAGCTTTAAGACAAAAAACAAAGTCATTTACATAACATATAGTTGTCAAATAAATAAAACCGCCAATGTGATAGGATTTAAAAAGCAGAGAAAAATTATTCTTAAGTCGAAAATCGAGAGAAAAATTAACTTTTATTTTCACTGAATCAGAATAATGAAGTTTTAAGTACAGGTTTGATCGTTTTAGGTGTATTTTTCTATGTCGGTGTTAGAATAAGTCTATTCCAGCACCCAAATGACGTCATTTGAGTGCTGGAATAAGTCGTTGGCGTTAATTTAATTTTAGTGACGGACATTCCTCACAATTCATTTTCAAATGTGAAAATATGAATTATTTTCATTTTTTACAGCCTCCTATAAAATAAATATCGCCAACCGTCGCCGTCGCAAAATTCTCTAAAAAAAAAAAATTTAAATAGAAAAAATAGTATAAAGCACTTATTGCAGAAGGTTCTTCAAGCACTAATTTGTTCCTCAACTTGCCGCTACGCGTCTCGTTTCGGAATTTTAAATTTGTGTTTGAAGAGATACCTTCTGCAACTTGTACTTTAATATACTATTCCTTTTGCAGTTTTGGCGTAAAATCAAAGATAAAAAAATGTTTCCTTTTGTAAACTCAATCCGGGGACATACTGTATATTCACTTTTGCCTAACTTCTTAGTTTTGGAGATTCCCTATTCGGACATCCAAAATGAAACACCCTGTACCCACATTATACATATTACCATGATGGATGTAAACCATAACCTCAATAACGTAAGGATTTTTTTCGTACTTTTTTAAAAGAATACTTAATTTAAAAGAATAGGGTGGGTCGATGCCAGAGATTACAATAAAAAAGCTGGCACTATCCATAATATCTTTTGAAAGTACATTAATTAAACGCATCCCAAAATTTAATAACAAAGTGATTAATACATTTGAAATGAACACCCTCTAAGATTGCTCATGAGCTGCCATTTTGTGATAACAGGCCACTAAAATATTAATAATCGGTTTTAATAAACGGTAGTAGAATTTGTATAAACATCTTTTGCCTCATGTATTGTAATTAGATTTTATTTGAAATGAACATAAAGATACAATAGACAGGACTTTGGAGTATTGTAATAAAACTCATTGTTATTGGCTTTTCCGCGAACTGAAAATGTTTATTTTTCTCCACAATTCTTGTAATTACCAAGAGTTCCCGAGCAAGCCACTTAGCAAAGTTAAATCTTATTATTATAAAAGCACTTTGAGAAAACCGAGATTTCCGAAAAGCTCTCCTTTTATTTTAATTTTTTATATAAAAAAAACCTGAATTATAAAATTTATATTATACGGTCTATTTTAAGTTGATTGTCTGAAAACATTCAGGACATAAAATTCGATAGTGAATACATTTTAAAGTGCTTAAAGCTGGTAGTTTCTCGTGTATTTTTCTCTTTTATTCCACTAGTCTTTTCTTGGTTCCGTTTTGCATTCCAAAGTGAACTGAACCTTTAGCACTTTTCTTCTTTTCGTTTTTTATTTGTTTTCCATTCTCTCTTACATATGAGACCCGTTAGACTAAGTTTAAAAGTAATTTATTTCCTTGTTTTAACTCGGCAAGTGTCGCTGACAACACAAACTTCAATCGCTTTTATTTTGCACTGAATTTATCAAGTGCCGAAATAAAACAAGACGATTTTTCTTCTTCCAAGTTTATATTAAAACATTATATTTATTTTCGTAAAAAACCAACAGATATAGAAAGAAAAATAATTGAATTACGTGGAGTTAACCATTAGTGACGTAAAATTTTACTAAATAATAAAACACTCCAGCCATGTTCACATTACCGTCAACAGAACTAACAAGGCTTAGCGTCTCAAGTTAAAATGAATAAATACTAAAATTTAGTTTTGAAAAAAGTGAAATAAGTTTGTTTGCGATTAAAAACTTTGAACAAGAGAATACTTTTAATAAAAAGTAAGACAACTACCCGCCTTGGGCACTTGATCTTACGCAAGTTGGCCAAGTCTACCAGCAAATACATTTTTGTAGCAATTGACCTGAGCAACCTTGGAGACAGAGAAACCAAGTTATAAGTTGTTTTCTCTAATTCGGATAAATTCGAGAAAGGATAGTAGAAAACGTCCTAAATAACGTGTCCAATTTGCAATTTCCAGGCAAACCGGAGCCGACAATAAAATGGTGGCGTGGTGAGAAGCTTATAGAATCGACGGAGACCCGCAGTGGATTTCAGAATGTGCGCTCCAACCAACTCGTCATCAAAGGCTTGCGAAGGGCCGATCAGCACGCCGCTTTTACATGCCAAGCTTCCAACAACAACATCAGTCAACCGGTGTCGGCCACAACGTCCATCGAAATATATTGTAAGTACCCATCGACAGCTGTGATGGATTGGAAGAATACTTTCCAGAAAATACCGCCGCTGAATTCTTACAAGAACAATAACGCGGAATTGATGACTTCACTTTGACACAAATATGCATAGAAATCGAAAACGAAAAAACTGTTAACCATACACTTAAGAATATTGCATAATAACAAACAGGCTGTTTCATTTGAAATTTTTAATGTTTGTACACTTCTATTCAAAAAAAAAGCGTAGTAGTGAGCCCAAGTTTGGCTGAATTGTCATATTGTAAACTTATCTTTTAATTGTTGTTACTTAGAAACCTGGAACTAAAACCTTGCTGATAGCTGGATTTTATCGTTGTATTTTTCAGAGATTTTAATGTGTTTAAATTGTTTGCCTTTTTAGGCAACCATTATCGATTACGACAAACACAATTCATAAACTTTTATTCACAAATTTGCAAAAAATGCAATTTTAGCAAACCATTCTAATCTTTGGTCATCGCGCCGCTTTTTGCGTTCACTTCAATTAGTCTACGGAACATTGAGTAAACAAGTGCCTGGACTAAACTTTCCCATATATTTATTTTCCACAATTTTCCATAGTTCGTTTGCAATAGCCTGACATTCAGTTTATTAGACACTGCTCTTGCCATACGGCCTCGTGTAGTTGTGGTCGGGACTTCTTTAAAATATTGCTTCAGTTCTTTTATACCTAGATCACCCATCTTCCAACTTATTAGTAGGTAATGATCACGCTCTTGTTAATGGTATTGTGTGTCGTGGTATAATTCAATTGTAAATAGCAATTGAAAGCAATTTTCACATATTTGACATACAAAATGTCAGTAATACGTTTTCTTGGAAACGATTAATTAATATATCCCATTTACAATAGTCCTCAATACGTGTACGCTTTTTTTGTGAATAGAAGTGTACGGGTGATTTTAATAGTTATGCAGAAATTTTAAAAAGTGATACTTAGTACAAGTTTAAATAAAAAAAAAAATTCAACTTGCCTTATGCTAATAGTTATAGTTTCTCATCAGTTATAGATAGTGTAACTTCCATTTTAGCGTGAGATTTGATAAAAATTTAAAAACCTCAATATACACAAAGTTTACATCATTTGAAAACTTTATTCCAAACAATTTTTTTCATACACTAAAAATTCCATAAGCCGCGGTGTTTTTGTTACTATGACAGCGACAAAAGTTTGTCCTATAACTATTACAGCGACAAAACGGAACCTAATTTTTGAAAGCGTCTTATTCTAGTGGGTCTGCATCATCGGATTTATTCATTAAATTGTCTTTCCGAATTACACTCAAGCTTTTTTTTTACGAAGAAAACTTGACATTTTTGATTCGAGTTTTGTTTCTTTTAGGCAATTTAACTCAAAAAACTGCCAGAAAAATTACTCGTCCTACGGACTCGTAATTTTTTCAGAAGGAGTTTTTTTTTGTCAGAAAACAAAATTCTCATTAAAATGTCAAGTTTACTTCGAAAAAAAAGCCCTCGTGAAATTATAAGTGATAATAGTGATACATATTAGAGCTACCAAAATTTGGTGGTATCGTTGGTAAAAAAAGATCAATATTTTTTTAATATGAGCAGGGTCCTTTTGTGGCTGTTTTTGCTAATTTTAACACATTTTTTCTAAAATAATGTACCTAATAGATTTTGAAAAGTTAGTCTTATAGATCATATTTGGTTACAATTTTTATTGGTGAAGTTTAAGGCTGCGCGTCAAATTTAAATTATTTCGGCGACTAAGACAGTCTACATCTGAGAAACTATAAATATTAGATTCCTAATAGCAATTTTTTAATTATTTAATTATTAATTATTAACAAACAGACTTGTGTTCCAGGTAAATAAACACCATTTAAGCATACTTTTTACCCCCGAAAAACTTATTACAAGCACGAACCCGGAAACGCGGTTGGTAGTCTTCTTGAAGAAAACACAAGGAACACAAGACAAACATTAAAAGGGCTTAAAAGGAAACATAGAGGTTATCGTCTGGTTAACCAACGTGCTCGAGTGCGATTTTCTTAACTTTATCAAGAATCACTCCTGTCAATTAATATCACCTTTCTAATTCGGTCGCGGTTTAAAGTTTAAACCGATCGTCAGGATTTTAATGGCGAAATGAAATAATTAGAACTAAATATAAATACTCCGTCGGTAGAAGTGATTGTGTGATTTGTTTCACCTGCTGTTTCTCCTTTTAATTGGAAGCTGTGGGGTTTCGTAATAATCAGCCAACATCATGTCTAGGCTTCTAATTTATTCTGTTCATTTGCAGTCTGACGGTTGTACTAAAACGAAATAATGTACGCAAAACAACACTTGAAATAATTTTTCAAAATTAAAATTATCAAAGACAAGTCGTAAGCCGCATTCGGATAACGTACGTGACAGAGATTAAAGTGGGCAATAAATATTAATGCTTGCAGATTGTGCACTGGACGACCGCGGCGCGCCACTCTCGCACACGCGGGCTCATCCGACCAAATTCTATCCTATTTTTCGGATACTCGTTTCTTATTATTATTATTATTATTATTATTACAAAAAAAAATTGGGCATTGACCTTTTTCCACGTGGCTAAGGAGGCTGATCATTAGGGATAGTGTTATTAACTAACACACTAAAAAAGTCAAGTCGTGACAACTTGACAAATTTTATATCATTTTGTTCGTCTCAGTGAGACAAATCAAATGCAATAAAAAAAAATCAAAAAGTCCACACACTTTCAACTAAATGATTTTTTTTCTAATTTAAATTTAAATACTTTAACTTTAAAAATATATCATTACTCAATAACTATTAGGCCGATTTCCTTCAAATAAAGACCATTATAAAGGGATGGACTTGCCCTTTATAATGATATGCAATTTGAAATTGAATATTGCCAAACTTTTCTTCGAACAGTGTTCGAAGAAGTTCGAAGTAAATCGAAGTAATCTAAGAAAAACCCTACGAGTAAATTTTTTTTCTTTGTCACCATCGTATAGAGTTATTAGTAAGAATCCAAATTTTTAAAATAATATACCGAATAAGTAAGATTTGCTATTCAGGTATTGCGCCATATAGGAGAAATGCATGTTAATCTTACTTAAAATTGCATTTTAAGTATTTGTTTTAAGACTCTTCTTTTGCTTAAAAATGGTCAATTGCACCTTCTTTGTTCTAATTAGAATAAACAAAAACTGTTTCTTTACTTAAAACAAACAAAGAGTACCTGCGTACTAATTAAAGCAAAAAAAGAGTTTCTTTGTTTTAAAAATGATCACTTTGGCTCAATGGAGCAAAAAGAATCTAGAAGTTTAAAGCAATAGCTTTAAATATAAGAACAAATCTTTTTCAAATTAAATCACTTTCCACAGATTCCAAATTGTTCACTTTGTTCTAGCTTTCTGAACTTTTTTTTGAAAATGTTTTCAGCAAATGCTTTCTCATCACTTTCTACTGATGTTGAATGCAATAAGTCAGTTGCTTCGTGTGCAACTGTTATCACAACAACTACTACCTACAAGCTAACTGAAGCTAATCGTAGAATGTACAAACAAAATAAATCAGGTGACTTATTGCATTTACTCGTAACATCACTCCAAAGTGGTCATTTTTACAACAAAAAAACTCTTTATTTGCTTTATTTAGTATGCAGGTACTCTTTATTTGTTTTAAGTAAACAAACAGTTTATGCTTTTTCTAATTAGAACAAAGAAGGTGCAGTTGACCATTTTTAAGCAAAAGAAAAGCAAATACTTTTATAAAAATGCAATTTTAAGTAAGATTAAAACATGTGTTTCTCTTATATGGAGCAATGCTTGATTAAAAAACCTTAACTTCAAAAAATTATATCATGAAATCTACCGGGTATATTCTTTAGAAAATTTAGATTACAACTAATAAAGAGATGCTCTACACGATGGTAATGATGAAAAAAAAATATTCGTAGGGTTTTTCTTAGATTATTTTGATTTACTTCGAACTTCTTCGAACACTGTTCGAAGAAAAGTTTGCCAATATTCAATTTCACATTGAATATCATTCTAAAAGGCAAGTTCAGTTATTGAGTAATGATTTTTTAAAGTTAAAGTATTTCAAATTCATTTAAATTCGAAAAGAATTATTTAATTCAAAGTGTGTGGACTTTTTTAATTTTTTTTTAGTGCATTTGATTTGTTTCACTGAGACGTACAAAATGATAAACAGGTGCGCCAGACCTCGCGCCCCAGAGAAAAATGTCAAATGCCGGCGGCAATAGGTCGCCAAAAAGTGCAGCCGAAGAAGTAATTTTTGCTTGCATAAGAGAGTTATTAGACTCTTAAATCCACCAATCCCAGAAGGGCACTTCAAGGTGTGATTGAAAAATTATATGCGTTGCTAGGTTACGAAAATAATACCAATTTTCCCAGAATTTTCATTAAATAGCTGGTCTACTGGAATTTTTAGTTTGACATTTATTAATTTGTGGGTGAAATTACCTGCTAGTTTGCAGTATTTTTCTCGCATAAGAGGTTGTACACGAGTATAATGAGACAGAATCGTTAATTATTATCAACAATTATCAAAAATTATTTTGAAACATTCTGGAAATTCCTGATGAACCGACTTCTTCACAGGTATTGTTCCTTCTCAACTTTTTCTTCGATCTGATACAGATTAACAAACCGATAAATGAATTTTAGAGCTTGAAAACTAGTGCGTTATCGTTATGAAACAAAGAAGCAAGTGAGAGTGAGACCAGAAAGTTTTTTTATCTACTTTAATGCAAAATTAACAGAAAGATGTACTTTTTAGAAAGGGAGTCACGTTATGTTGAAATTAGTTGATATTATTGACAAACCACATGATTCCTCGAAAGACCAGCCCACAAATTCACCGAAAAGCGTTGCTGAAATGCCCTCGAAATTAAAACATTTGGATTTTACTTTCCAGCAGCAAAAATGCTCATTTTTCGTACTAAACACAAACACCGCAACATTCTTCTGGATTTTTTAATGAAAAAGCAGCCAAGGGGTTATAGTAAGCTCATGTGAGTGGAAGAAAGCAACAATAAATTTTGAGGTTAGAATTTCTCTCCTGGACAAAAATGTCTAAATACGAGAGTAAAACTACTATTTTAATATTAAAATTAGTAACCTGTTTTATTTAAAAATAATTTCTTATAAAAACTACATCTTTCTGTTAATTTTGCATTAAAGTAGATAAAGAAACTTGCTTACTTCATGTTTTTCTGGTCTCACTCTCACTTGCTTCTTTGTTTCATAAAGATAACGCACTAGTTTTCAAGCTCTAAAATTCATTTATCGGTTTGTTAATCTGTATCAGATCGAAGAAAAAGTTGAGAAGGAACAATACCTGTGAAGAACGCGGTTCATCAGGAATTTCCAGAATGTTTCAAAATAATTTTTGATAATTGTTGATAATAATTAACGATTCTGTCTCATTATACTCGTGTACAACCTCTTATGTGAGAAAAATGCTGCAAACTAGCAGATAATGTCACCCACAAATTAATAAATGTCAAACTAAAAATTCCAGTAGACCAGCTATTTAATGAAAATTCTGGGCAAATTGGTATTATTTTCGTAACCTAGCAACGGATAAATTTTTTTAATCACACCCTGAGGTGCCCTTCTGGGATTGGTGGATTTAAGAGTCTAATAACTTTCTTATGCAAGCAAAAATTACTTCTTCGGCTGCACTTTTAAGCGACCTATTGCCCCCGGCATTTGACATTTTTCTCTGGGGCGCGAGTTCTGGCGCAGCCTGTATAATTTGTCAAGTTGTCACGACATGACTTTTTTTTGTCGCCCTGTGATAATGAGTTGAGTCCAGTAATTGCACGTGCAGGCACGACATTTATACTTTGACAGTGAAACAAACACTTAATTGATAATTGTCGAATGGCAAATGTTACGGAAACCATAGAAATGGATTTCTAGTAAAGTTCACCCTTCTAGTCTAAGAGCCCTTCGTCATTTTATAAAAGTTGAAAATTTGTTAGCGCATACTTCCAACACAGATAGGAACGATGGGCACATGAAGTTTGGGTCATCGTGGCTTTGGGAGATAACAGGTAGCAAAGAAGTAAAAAATATCATGCAACTTAAATTTATCAAACAAAAACGCGTGTTTTTTAAATATTTTCTTCGGAATAATATAAGAAATCACCTCATCCATTGCTAGACACTTAATATCGTTGTATAAGTTGGTATTTTTACTTCTTTGCTACCTGTTATTTTCCAAAGCCACGACGACCCAAAATTCTAACTTGCCCATCGTTCCTACTTGTGGTGGTAGTATGCGCTGACAAATTTTCAACTTTTATAAAATGACAGAGGTCTGGCGACTGCGGGCTCTTGCTCTATTCCAGAAATACTGTGCGATCAAAAAAAATAATAAATTAGAGTAGGCGGTGATTAAAGTCCTTCAGATGGCAATCCTGATTTTTCACATCAAATGTCAGCGGAAACTTTGACAAGTTTGCGTTTTATTCCTTTTGAGTGAAATAATGTTCACTTTAGAGCAGAAAAAGAGGAAAACGGTGGATGGTCACTTTCACTTTCAGTTTGTGTGAAAAATTTCCAGCCCAGATTCCCAGTCAATGCGTTGCCAACTGTAGAATTTAATCGAGGCCTACTCTAATTTATTTTTTATTTGATCGCACGGTAGTTCCGGGAATCTGTTGCCGCAATCGAAATGCAACGTGCAAATACGGTCGTATCCCACCTCTCCGGATACTTTATCATACAGGGACGTTTTTTACTAGTATACATAGCCCTATGTACACTAATACTACGGAGAACTACATACTAGGAGACGAAACGAGATACAAAATTGCTTGATTTTTTAGACCCCAAAAAAGTAGTACGGCGGAGTAAAAATGAGGGCGCTTAGAGCATTTAACCGTCTCAGTTTCAAATCCTTAGGTCCTAAAGACGTTCAAAGATGCTCAAGTGACGAATACGGCTCATTTTTACCGGTGGTCAAGAGACAGAAAATTAATTTAAACCTAAACGGTTGACGATAGAAATATGGTCTCCTGGACTTTTTTGTAGGAAATTTTATTCTCTACAACTTTGTTTCCTATACTTTTTTTGTATCTTCAACCGTATTTCCAGCGTTTTCAAAAATATCGAAAACAGTATTAAATATAAATTATAAACAATTATCAGTTTGCGTTCGGCTCCATATTTTTAATAACGCTGCGAATATGCTTAAAGATACAAAAAAGTGTAAGAAACAAAATGTAGAGAATAAAATTTTCTACAAAAAAGACCGCGACACCATATTTCTATCTTCAACAGTTTAGGTTTAAATTGCTTTAAAATGTCCCCCCGGCACTCAATCACCAGAAAAAATGAAACGAATCCGTCGCTTGAGCGGTTTTGGACGTCTTTGAGGCCTAAACCATTAAAGATAGAGGTATGGTGTCGGGGACTTTTTACTAGAAAATTTTATTTTCTACAACTTTCTTTCTTAAATTTTTGCTTGTATCTTTAACCGTATTTGCAGCATTTTGAAAAACATGAAACGGAGAACAGATTTTGAATTTTAAATATTTTTTTTCTCATATTCCTCAGTGGTTCGTTTTTTACAGCTTATTAAGAATATAAAGCTCAACATTTTTGCATTTTTTTCCAAGCAATTAGTAAACTGGTTAATTTAAATTAATTAAAAACGATTTGAAACTGAGAGGGTAAAACGCTCTAAGCGCCCTGTTTTTTACTCTTTTTTTGGGTCGAAAAAATCCAGCAATTTTGTATCTCGTTTCGTCTCCTAGTATGTAGTTCTCCGAAATTGGAACATTAGTATAAATATATTTTTTTAATATCCCCAAAGAAAAAAGTCGTTAGGTGCCAAGTTTGGCGATCGTGGGGGCTATGCGATGGGACTATTTCTCCCGATTCACTTCGGTGTACATACATGGGTATCATAATTGGTTTTAACTTTTTAAAGCTACGCTTTAAGTTTCAAGACTGACACTTGACAAACTTGACACAAAATTTTAGTTTTGAATATTTTAATATCTAGCACCCTCTAAAAGCTTGAAATTTTGGTCGCCTACCCTATGAAATTGACCCGGTTTTTTTTAATTGTATACATAGGGCTATGTATACTAATAAAAAATGTCCCTGTATATTATTACTTTATTATTATTATTAATATTATTATTATATTATTATTATTATTTGGAAATTTCATCAAACTGAACGACCTTCTGAGTTATTATGTTGGCCTACAGCAACAGTGCGTGATTTATGAACTTCATTGTTTTAAGTTTTAGAGGTGGTTAAAGGAAGTGTTTTTCTAATTAAAAATTAATAAATTAGGATCGATATTTCCACCAGCAAACGCAACCTTGACCATTCACGACCCATCAGGATTGGAGTAAATTATTAAACAACTTATCCGGATATTTTGGAAATAAGTTGCTCATACCTCAAGGGAATTATGATAATAAAAATACATATTTCTTTGATTCATTATTAAAGGACTGGAACGCATCTTAGTCATGTTTACTATTTTTTTTATCAACAAAACGAACAAATTTAAAAATAATCAACAAAGTCAAAAGAACACACACTGTGTCAATTTTAAAACTTGCAATCGGCAATATCTCTCAACTGAAAAAGTTATTGAGAATTACTCAAAACAAAACCGTTTTGGTGGTTCTTCCCGTGAATAATCCTGTATAAACAAGCGAAACAAAAACAACCATAATGAATCCTAAATAAATGTATTTTATGTATAAACAAAAATTCAAAAGGTTATTTAAAACAGTCCTATTAGAACATTTACTTAATTAAGAATAAGAAACAAAGTATAATGTCTAAAATAACACAAAACTATTTAAGAAAAAAGTAATAATAAAAAAATTGCTTTTTCTCTGACCAGAAATACAATAATACTATACTATAATGGCACAGAAATTATCACACTTAGAGAACATACATACATCAATAAAAAATAAGTTATTTACTTTACACTCATTTATTTTGTTGAATGCCTAAACGTGGCTATTTTTTTCATATGACTTGATTTATTATTTTGCAGTTCAAACTGTCTGATCATCCTGTAGATATTTTTTAATTACATGATGGCCTCATAAATACAAAAAGTAAATGCTACAAAAATTGACGATACGTACTATTTTAGGCGGTTACGACAAATACAGATAAAACTCTTTGGAATGGGGGATAAAAAATATTTAATCTATCGGCAAATTCAAATTTCGATTTTTCGACGGTCGTTTTCGCCCATATGGAGTTAATTGGAGAATCGACAAAAATATCGATAAGATAGCCCTCTTCAAGCACTACAAACTCCATTAATCAGTCTTTGATTTCTGTTACTCCTACAGCCGGAAAAAAATAAAAACTAATTTTCCATGTTTATTTCCTATATCCAAGCCTGCCTGGGACACCCAGTATATGTAAGTTTTTCCAGCTGCGTGCGCGGCGCTGGAAAAATACGTTTTGAAACATCTTTATTCTCATTAGTGGTTTGTGGGTCGTGACATTTAAAATTTTCAACTTGAGGTGGCTGTGGCTTCAAGCGTGGGTGGAGGTGCGTCACTTACCATTCCATTTTGATTCCCCCTAGGAACCAGCGAAACGGTTTTGAGTGATTCTCAATAACTTTTTTAGTTCTAGAGATATTGCCGATTGCAAGTTTTAAAATTGACACCCTGTATAGGTGGAAAGTTTTGCTCTTATTGCAACAAACGAGTGGACATCTGATGGTGCCGAGAATAATAGTCTGTGTTAAACCGTTGCTTTATTTTTTTTAGGTTTTCCAACATACATATTTAATGACTATTTTGCAAAAGGCAAATTCAAATCTAATTTTTTATATGAATTTAGAATCTGGGGAACTAACTAGATTTACTAAATTGAGTTAAGCACTCAATTGCACTATGAATAGTGACTTTTTAATTCCTTGTAATCTAAATATCGACTCTACCAACAAAAACTGTAGTAATTCAAAATTTACAGTTTTGAGAAAAATTGCATTGACTATTCAATTCACTCCTCTTTTTTTAAAATTCTAATGAATGAAAAAGCAGAGATTTAGTTTCTCTTCCTAACAAAGCAAATTCCAGCGGATATTCCACTCGTGGTAAAATATAACTGGATATTCAACTTTGCTATGACAACGTAATCATGTGTAACGCAAATTTGCCATTGAATAGTCTTTTGAATACCATTCGTAGTCAAAAATTGTAGAATATTTTTATTCATGGTCATTACGCTTGCGAATACTATTCGTGCACTCATGGTATTGATAAGCGAATGACAATTCATAAAAATATTCGACAATTTTTGCCTACTCGTGGTATTAGAACTGAATATTTGATTGTAAATAAAAAATTAAGGGACTGTTTAATATTATTAGAAATTGCTGAGGGGCTATGTTTTGGTAATAATATTGTTTATTCAAAGAAATTTTTTCTCATTGTTTTTATATCGATCGATTTGTAATCGAGTCAAAATGTCAAGTAAAATGACAAGTCGAAAGGTAAAGTGGCATATGATCAAAAAGGTGATGATTATAATACCTAAATTTATAATTTACCTTCAAAAAACAGCGGTCCCACTCATTGTACGTGGGCAACTAATTCCAGTCCATTTTAACGTTTTACCTTTCGACTTGTCATTATTTGACGTTTCATGTGCAGTTAGTTCAAAGACAGACGTTCTCGGATGCAAAGAAGACTCGATTACAAATTATCTTGATCGCTCGATATTTTGGGCTCTACATAAGCCATCCTAACTCAAAACCAATTTTTACGAGTTAGTATAGTTTTCGTTGGGAGTGTCGATATAATTTATTCACATATTTTCGGACGAGCTAAAACATTGTGGCCGGGAAAATTTTAAAGCGGTGCAATATATTGTAACATATAATATTCTATTTAGAGACAATTTGTTGTTTTAAAAGCCACTCTTTTGTCCTGTTCCGTTTGCAAAAGACACCCTTTAGTTCTTTCTCGCCTCAACAAAACTAGTCACAAATGTGTTCTTTTACTAACATCCGGTGCTTATTGTACAAAGTCAAGCTGTGACTGCTGAGTTTGTATAGAGCTGTCATCAACATGGGTGCGACAACTGATATTCCGCCAGCAGCATTTTCATAATTTGTATCGATTGACGGACCTTGTAGCCTCTGTTTTGTCAGTTAGTTTTGTCAAGCCACAGCTCGTGCTTAATTCGAGCCGGTCGTATTTTCGTATTTTTTCTTGCCCCTATTCCAGATAGTACATTTGAATATGCTAATATACGATTTGAATGCATTTTCATACAGTGGAGCAAGAGCGCTGATAAGACCGCACAAAATCGTATATATAACGGAAATAGTATATACGTACATCTCTGCAACCTTAATATCCATATCCTGCAAGCGTCCCTATCACAGGCCTGCACCTACAGGGTCGCGGTTGCTGCATGTGTCACGTGTGGATGCACGGAAATATAGATTCTATGAAATATCGAACGTCCCGTTCCATCAGCATATTCACTCTGTCGTCGCATAACACCCTATTTGTCACTAGTGTTAAAATTTTTCCGGGTTTTCGGTGACTAGAGCTCATTATCACGCCTCAACGGACGAAATCGAGTCTCACATTGCCTCATCGAATACATAAATTTTAATTAAAGAAACGCGTCGACACTCTCGTCTTCTTATGATACATGTTCGAGGCAATTACGCTTATCTTTTATTCCAAAATAATTAGCGTTTTAATTGGATGCAAACACGCCAGGTTTTATTTACGATCTGCACACCTCTCGCGGAAATAATTGAAATATCTTCGGGGAAATACCGAGGCGTGAAGCAGTGCAGCGTGAAGCCACGTTTTGACGTTTCGGATAATTTATCGGTCAGGTTACAGAAGTCCCGTGTTCTCTGTGGTGGCAGCACTGGCAATATTCACAAGCCATTATGCAGATTAGCTCCGTTACCGACGGATTTACTATGTCTGCAAGTTCAATGGAACAGAACCTTGCGCCCTCGTCCACTAATTCACTTTAAATGCGACGAAATTATCGACACCAGACCGGTTCCTTTATGTGCTAATTACGCACAAACATTGCTGTTGTCACGAATACGAGAAAAATTATATCCGAGGTTCGTTTATTTGCCACAATTGTCGATTCTTATCGAAATGATATGTTGTGAACGTGCCTACATGCCCAAAGGTTTTCTTCTATTGACATAATTGCCGTAATTAGTATTTCTACATGTAATCTATCTAAAGACCGTTTACTATCGCATTACCTGTATACCTAATAACAGACATTAAAAACTTTATTACATATGCTAATCTTTCAATATGAAAACAAATATTTACTCCTCGTTATCATTAACAATGGTCAGCCTACAAGAAAGAGATATTGTCAATAACTGCTTTACTGAAAAGAAGCATTAAGAAAGGGATGTCTTAGCCACACACCCATGGACGTCGTTTTATTCAAATTTATCTCAATTATTAAAAAATCAATATTGCGAAGAACAACTTTTATTAATACCTTTTCTACAGCAGTGATTTTATCTTATACCTACATTTTCAAAATTAAAATACCCTTAGAGCTCTCACGTCTTTTATATAAGACACACGTCTGCTATAGAGTTGCATCTATTTCTCAGTTTTCTATAGAATATTTCATACATTAAGAAATTTTTCTCGCTGGTGAGCGATCGACAATGACGCGTTGCGTCGTGAATAGAAATTCCCCCTTTCATCTCAATCAGAGTGACGAACAATTTTCTAAATAGACAGCATTTTCAAGAATTATATGACTCGCCAATCAATCATGGTACACTTGTGCGACAGTTATTTTGGTTACAATTTCTGAAAGGCAAGTAATAAAAGTATAACCTATAAAGCTGAAATTTTCTTATTTGCAAGTGGGTTAATAGAGAACTTGATGCTCGTTATCTTTAATATAATACAGCTGTTAATATCAGCATTTATGGGTAATAAACAATGACAACGGCAAGTAGCAGATGAAGGAAACTAGCCCATTTTTAAAAAGATAGATGAAAGAAAACTAATATATACACTATGAAATAACAGTGAAAATGGAGCTGTTATAAAAAGCGATCAACATTTGACATCAAGGATCAAATACCCTAAAAGTAAATATAATATATATATATAATAAAATTTGTTGTTGGCCAACTGGAAAATATTTACTGAATTACAATAAAATTGATATTTTATTTTTTTTGTGGTTTTTGAAAACGCACCAGAATGATTAACGTTTAATCTTGTTTGTTCGTTAACAATTTTTTGTAAAAAACATCGAATTAGTGCCGATTTATTCGTTACCCAAAGCTAATTTTAATTAAAAACCAGTTGAGTGAACATGCAATTATAGGTGGAGCTTTCATTGATATTCAGATGAGAAAATTGAATTTTCTACTAATTCACAATGATTGTGTGTTGGAATAGGTAGATTGAATTGGCGTTTTTTATTTTTTGTGCACTTACCTATTCCAGTTCCACCAAAAATTTATTTATAATTCAAAGTGCGAAGCTTGTAATCTTTTCACTCTGTTATGAAAAATGTTCATTGTTATTCGCCGAGCTTAGAGAAAGGACTAACCAAAGCAAGTGTCATTTAATAAGCTTATTACTCTCTTTTATTAAATTTTTCTTAATTCGTTTTTGGGACATTTTTTAAAAAAGTGAAGATTTACACTAATTCCCGTTAATTCAGTTTAGCGAAATGAAATTACTACTTAAGCTCTCTCCGGCACGGCTTTTGTAAAGTGGCCAACTATGAATATTCATGAGCGGAAGTTGTCACATAACTTGCATGTGAGTTATTTTATTCAAGCAGATGAACGCATATTATTTTGATTTTGGTTCAAAATGTTTGAAAATCAGGCTTTGGTCCTGCCAAAAAAGGCGATTTTTTGCACGATACAGTTGTCTGGAAAAGTTCTCCGCTCTTTGTAGAAACCATGAAAACGAACTTCAGGAACGCGGTATCTGTTTTCACGCATAGAATATCAATGAGACCGCAGACGCCTCTGATCTGCTGCTGAAAGATACTTGCACTTGAGATCTCTCTTGAAAACGGACTCAGTGATTTCTACAAGCAATCTACAGGCTTGGTTTGAGAAAACTCTGAAAGGTTCTTTAACATAGATGCCAGTTTGTACAAGCAGTCATCGAACACGTTTGTGATATTAGATGTACGCATAAAATTAACTTGATATTTCCGGTTTCGATAAAAAACTTTATTTGACATCTAATTACGCATATTTCCAATTCAATCTAGCTCAAGCAATGCAATAATAAAACCAAAGTTAACAAACATTTAAAAATTTAAAAATTCAATTTGTTTCCAAAAAAGATTTTTATTATGGTGGAGGGTAAACAGAGTATGAATAAAGATATTGGATATTGAAACATTTATTGATTTTTGTTTCAAAAATAATTTTTAAATATAAATAAATGAGTTATTAATTGTATTTGTATTTTTTTAGACTGTAAGATTATAGCCTTCGTAGTAATTTATACTTCATAGCAGAAAGAATACCAATCATATTTTTTAGAGAAAGTAACGAAACATAAAAATCAATATAAATTATGATCCATTAGTATTATTATTTTAACAGAACTGTTGGAGGAAATTAAATAAAATTGAACACAAATGGATAAATACATTAACAGTTGTACTACTGCATGTGAGTCATTAACTTTTATGAAAAGCATTTTCTAATAATAATTTGGTCAAAAAATGCTTTATTGAAAATATGTGGTTATTCTATCTCATTACTAAAAATCACCGCCTCCTTAATCAAATGTATAAATATCCCGTCTGGGCATTTCGTAAAAAATGCATTGGAGCAGTGATTCCGATTTTTTCTTAGTTACGGGGGTTACTAAGGACAATCTGAATGATTTTTAATTATTAACGAAAAATAACGCAATTAATAACAGTTGGGAAGGAAGGATACAACAAAACAAGATACGCCAGGGAGAATTGATATTATGAGGTTGAACCCTTTAAGCTAAAAAACTGGATTTGTCAAAAATTTTCCCCAAATTAAAGCGCCAACGGGAATCAGTTGAACTCAAAAAATGCCCAGGCGAGAAAAGGATTATTTCTATGGAGACGGCGATTCTAAAAATATTTGTTAGAGAGGTTTAACTTCCGGCCACGGCGTTTTTTTTTGTTTTTTGTTTTAATTGAATCACAATACATATTGAAGTAGGTAAAACAATTTTTGGTATACATGAAGTTAACTTTTTCGATTCCTTTTGTCATTCTGTGCCTATCTTCAAATTTTTGTTAAACCATTTTTAATGTACAGGGTGCTGCATTTTGGATATCCGAATAGGGAATCTCCGAAACTAAGAGGTTTAGCCAAAAACTCATTTTTTGAGAAAATAATATTGGTTACAACCTCATCTCGCTATCGTCTTTTGTTTTCGACTTATAGACAAATATTGACATTTTAGCGAAATCTAAAAAAATTCATATCTTTCTTATTATAGAAGATACGGATTTGAAATAAAGACATTATACAGGCACTTTTTTACGTAGAATTTAATAATTTTAATTAATTTTAGTTCGAAAAAAGCTACTAATGTAAACATTCTTTAGAAATGGTTGTTCAGTTGAGTTATGTCTGGAAAAATAACATAGCTTATTTGTTCAAAAGGAAGGTGGAAGAAACGTAGAACAAAAAAGAAATAGGAGAGAAAAATCACAAAAACCACTTTAAAACGATAAATGTCGCAAATTGTTAAAATGACTTATCTTCAACCAGTGGGTGCAATCGTACAAAAATGAACAACCTAGAACTCTCAAAGTATAAATTTTAATTTTCATGACCGACCGAAATATAAATCATTTTACAAGGCTCTACAGTTATTTTTATTTTAAAAATTTTCTCAAAATCTTTTCATAACTGCTGCAATAGAAACTTTACTGAATTTCAAATAAAAGTTATCATGAGCACTCGACAAAAAAGATGAAAGTGATTTTTGAGTATTAGCTACTGCACCGCTTTGTCTACCTTTTTTATTATGAATGTGAAAGTGTTTGTATCGCTAATCGTCTTGATGCCTCTGTTTTTGTTCATGCGATTTCTGTCAATCAAGCAGTTTTCAGTGGCTTGCATATGAATATTGTTTTTTCTATTTTGCGTTTAGAATAAGTCTATTCCAGCACCCAAATGACGTCATTTGAGTGTTTAGTAAGTCGTTGGCGTTAATTTAATTTTAGTGATGGACTTTCTTCACAATTCATTTTCAAATGTGAAAATAAGAATTATTTTTATTTTACATAGCCGCCTAAAATTATTCCTCATAAATGTCGCCAACCTTCGCAAAATTCTCTAGAAAAAAAATTAAAATTTTCGTCTTTTGATTTATAAAATGATATAAAGCGGCAAAATAGAAAAATTGTTATTTAGTACTACTACTTGTATCTACTATACTTCGTGGATTAATTTGTATTACCGAATTAAAAACAATGATCGATATATATCTGCTTAGAAATATTAACATTTTTGCTTTTATATTTTGGATTTCTTAATTTGGTCGAAGCTTTTCCCGGAAACTATTTTAAAAATGCAACTTTTTGCTTCATCGAGAACTTCTCATTACGTATAAAATCTTCAACTTTGCTGATAAAAATAAATTAAGTCGTGCTTGCGTTAACTGTCGTTTAAAATGCAAAATACTAAGACTCGGTAGTCGATCGATGCGATTTTATTCGCTTTCTTCTCCTTACGAAATTAATGAAGCACGAGTGATTAATACTGTTTTAATAATCCAACAGCGGTTAAGTTGATTTGGTTGTAAGGATTTTCGTTTTCCCAAGCAATTATTGGCGTTGTTTGTGTCGGTGTGATTGGAATAAGATCTCCTCTAAAGCGACTGGTAATGAACCCGTTCGATGTGCCAGTCACATTCGGCTCTCTTACACTTCTTTGACTGCCTATCCTATTGATAAAAACGTTTTAAAAGAGACGTAAATTTATATTATCAAAATTGACTCAGCCTAATTCCGTTTAAAAACGGTGCTTACCCAACATTTTCAAGCCTACATCGAGATGCTAAATCGACTTTAAAAGATCGAATTTGCGAGACGGAAAATATCCTACAACGAAATTATACCGACGATAAATGGATTCATTCTACAAAAAAATTTAATAACTAAACTAAAAAATTAAATCTTTTAAATGCTTTCTAGTTTCAACAAGACATTTTGGTGGCTGCGCCGGGTCAAATAATTTAAACAAAAATACAATTAAATTAGGAGCACAAGAAAAACGTGCAAAATTAATTATGTATTTACGGTGTCAAATGGCTTAAAACGATTAGAATTCAGAAGTTTCGTGTTTGACTCCCATTAATTTCAAGTGCATAACAGGCTGCACCTTAGCGTGCACATTTTTTCTTTTTTATTTGAGTTCGGTTGAATCTTTGAGTATTGGAGTGTACCTTCCTTCAAAAATAATTCTTCCAGGTTACGACCCTCATAAAATTCCGTGTTTGTTTTCTCTGTTAGTGGGAAAAATATATGAAAGTCTTAATTAAATATCACACTTAATAACGTATCATTGGCACCCCTACTACTTTTAATTGAGAGAGTAAAACTTTGAGGCGCGAAATTTCCTTCCGGTTTTAACGCTTGTGTGTCTGAACATTAAACCAATTACGCTACAGGAGATACATTAATTAAAAACCTCAAAATTTGAGAACCATACTTTCACACAAAGAGAGATTATAATTTATTACTTTTGGGGAAGAAAACGCAGCCTTAATCGTGATTCATGATAAAAGGTCAGAACGGCGCAGTAAGGCATATTTCTGGCACATATCCTTTGAGACCATTCCTCTGCTCTCCTGTCAACTACGCTCCCAGAAGGATACATGCAAAGAATGTTCGCCTGAAGTCTTTATCTAATGTAGAGTCATTAAATTGTAAATGAGGGTATAGAGCCGGCTCAAATTACACCCTAACTCGCTTAATTTTCCTTTGCTTTAAACATCGAAGAAGTGTTAAAGTTGCAGTCAAGATTTATTGATTTTGCTGCACGCAAAGAGATTTCGAAGAAACCTTTTATAAGTTTCTTTTAATCTCTTTGAGCCAGTAAGTGGCACTATGATTTCGCTTTGCTGCTGAAAATATTGCTTTATTACATGGTGTATATTTCATTTTGAAATGGGTTTGGTGACATGACAAATCAGCAATCTGCCACTACCAGAGACTACAATTTAGCATCTAGATAAAAAATATACGTGAAATTTTTAATGTTTATTACCACTTTTTACTTCTGAGGCAGAAAAATAAATTTGAGAGTAATTGAGGTGGGTGTACTATGTCAATTATGTTTTTTGCAGTTCGGCCACTACATGTGGAGATAATGAGCAGCAACAATCCCTATTCTGCCGACAGACTGTACGAAATAGCGTGCCAAACATTCGGATCAAGGCCTCCGGCTAAAATTACTTGGTATATGGATAACAAGGAGCTTCTTCCACCAAAACATAATTATACTCAAGAGGTAACGTTTCATAATTATTTTTGATTCGAACTATGTATTTTTTACTATTTTTGTAGGACTCGCCAGACGGCAACGTGACTCTTTCCAATTTGTCTCTTATTCTGACTAGGCAGGATAACGGCAAGACTCTCACGTGTAAGGCTTCAAATCACCTGGTGCAAAACGGCGTGGAAGAAGCCACAGTCAAACTCAACGTTTTCTGTAAGTTTTGATTTTATAATTTTAGAATTTTTTTTATGTGCGTTTTCATATAAATCTGGCAGATTTCTTATCGACGACCCGTCGGGCGTACGAAAAAGGGTCGATTGACAAAATCAAATATCCGTAAACACCAATATAAAATCTAGCCACGAGCCGATTGGAAAAAGACCGTCGGATAATCTAGGAAAAGCGGATTGAAAATCTTTTGTGTTTCAGATGTGCCGATCCTGCACCTGTCTTTGGGCTCGAACCTGAATCCGGACGACATCGAAGAAGGAGATGATGTTTACTTTGAATGCAAAGTGAATGCTAACCCTGAGGCATATAAAGTACTCTGGAAGCACAACGTGAGTTATAATGTTCATTCCTACGCAATTTCAATGCATAATTCCACTCAAAACAACTGCCGGAGCTGCTATCTGCCTGAATTATCTACCAGAAACGCGATTTTCTCTAATTTGACTGTTAATTTCTCATCACATTGTTTCTGTAAATTACCAGCACCTCAACATTCAATTTAATTAATTTCGTTCGAAGCCGCTATTACTAAAATGCACTTTTTACATGAGCTAATCTAAAACTTCTCTTCGTTGTCTCCAACTTTATATGAGCAAAGTTTTGCAGAGTCAAATGCACACATTACAATGTATTTAATACGACATTTGCTGAAATAAAGTTATTTTACATGTAAATATATTTATTATAAGTCCTTTATTAATCAATTTTTTGGAAAAAAAACCATACCCATAACATTGTCAAGCTTTTATCGACATCAAAGACAACATTTTTTTTTATTTAAAATTGCAAATATTATTATTAATGAACACGTTTATTTTTAATATCTAAAAATATAGCAGAAAGGAATAATTTGTTTAGTGAACAAAAAAAGTATACATATGTAACAGGTATTTGTAATGGTTTATTGTTGTATTTACAAATCTGTTTGATAATTTAAGCTTAATAAAAATCTATGTTTTATAGTTTTATCTAAATTAGGAAAATATGTAACACTGCAGTATACAATGCGGTTGTAATTAACACAATTTATTTTATATCAAGGAAGAAATTAACATTTTCTTGAAGCACAACTTTGTAATGGGCACGAAAAAGTCTCTTACTTGCTATTTATCTTCTCAATTTAATTTTTTTAAGATATTATAGTGTTATAAGAAATTAGTTTCTCAAGTTCAAATGTACCCTCAACCTAATTTTTTTCTCTTTAACAATTTAAATTAATTTTAACGAGAAGACTTTCACCTACATAATTTTTTTATTTTAATAAAGAAAACTTCTTTTCCCAACGTAAACAAGTAAATAAGAAAATAAGAAACCTTTTCTTATTCTGTTTTTTGGAACAGACAATATTTTTAACAAACCTCGACGTTTATCACACATTCGCTCCACACATTGATCAAATAAGAAACGGCTAAAGCTCTTCCGATTTAGTGAGGGTCGGCGGCAATTTCCTTTCTCCAACAAAGAAAACACATAAAAATTTGTTTGAAATTGCATAAGTTTAGGGGTTTTATAGAGTATCAAATCTATAACCGCGCATATTCTTTCATCTCTGGTAATTTCTTGTGCAAATGATAAACTTTAATTTTGCGGGAATAACTGCTGCCTTTCGAAAAATACGTACAACTGCTTTAAAATAGCGCTATAGGTTCTAGCCAAACTGTAAAAGTTTTATGTTTGTTGATAGTTAAACTTTTTTAGAAGTCTTTGAAAGTTCTTATCTAGAACATTAGCTCTCCTTCTTATTAGGAATTTTTTCGGGCCTTGACTACTTTCAAAATGCAATATTTTCGCCGCAATTATATTTTAATTAAAGTTAGTAGAGCATTGTTAAACAACAATTGCTATGTATTTTGTGCCAAGCCACAATAGGGATTGCAAAATCCAGATCTAAGACAAGCTCTCCACGTCAACATCGATAACGGCTCGCTGAGGAATGAAAAAGGACAACTGATCCTGTCTTATAAATTGCAAGCTGAATTGTTTTGCGGCCGCTTTGTTGCGGATTGATGGTAAATTTCTGAAGTACTGACGTTCTGTTATATTACTAAAGTTAGTTAGTCAAATAACTGGATAAATTCCTGAAAAAAATATTTCAGCTTTGTCGCTGCGATACACCGATGGATGAAACGATACCGTATTTACAGAAGGAACGGTTTTATTTGTATTTGCTCGGCGTGGACTAAGTAAATTCATCATTTTTAATAAAAAGCTGCAGTTTTGAGAAAATCTTAAATTTCAGTCAAAACAAGTTGGGATTTAATATTCAATTGTAGTTAGAAGCAACTTTGATTAAAACTAATCAAATTGATCAAGTGAATTTGGCTTTATTTTCTCTAATGTAAACAATGTTGTTTTTCTAGGACAAAACAAAACAAAAACAAAAAAGTTTTTTTGTATGTATATTTGTTACTGCCCTAATTACTAGTAATATTTCTAACGAAATACATAATTTTGTAATAATAATAAAAATACTTAAACAATTTATACATTTGTAACTTTCTCTTAATTTTGAAATTATTGGTTATAAAATATACATGGTGATTTTATTGATTGTACGGAAATTTTAAGAGATGACAGTAAAGAAAAAATAGGTATTTGAAAATAATTCAACTTGCCTCATCAGAATATTTATAATTGAGAGAGGGTTTTAGTCGCCGAATAAATTTAAATATGGTTCTTAACTTCATTAACGAAAATTGTAAACAAATACAAGTATAATATCTGAAGTTAGTTTTTCAAAATCTATTACATAGTTTTAAAAAAATGATTTAAAAGTAAAACAAAAACAGCCACAGAAAAAAACTGTCCTCCTATAAAAAGAAATAATAATCTCGATAATAATAGAAAGGTAGTAATTTTGCATAAATTTTTTTTGTCGAAGGTACCACCGAATTTTATTACCTCATATGTTATCCACTATTAGCATTGTAAAGGTTGAACTGAAGTTATTAAAGCCATGCAATCTTTGTTTTATACTGCCTTTTTTGAAGAAATAGAGGGTGCACGTATACGTATCTCAGAGACTATAAATAAGGCAAGTTGAGTATTTTTTGACTTTTTTAGACCGGTACTATCGTCACCTCTTGAAATTTTTGCACAACTATTTAAAATCACCTTGCATAGGGTTTTTTTTAATTGCGTGCTAAAACGATATTTAATTCATAGTGAAAAGTGGAAATTATCAAGAAATTTATTTAAAACCTACAGTCCTACTACTAGAAAATCTTTGATTTAATAATAATAAAGATCATAATAAATAATAATAAATAATAAAGATCATTTAATAATAGTTATTTATTCGACGAGTTTGAGTGTAAATCCGACTCTTTATTTGACCGAGTGGATTTTTAAACCACGAGTGCAACGAGTGGTTTACCATCCACGAGGTGGAATAAAGCGTCCGATTTACACTCAAACGAGTGGAATACAACATTTTATTCTTCGAATTAGAGTCAACAAGGCTTAAACTTGTTTTAAATCTGTTAAAAATAATTTGACGTTTTGTATTGAGAAATGCCAAACAGTTGTCAAAACTTCCTTACACGGGAGAAAAACCGTAAATTTTGACAGTGTCGAAGAATTAACGATTTTATATCTAATCAACGAAATATTACATAATAATGTATTCAGGCTATACAGGGTGATTCAGATAAGATAATGAGCCCGACGTTCTGGCGATGCAACCCAAAAAACAAATTTCATTTACGTCTTGATATAATTTTAATTACGATTTGCATTTGCAATCAAAGTTATCTTATGTTGCTCTGGCAGTGCTTTGACATGCAATTTAAGATTTATAAATAAACTGTTTGCCTACCTTTAATGTTTTATTCTTTCATACATTTTGTGTTGGGTTTACATCGAAAAGACTTTTCTAATTTCTCTATCATTCTGCGAGAACTGAATGGCACTAATGTCAGAGTGACATAAGATGATAACTTGGATTCAACTTGCAAATCCTAATTTAAATTGGATCAAAGGCGTAAATGAAATTTGTTTTTTGGGTTGCATCGCCAGATCGTCAGGCTCATTATCTTATCTGAATCGCACTGTATGATTAAAAATTAATTTAATATTATTTATAGACTTATCAATAAACGCTAAATGAAATCTATTTTTTATTTGCTCAAGTATGATTAACAGAGTGTCTCACAGAGTATAGTATACAGGCTACGCTAGAACTCGCGCCCCAGAGAAAAATTTCAAGTAAGATAAGAAACATACCAGGAACATGGAAAAAATGTTTTCTATCTGTCTATCTGTCAAAAAAAAATTAACATTTATTTTTTAACATTTGACATTTTTTATTGTCTATTTAATGATCTTGATGATCTTGTACAGTTGGTTGCAATAAAAACGGAAAATAGAATTTTCTTTAGATTGAAACAGGTTCAGATGACATCTGTAGCATTCAAATAATTTTTTCTGCAATACCGCACCTAAATGCCCAGAGCATCAAACGCAAATCAAGATAATTAATTAATTGAGTACTTACGTGAAAACCCAATGAATAGTGAGTACTACAGAACTGTCAGTTCTAACTTAAACTTTTAGAATTAAGCCATGTTCAAACTATGGATAAATATAAATATCTGACATTTTTATGCTTTGACATTTTCCGATTTTTTTTGCAACTAAATGTATATTTTTTTTATAAACATTTAGTAAAGGTACAAAAATTTTGCTAATAAAATCCACAAATAACATTAAACAGAGATACTTACATTTTGGGCTACAGCTTCCTTGTTTTCTGTTCTAATAGCTTGTAACAAAAAAACTTGGAAAAGTGTTGTTCCAAAAAAATTTTATAGTTAGAATTTTTTTAACATTTTTTCCATATTCCTGGTATCTTACCTTACATGGCATTTTTCTCTGGGGTGCGAGTTCTAGAGCACCCTGTATATTTAAACACTGCATTTTGCAAACCCTGAACATATATTTAAGCGTATTTAAAACAAAAATTAGTGAAAAAAAATTACCTCATTCAAACCACTGAAGTGCACTATTGAGGTCCGCGTATCAAAACTGATGAATGAAAACGGGAAAATACATAATTTACACTCAAAGTTGAAAAAAGTAAGTTTTTACGAGGGGCACCAGAAAAGTAAGCTACCTAGCAATGAAATAAAAAAAGTAAAATTTTTTTGATAATTTTATTTTTCAGTATAATCCCCCCCTACATCAATACAATTGCGCCATTTCTCCTCCAGTAAAAGTTTACTTTTGTAAAAAATGTTTTCTCCTGACTCAAAAAATTCGTTGTCGGCTGCTTTTATTATATCATCAGAGTCAAAACAGCGTTTTCAAAAAAAAATCTTTAGTAATTGAAAGAGATAAAAGTTCGACGGAACCAAGTCCGAACTATGCTGTCGAATGTCAAAAAATATATGTCAAAATTTAAACACTTTTTTCATGTTCCTGGTATCTTGCCTTACTTAAAAATTTTCTCTGGGGCTCGAGTTCTGGCGCACCCTGTAGGGAGGATGGTCTATCTTAACAAAGCTGTAAAATTGGCTTAATTTTGGCAGCCTTATGCACGGTCGCATTGTCATGCAGCAGAAACACTTCTCAATTAGAAAAAATCAGTCTTTTCTGGTGATTTGCTTTATAAAAATTTTCAACGTGTTTGCATAGATGTCTGCATTTATTGTCTTATTTCGCAAACATTCAATGAGAAGGATGCCCCTGAACAAACACTTTCACTTCGGGGATGGACGGGAATTCTTGTCCCCCATCTTAACTGTTTCGGCTAAAATTTTATTGTGTAATGTGATGGTGTACCATTCTTATAGTCATTCTCTCACGGTTTATTTTTGGTTAATAGCCCTCTTTTGTCAAAAAAATTATGGCATTTTCCAGTTGCTCTTGTTAAACTTAGGACCCTGATTTTTTTTGAAGAAACTTCATTTGTTGATCAACTACAGGTTTAAATATACAGGGCTTTCATTTCATTTCATTTCTAAAAAGTAGGGGATGCCATTTAAAATTTCAAAGTAGGGGTGGCTAGCGACTAGGGGATGAAACTTAAAATGTAACTAATGTTGGTTTTCAACTTCCCCTTCGAAATCCTAATCGACCTGTTTTTGCTTGAAAATACATTTACTCAATGTCAAAAGTTATTGAGACTGGATCCTTTTGAAATGAAAGCCCCGTATATTTAAATATACATATACCACACTCTGTGAGACAGCCTGTACATATGATAATGGTCATAATGGTCTAAAATAATAGTTCCAAGCAAATGTACAGACTGTCCACAAATGATTGAGGTATCAAGTTGGCTTTGAAATAAAGTTAACCTTTGAATGTGCCGCTTTGTATGATACTGAATACTGATAACAGAAAATATATTTTATTCTTCGACACTGTCAAAATTTTCGATTTTTCTCCCGTGTAAGGAAGTTTTGACAACTGTTTGGCATTTCTCAATACGAAACGTCAGATTATTTTTCACAGATTTAAAGCAAGTTTAAGCCTTATTGAGTCTAATTCGAAGAATAAAATGTTGTATTCAACCCGTTTGAGTATAAATCAGACGCTTTATTCCATCTCGTGGATGATATACCACTCGTTACACTCGTGGTTTAATAACCCACTCGTTACACTCGTGGTTTAGTAACCCACTCGGTGAAATAATCCGTCCGATTTACACTCAAACTCGTCGAATAAATAACTATAACATGTGACAGTGACAAATTTCAGATTTACTGAATGTTTTACTTAACTGCTTTTCTTGCAGCTTAGACTAAGAACAAGAACTACACCGGGACAACAAGAACAAATAAGCACCTTGTGTATTTTATTAAAATTCTAACAATTTTAGTATTACTTGGGGCCGGTTTTTCAATCGTTGGTTAACCTCTAGTTAGTTGGTTTCTATGGAAATTTTTGCAATTTAACCAATCAAAATCCTGCATTTTTAGTTTAGTTAGAGGTTTCACTTTAACCAACGTTTGAAAAACCGACCCTTAGCCTATTATTAACACTGATTATAACAATAAGGTTAAAAATATTTTCTTCTACACTGTTTAAATGTAATTACGAAGTGATAGTCAAATGGGCGATCATTAAGAACGGTGTGTTGTCAGTTGTTAACCTATTTTACTGCCTACTTACATTCTCTCTAAATAGTAAATACACCTGCAAATCATTTTTAAATAATCTTTGGGCCCTAAATTACACTTTGTGATTGACCACATACCAAATTTTGATTAAAAAGTGTTTATTAAAAATCTTTTTAAACAGTGGCCTTCCGCGCCACGTACACCATCCACCCATTTCCAAAAACTAAAAATTTTTGTTTCTTTTCACAACACGCTTTCACTTAAGTATTCCTTTTCACCTGAGACCGTTGATTACAGTTTTTCCACCGCTTTACTTTCTAAGAGACACAATTTTGAAATCTGTAACTGTCACATGTCAAATATAGTATTTTGTGTTATTAGTATTCAGTAGGTATCATAAAATAAACTGCTCTACAAAAGTTAAGAAAGTGTGCATTAATTACAATAATTAATTAAATTAATAAATTATGAAAAAAAATTAATAATCAAGTAAAAGTGAGATAAAGGCAGATATCTTTTTACTTTTTTGTTTTTGCTGGATTCCAGAAGAATAAAATTTGTTCGTTATAAAAATAATGCAACTTTCTTAACTTTTGTGGAGCAGTTTATAAAGCGGCACATTCAGAGGTTGACATTATTTTAAAGCCAACTTCAGTCATTTATGGACACAGTGTATTTTGTTAGGTAAATTTTAAATTAAGGTGAATTATCACTTGTAAATGTTTCATCAGCGTAACATTACACCGGTCTTAACTTGGAACAGCTTCTGTGTATTAGCTAACACTCCACAAGTTTACACTTATTGCAGACTTTATGCACCAATTTCGTGTACAAATAATTTCTTGTGTTTATATTACGTCGTCTCCACGATATACCTAACAGCTTGGGAAAAGATACTTTTTAGTCCTAGACAAAATAAAAACACTACTAACAGATTTACCTTCATTCAAAATATTTAACTGGTTCAGTCATTATTAAACAATTTTAAAGTGTTTGTGGGATTTTAATTCCCAAACCAAATTAAGCTTTTTGCAACTAGTTTTATTATTTATTATTGTAACCTCAACATGTACTCGTAGGTGTATGTTGAAAATTCTGTATTCCTAATATATTCCACTCGAGTTAATAAACTTTGTTGCTTAAGGGTAGTAGCGAGTGTGCATTTAAGTAAGTGTCGGTGGAGCAATGATTTAGCCCTCCCGGCTATTTGTTAACTTTTAGGACATCCACAGTACCCCTCGTCAATATTAATGCTCTAGTTAATTCTGAAATGAAAAGAATTTTGGAGCGGCTCTGTATTTTCCCGGGCAATGATTGAAAGTTTGGCATTATCGAATAAACAGCGACGCTTATTTATGTGCGGAATCGAAATGCTAAAAAGGACGTCCTTAGTTCAATAAAGCGCAGTCACGTCCTTGGAAAATATACAGCCGTCGAAGAGCATCGAAGTTTAGGCACAACGAAGAAACAATTGTAGCGAATTCCTGATGTCTCATAGCATCCCTTTAATATCGCTGAATGGATGTATCCATTTCTCCACGTCAGACGCTTGTATTCGGACGGTATGCACGAATTACGCTACACCTCTTCCTGAAATGCTCTGGAATTCCAGAAACTCTAGACACGTCCAGACTTTTAGCTGTAATTACTGAACACTGTTGTTGCGTTTCTCCCTGATATAATAAACACAGAGTTGTGCGCGGACATGATACTTGCCCGGTCATAACGTATACGTCAACTCCGTCGGACTCTTCCTCGCTGAACGTCGAGAGAGAGTAATATTTCAGATTGGGTGGTGCAGAATTACCGAAACTTTCCTACGACTAAAGTTCGTTTATTAATTACAGTTCTGGCCTCTTCTAGATAAGTGTGTGGTCTCCAAGTTGAGATAAAAGACAAATAAGCAAGCAACTTGTGTGTATTTAGCACACAACCTCGCTACTTCGCTCTAATAAAGAGAAATTTCAACATCGGCAAAAAATAAAGATGTTTGCAAGCTTGCTGTTCTGTTTTATTGGTGTTGTTTCTTAACGCGGTTTTTGTCACTGGCTACCAGACGTTATTAAATCAAACGCTAATTGTCTGCAAGCGCAGAGACTTCTTAGACGGCTCAAGCAACGTTTTTGATGAAAATTCGACGAGAGTTTAGATATATGAATAATTTAGGCGCTAATCTTCCCATCATAGGACATTTAACTTTAAAACATTACGCCGGAATTAACTAGCAAGTTTATATAAAAGCTATGGCAGTTCAAAGCACATGCTAAAGCTTCCGCTAGTTAAAAGCTTTGAATTAATTCGCATTTTTACTCAAATATTTCTGCATGGATTATTCAGCGTGTTTTAGAATAATTTGAATAACTATACAGAGTGTTAAAAAAAAGAGTGTAAAATATTTATGGAAATAATAGGATGAACCAAAATAAGGAAAAAATTTCAATAAACATGGGTTCGCAAAAGAAGTTTCTAGCAAAAATAAAATACCAAATACCACAGGCACGACATCTTGGTCTGAAGTATATTTGAACTCTTTCTAAAACTTCCTCATTGCCTCGGGTTTGTTGGCATTGTTGATTAAAATACGTAGCTACAGATCCTCAAGGCTATTTACAGGAGTAGGTACCACTAATGTTTTTCAAATATCCCCAAAAAGAGAAATTTAGGGGGTTTAAATCAGGCGATCTTGCAGGCTTTGACAACAACAATCACATTCTTCATGTTTATTTTAAGAAACCTCAGCCAACTTTAACAAGAAAATTCGTTATATTCGAAACCGTTACTTTGCGGACCCATTATTTTGACCTATGCTATTACCTCATTGTATATTTGACACTTTTTTGACAGCCTGTATACACCTCAGGTTAAAAGGCTGAAGAAATATTTGGAGTTTATAGTTCATTATTTATTTATACAGTGCAATCAAAAAGTCTGTCTAAATAAAATGTCACAACGACAAATAATAAATGTCAAAATAATTTTTATGTAAACTGTAACAGCCAATAGTGGTGTACGATTTGTCTGAATAAACACCAACTACATCTCATTTCAGGATGTTTTAAGACGTTTCATGCAATAATTTTTGCCATCTAGCTGACACAGGTACCTATTGTACGAACTGCCAGGCGACATACGTCCTCAACTAGTACACCTACTTGATAGAAAGACTTTTTGATCGCACTGTAGTTGTTTTAAATTTGTAACTGATAAGCTAACTTTTCATTTAACCGAACATTATTAAAATTTTACCGAGTTTTCTCTAGTTTGTGAGTGGGTTTAAAACTTTTATTGAAATGTTTACTAATCAAAAACTTATTTAATTTCCGAATTTGTCGAAGAATTATGAAACATTAAATTGATCATAAAAAAGTCTATCTAGATTGACTTTTGCAATTATTTTCAGTTGATAAATATTAATATCCATTTTTGCTTCACTAAATAGACTTATTTAGTTATTTGCCTTGTTTTTGAAATCGATCTCGTCCTCTCTGCATGACTCCATGTTTATGCCCTGTTTGGTGTGAAAACAAAAACGGAGGGTATTATGTAGACGAATCGAAGAGATCAGGAAAAACGCGTTTTTGGGTTGTTGGATAAATTGATTGATCTCTCCGACACGCAGTTCTCTCTATTGAAAACGGAAACCATTAACAATTAATCGATTTACTAATTTACTGCCTGAGTGATCTTGTATTCTAGACGAAACGTATGTTTGTATCATAATTCCAGCGTAAAATTGTCGGATTAACATCGAATATTTACATTATCAAGTTCCAATAAAGACAACAATTATCCGATTCTTGATGGAGTCTCGAGAACGCGCTTTCAATTTATTTCGAATAGTTGAAGTAGTAATTATTTACATTGTTTCATTTATTTTCAGGATCAAGTTATACAACATAATCAAAAGGGCGTTATTGTAAGTAGAGGGAACCTGGCTTTACAAGGAGTTACAAGGAGCCAAGCTGGAAATTATTCATGCGTAGCTTCCAACGTCGAAGGGGATGGTGATAGTAACAGGGTGGAACTCAAAATCATGTGTAAGTTTCACTCACAAATTTAACCCCGATTTCATCAATATTTATCACTTGCTTTACGCGACCTACAAAATATAAATTTTTGTGAACAGTAATCATGAAATCTAACAAGGTTTAACAAAGAAAATCTTCCAAATTCAAAAAAGAGTTGAAAATTTCTCGTTAAGGCTGTGAGATATTGTCTCTACAAATTCGCCGCGCTTAATGTTGCCAGTATTCAGGCCTAATTACCACATAACATTCAAGCTAATTTATGGATATAGGAATTTCCACCTTTTTTTAACATCACTGTTGGGCAGAGAGTAATTATGTATTTGCCTTTCTCTTTTATCTAAAACTACTGTGAGGAAAAAATGAAGACAACACGTTTTTGAAATTTTTAAATTTAGGTACTGTAGAGCGTCTTAACGGCAAATTCGATTTTTCAGAACCTTAAAAACGCCAAAATACCATCAGTAACATAACTGTCTGCTGCATTATTGACAATTTTTGTCTAAAGGCCGTTTTACATTTAATATCAACAGAATGACATTGATATCCTATTTTTGTGGACCAGCATACTATACCAGGTGAACAAAAAGTATGGAAACAAGCCTGTTTTTTTTCATAAACTAAGCACTTTACGAAAAAATAAAAATTAGTGTAGCGTAAAGTGCAATTAAAATGTGACCATTTATCAAGAATAACATTTTTCGAAATTTCTTTTAGTTTTCCAGTTCTGGAAAAAACATTTTTAAATGGAAACCCACTATGGTAATTTTTTAATTAAAGATTATGATCTTAAAATGACCTCTAATTAAACAGAATTGTTTTTTAGTCAGTACTTTTTTTTAATAAATTGTTAAAGTTACGTTCCGAGCCCATTACGAAGATTTTCCGAACTTGAACGAGGGGGTCGTTTCATAACTTTGGTCATTGGAGAGCCCGGTTTTTTGTGCAGGTGCTTTGGAGTGGTTCCGGATGGATCAAAAAATGTAATAAATCATTTTCTTCTATTTTTAGTCTATTCGAAACCACCCCAAAGCACCTGCATAGAAATCAGCTCCTCCCATGATGAAATGCATGACACAACCACTTCGGTTAAGTTCGGAAAATCTTCGTGATGAGCTCGGAACGCAATTTTAACAATTAATTAAAAAAAAGTACTGGCTAAAAAACAATTTTATTTAATAAGAGGTCATTTCTAGATCATAATCTTTAATTAAAAAAATTACCATGGTGGGTTGCCACTTAAAAAAAAAATTCCAGAACTCGAAAACTAAGAAAAATTTCGAAAAATGTTATTCTTGATAAATGGTCACATTTTAATTGTACTTTACGCTACACTAATTATTTTTTTCGTAAAGTGCTTAGTTTACGAGAAAAACGCTTGGTTCCATACTTTTTAGTCACCTGGTATATACTAACTTAATATAATTATACTAAATGTTATTATAGTAATGATACAAAATTTGCTACTTTAATGTTAAGCCTAACTAGAAGCTAATAATTGATCTATCTGATACAAAGTTCAACATTTTAAGTCTAACACAAGTTACATACAGAAAAAGATTGTGTAGTTTTAAAGTAGTACTGGTGTGAAATAATCAATTTCTAAAAATAAATGAAATTTGGTATCGAGTAGGTATAGACTCAAAAGAAAGAGAAGCAGTTTTCGTAGTAATAAAACTATACAAATAAAACTTTCCGAGTAATCTTAACTAAAACGATCATCTAATAAGCAAAAATTAAAAATTTTATATATATTTTTTATTCTTCGACACTATCAAAATTTAAGGTTTTTCTCCCGTGTAAGGAAGTTTTAAAAGTGTTTGACATTTCTCAATACGATACCTGATTGTTTTTAACAGATTTAAAACAATATGAAGCCTTGTTGAGTTTAATTCAAAGAATAAAATGTTGTATTCAACTCGTCTTCGTGTAAATCGGGTCATTTATTCCACCTCGTGGATGATAAACCACTCGTTCACACTCGTGGTTTAATAATCCTCTCGTGAAATAAAGCATCCGATTTACACTCAACTCGTCGAATAAATAACTATTATTATGTATAAAGGATACTAGTAAAAATGCGCCAGAACTCACGCCCCAGAGAAAAATGCCATATAAGGTAAGATACCAGGAACATCGAAAAAATGTAAAAAAAAATTATCTATAAAAATTTCGAAGTTATGAGAGTTTAAATTTTGCACTTTGACTCTACTTATTTCTGTTGGAAAAATAATTTTAATTTACATTTAATTTTCCTAAATGTAATGCTAAAGTTGCATAAAGCTTTTATAGAACCAATTGTTTGAACTACTTCTTGGAAGGAATAAACTGGTAAATGACTGGGCATTTGAATTGTGTAGATTGAGAGTAATAAACCGTTTTATGGTTGCAAGTAAAACACTTCGGTAAAATTTTAACGTCTAGCTAAATACATGTTGACCACCTTATCAAAAATCCTTAATTTTTATAGTATCATTAATTTTAGTGGCTCTTTAATACGTTTTCGTTAATTCCGATTACTTTATAGTTGCTGTAATAGCTCGGCTTAAGTCCTTTGTGGTCTTCTGTTAAAAACTCCATTGAATCAGTTGTTAGCAGAGTTTCTCCTTTCAGACAAGCCTGTATGCCGGCCCGAACAAAAGCGCATTTACGGCGTAGCCCGCCACGAGAATGCCAAAATCCTATGCGAGGTGGAGTCCTATCCACCCCCCGACAGCTTCAAATGGTCTTTCAATAACTCCGCCGAGAACGTGGACGTGCCCCAAATGCGCTACCATTCGGGCGTGCACCACTTCACGTCCACCCTTACGTACACCCCTATGAACGAGTTAGACTATGGCACTGTCATGTGTTGGGCAAACAATTTGGCCGGGAGGCAATTGGAGCCGTGCATCTTCCACGTCATCGCCGCCGGCAAGCCAGATCCTCCCTTCAACTGCACCATCATGAACCAGACCAGCGAATCGCTGGACGTCGAATGCTCGGAAGGGTTTGATGGGGGCCAACCGCAATTTTTTCTGCTGGAAGTTTACGATCAACAGACCGACGCTCTTCAGGCCAATGTGTCCGCCAAGTTCCCTTTGTTTACCATCAGCGGACTCGATCCCGGAAAGATACTCAAAATGGTGGTCTACGCTGCCAACTCCAAGGGAAAGAGCGAATCCGTTATGCTGGAGGGCCTGATGCTGAAAGCTGCCGAAAAGCAAACAGGTATGAATTGAACATTCCAAATTCTCAAGTCGGCTAATTGACAATCACTGTAATTAAATTCTACTTTTTGTTTAACAACAATTAGCAACTTTTATGAATTCATTGTTTTCACGCTTTTTATAGAAAATATTAGGATCAGTATAAAATGACTTCTTTTTTAATTAATGTTTTATCATCCTAATACAAAATATTTATACCACTATTATCCCGCATTTTATCGTACCTTTTAGGCAGTGGACCATCCTAACAGATTAATGACTATTTACCACCCATTTGCCACCCATTAAGTCAAATTTAGAATCTTAAAGGTTCGGAAAGGATGACCTTGATATAAAATTCAATAGTTGTCAAAAACTTTACACGTTGTTGTTTTTTAAATGAACATTTTAGCGCTTAGACGAAGTGGAATCCGATTTTTCATCTCTAGACAGTGGCTTAACTTGAAATTATGTTTCAGTCTTGTCGCTGGGAACGCGGGATCAGCTGGAAATCGCGCCAATTCTGGGAATATTAGTAGCCATCGTGACCGCACTTCTCCTGGTGACAGTCGTAATTCTGGGGGCTCTCAAAGTGCGAGCTGCGCATCGACAGGGCTCTAGAGCTCTTAGACCTGGCTTCCTGCCCGTCAAGGAGAAAGTCACATTGCCGTTACGGTCCGAATCCGAGGATTTGTTTGAGAAAGACGATAAAAATCCAGATGTAATTCCGGCTAATAAAGGTAAATTTATTTCGAGCCGTTGTTTGCTTTCGAATGTCCAATTCAAGCTAACGATGTCGTTTTGGGACTTCATGCAAAATGATTATTTTTTCATATATTATTTACGTATACAATCGCGTTGGCTGAAAGCCAGTTGCCGGTTTCATTAAAGTCATATTGAAATCCAATCAACAATTATCTTTGGAAAGTTTAAATTTGGTGGATGCACCCGGTTTATTAGTATTTATTTTTTTATTTAATAACAAAAAATAAAAAGTGCACAAACTTCTAGTATTGATAAAAGACAATAATAGCCTTAGATTCTCCACAGTGAAAAAAATATTACTAAATTTCTTATTGTATATTGTTTCTTATAAACGTAATTATAATGTTTGGGTCACTACTAAGTATATTGTGCTTTTCTTGAAAGTAAAAGTAACACTTTTAAAAATGTGTGGCATTCATTACAGAAATTTCTCGAATAATGCAAATACGCTTCTGCTTCTTGCACCGAAATTGCCAGAAGCTTCAAAAGCTACCTCATATCTCACAACATTTTCCAAATATTTACTTTCACTTGTCACAAATTTATCCTAAACTATTTTCTTACAAAATTTTATAAAACACCACAATCTTGTATCGCGAATTTATTCATTGTCTAAAGAATTTCGCAGTGCAGACATAAATGATGTTTGACGCTGTGCGGATGCAAGCTTAAAAGCCGGAACATTTTGTTGACAACGTTGAGTTTTTATTTTACGGTTCGTCTAAATCTTTTCATGCTCTCGCTTAGCTTATTATGAACATAGCGAATGAGAATTTGACTTGTCGCATTTGAAAACACAATAAATTAACTGCGAGACAATAACAATGCCAATATTGTTTTATTATCCGATGGGGACGGAACAAGATACATTATCTACCATAACTATTAATCAAGGAAAGTTTATACCTAATAATTTACAATGCATTGCAGTTGCAAGATATTAATGAAAAAGTGACAGGGTCTTTCCGAACCATCGCCATAAAAAGAAATGTCAAGTGCCGAAGAATATAGTTTCGCTTGTATGACAAAAGTTGCGAGATTTTTACATCAACCAATCCCAGAGGGGCGGCACGAGGTGTTAATGCACAATAATATTGGTTGCTAGATTTAAAAAATAATAACAATTCGCCTTTATTCGAAACTCACAGAATTATTTTGTAGTAAAATTGCAAACGGCCCTTCGGGAATTGGTGGACTTAAAGTGTCGCAACTTTGTTATGGAAGTAAAATTGAATTCTTCGTTTGTATTTTTTGATAACTTATTGTCGTCGGCACTTGATAGTTTTTTCTGGGGCGCTGTTTCGAAAAGGCCTGTATGCATGGATTAAGAAATTTGTGTTTTATCACCTTGTAGTAAAATATTAATATCAGGAAGTTTCAGTTTCTGGTCTTACCTAAATTTTTATTGCATCTATTTTAGACTCCGATTATCAACTGGGGTCAGCCGCTCAAACTCCCGGTTTGAATAATTCAGTGACAGCTACAACAGAGTACGAAGCATCACCCCCTCAGCAGAATCTCACGCCCCTGGCAGAGGCCTTCATGGCTAGAGATCGAGCTTACGCTTCCCAACATGTAAGTTAGCATAATAATTGATTCTACCAGAGCTTTTAACTTGCCGTTCGCATACTTGTTGTTGTTTGAAGCTAGTTCGGGATGTAGTTTATTAGGATCAACCCTGAATTTACATGTTTGTTTTAATTTAGTTCAACGATAAAGTTTCTTATATTCAAATTTATTCAATTTCTGGTGGAATATTTTGCATATCTTAGTGGGTCTCGCTCGATGTTTACAACGAATTATACGACCTTTTTACGATGACGAAATTATTTTTAACGCCATTATGACTGTTTTACGCACTTTGTATTTTTTACAGCTTGATTTACCTAGTGTATATTTTTATTTTTTATATTTTTAGGGTAGCTATAGGCAGTTTACTGACATTTATTAAACTAAGTTACTTGAAAAGGGGACGATAGGTATTATGAATAATAGACAATTTCCGACTTCTCACTACTAAACTTTTTTTTCTCCGTTTCAAACTGTTTTTAAATATTCAAAACAGGAAAAACATTTCATTTTCTATTTTAGCTCAATAAAAAACAATTTTCATTTTTAAAATTATTAAGTTATGTTTTTTCCGTAATACAAATAACACAAATAATTTTATGGCCCAGCAATTTCTTCATTTTGAATCAAAACATATCCCTCTTGAGTTCTTGGTTCTCTGTTGAACTCTCACCGTCAGACTGGCATAAAGGTGACAAGGGTACGATTACATAAAAGTGGATAACATGACACTGATTTTTTAATTCCATAAAAATTATGGCAGAATAATACTTCTGTTTTTATTCATTTTTAGTGACATTAGAAAGGGCTAGGCTACATAGGTATGTTTGCAAATATAAGCTACGAAGTACCTTTTGTATACTAAGTCTTATCTAGGCCGGTCAAATTATATAAATAAATTTTTGCTTAATAATTTGACTGGTTTGGCATATTACATATTAATCAATTTTTTACTTTCCTCCCAACGGGGAATAAAGTGACGCTTTAATGCTTCGTTTTAATAATCTGGTCCTTTTTTATACCGAAATAGCTATTCTAACTCTTCAAATAAACTAAAATTGAATAAATTGATTTTTTGAGTGTTTTTTGACATAAATACACTCTTTGATATGAATTTTTACTCTTAAAATTGCAATTGAACGAACTATTCAGTTCATAAAATATTCGTTTCGCCAAATGATTTGACATTATTTGACAAATTTATCATTTCTTTATGTTATATTAATTTAGTCTGTTGGGAGGAAAGTTTTGTATGCATCTTTGGAATAAACATCGTTAATCACTCGAATGGAAATAGCCTAGGCTCTTTTCAGTCGCCTCTGTCATTATCTACCTAGGAGTAAAATATGTAATTGTTTATTCCCTTGATATATAAATAACTATTTGAGTAGTTAGTCTTTAGTTTGTTTTAGAAATTACTTACTTTTTCAAATATTAGAAAGTATCTTCTCAAGGCATGGCACTATAGGTAATGTTGCAGCAGTAAAAATACTTGTAGTTTAAATAATAAATATTTATAAACAGTTTGAAACTACTTAAATCTAAAATTTTGAAGCCTGTTCTTCTTCTATCTTTCGTTTTTTTTTGCATGTTATCTTTTTGAATTTTTTTTTAAAAGCATGCTGTCTTGCTTCGTAACTGGGATAAAAGCTCTAAAGCATAAATTTCTGCAGGGCAACGAGGTGACTTATGCAGAGCTGTCTCTGGCAAGTCCGAATTCTCTGGATACGATGAAAAACGGCGGTAGCCAATACAGCACTCTTCGCAACCGCGAAGACTCGACAATATACGCCCAAATAGACCACGGCAGACGACTGCCGCCTCCAATTCCCGGCAAAACTTCGCCCTTGGTGTCTCCCGTGTCATCTCTCTTTCCTTCCGCCAAGCCGGGGCTTTACCACCGGGATGCTGTGACGGTTCGAACACCACTTATGGGCTGCCAGCAGGAAAGTTGCGTCTAAAAAGGAGTGTAAATAGTGCGTAATCTACAAATATGGACATATCTGATGTACACATCATATCGGGTCTACGTGTCTTTCTAATCACATCATGTCTGTGTGTATATCAAATGTATATTACAACATAACTTATCAAAGGGTTTGCGGCCATATTATCCCTTTGTAATTTCATTTCTAGTCATGTACGGATTACCAAACTTTTCTAAACTAGTGAATGTATTTTGTACAGAAACGATTTTTTATAGACTGATTTTGAAACGAAGGCAATGAGTGAGCGAGTGGAAAGTCTGTAGGCACAAATGTGTATTATAGTGTATATACACAATTTTAAAACATTGTTATCTTAATGAATGTGATATCATGCGCTTCGGTGCCGGAGCTGCTGTGGTATAATTATGAAATTATATAAATTATATACGATTCGTTTAATGTTTCAAATTTACTATGTCTCTATAAGACGATCTGTAACTTATGTAAACATGGTAAGGATATCAAAATAAAGTGTTTATTGCTATGTAAAATGTGTTTTACTGTAAATTCAACAATATATAAGTCACAATTACATTTATACAAAACAGGTGTTGTAAATTCTGTATAATAAAGATGTTTTGTTTGAATTACAGCTTCTGAAAATATTTTAATATTCAATGAGCAATAAAATTTTAGTTTTATGAGACACATATGATTAAACCTTAAATTATGTACAATTTAAAATAATAAAAGAAACAAGTGTAATTTGTTTAGCTTAAATGGCATTTATTAAAAAAAAATATTTTTTGGTACACGCTCCGCAAAATGATATTTTAGCGAACTCATTTGAGTCCGCAAAATGCTATTTTAGCGGCCTAGTACTTTTTGTCCATTTTAGCGGACTGAAAGGTAACTTAGCAACACATTAGAAACATGATTTTATTGCAAAATTAACAATAAATTTACATTGAGAAATGGAAATGAAAATTACAGTTTTTGGCATTTTTAAAACTATTTTCAGAAAAAGAAAGACCTTTTTCGTCATTAATTACGATTCGTCCTCTAAAACAACATTTTGCGTACTTGATACATAAAATACTGTTATTGTGAAAAATTTAAATATACATTTATTAAAAATATTAATTAAAACAAAGACGAAAAAATTTGTATTTGATTTGTTTTTGGACGAAAATATTAGCTAATACTTAAACTTTAAACATGATACTCTCAAGTCATATTCTTTAATCTCGACATTAATGCATAACTAACTAGGTATACGCGTATTATCAATTTACCATAATAAAATAAAATGTTTTTTATGTTATTTTCTTACATTTTTCATTTCTCATTAGCTAACTAATTATATTGTCCAAATAGCTCTCAAAGTTAAGCCAAATTTTTTAATAACAATAATAATAATTTAAATAATTGAATCTGACATTTTGACTATGAATTAAATTCATAGCTGATTTTTCTAAAAAAATCGCGAAACTGGTCAATTATTACTTTTTCTTGTTCACCATTTGGCGTTGATAGTTTTTGGTTATGTTCCTTTAAATGCAAAGCCACCTTTAATTTTTTTCAAATGTAATGGTTTGAAAGACAACTTCGCAAAAAATACAATGTACTATTTGTTTTCTTAATATTTTCAAAACTTTTGTGATAAAAAAAAATGCATGTTTCTATTGTTATTAATAGCAACACTATCCCTAATGATCAGCCTCCTTGGCCACGTGGAAAATGGTCAATGCCCAAATTTTTTATAATAATAATAATAATATTATTTCTGTGACCAAAATTCTTGAACAGACAGTATGTTAGTTTTGCATTACTAAAACACCTGTTTATTTGTTAGTATGTTACTCAAAACATCAAATTTTGTAATAAACTAAGAAATTAATTCTTTTTTATGATTTTTAATGATAGAAAAATGTTAAATAAACAATGGCATTATGTAAAGGCATTCAATTTAGATCCCCATTTGATTACATTCTTTTGCCACATCGAACGTCGATCCTGCAGTGATATTGGCTGCTAAACGGCAGATATTCTGACAGGAAACACGCTTCCATTTGTAGTTTTCTTTCACAGTTTATCCTGCTGTTATCCAACATCTCGGATATCAACATTGCATGTCTACTTAAAATGTTCGGGCACTTGATTCTCCACTTTTAAGCCGGAGCTGTATTTATTGCAAACACTATTCTTTGTAGCTTTGAGTAAAATAAACCAACATGAGACTTGCAACGGAATAAATATTTTAAGTGGGTACTTGTACGAGCTGGATGAGTTTATTGAATATATTTCTTGCGTTATCAGTACTTATCGGTTCAAAAATTCCATTAAACTCTAATGTTCCTATCTGAAATGAAAAATTTTAGCAATATTACAAACATAATAAAACTCTTTTTAAATTAAGTCATGTGTAGTAAATCAATCGAATTTATCTAAATTTAAATCAGTGCTTCACAATTTAACGGAAATGAACGGTCATAATCGTACTTGCGACGAAGAACGATTTTTCGGTGCACCACTACAGCGCGAATATCACTGTTTTATGCTAATTAAATCACATTTTTATTGTTTGGCGACAAAAACCATTAAAAGGCCATGTTGTACAATGTACCGACTAAATTATAGCACATAAATCTTCTCCGTAATTATTTTTAAAAAGACTCAGTGAAAGAGGGTCTTGTCATTACGAGATTATTACGATCGCGAGACCTTTCTTTTTCTTCCCTTTTCGTTACGACAAGATATTTGTCTTGTTTATAAAGATGCAACCGCTTCGAAGTTCTCTCTCTTCAATCTAATCAATACTTTACAACTTTTCTACATTTCAACAAATTATGGGTCATTCTCCACCTCTTTGTTTGCTAGCGAACTGCAAAGTGGTAGAGCAAATGTAATTGCCAACCAATGGCAAAATGATGTGCTCTCAGGGTAGAATTAATTACAGCTTCATTAAAACGTTAAACGGCCGACGATTGTTCTAGTTGAAGTCTTGTCTCTCGTAAATATCCGATCCAATAATCGATCTGATTGATCAATAAGTCATCCATCAGTCTAAGGCCAGTGATTGGAATGTTTAATTTCACGTTCTCGACGACAGAAAGCGGGAGGATCGGCAGGATTAGTGTCCTTTGAAACAAAGAAAGGGTGGAACTTAACCATTCTTGGTCTCAATCGAACCGCTTTGAATCAACACGTTAAAAGCGACGCTTTGCAACAAAGACAATTAAATTAATCGACGCACTCAAATTTAAACGAAGATTTTAGGAAATACCCTTTCTTTTTGAGCGATTACCGAGATCTTGACAAACGGAGGCGAGAAGCCGGAACGGGACTTTGTTGGCGAGTTTTACATCGATTTTCGAGGAAAGGGTATTGGAAAAGAAATAAACTTTATCTACGGCTTATTACTTAAGTGCATCTGTATTGTTTGTTCTTTTATTTATTTTATTTTTATGAGTTATCTCTAATTTTAAGACAATGCTAGATAGTTTCAGAAAAAATATGGGTCGGAACAATCTTTCTTAATCAATAAAATAATATTTTTAAATGCATATTTTTAGAAAAGCTTACAATTTTTTCTTGTTTGTTCTATAATAAATGTTCCGAGAAATCGATTTGCATCCAAAAAACTGCAAAATTTTTGATCGTTTAGAAGTTATAGTTGAAGTAATATTTTGTATATTTTTGACTTTATCACCAGTTTCCTTGATTTCTATTTAATCTACCAGACAAAAAAGGCTAGCGTCAATTATTCTCAAGTTATTAGCAGTAACCCGCTCAGGGTACCGAAAATCGACAAAAATCGAATAATTTCCAAATTGAATTGGGGGTTCAAGAAACTTAGAAAAATACAAAAACGTTGCAAAAATACCAAAAATAAATTTTTGAAAAGTTTTGTGTAAGTCTGTATGAATATATTGAATTAAAACATCGAGAGTGTCGGCGATGTGGTGGTGTAGCCGCATAAGGTCCCGCTTTCCGACAGGTAATTCCGCTCAAATTAGTAATTTTTCACTAATTCAAATTCAAACACTAACTCAAATATACAATAAAAGATGGTGGGCGCATAAGAGCGCGTACTTTAAAACATGTGCACATGTTCTAATAAGTATAATAAGAAGGGGAGAGAGAGAGAGAGAGAGCATAAGAGCAAATAATAAGAACGCAAAGCATAATAAGAAAGAGAAAAAGCATAAAAACAAATAAGTGAACAAAGCATAAGTAAGGGAAAGTGCATAAAAAAGCATAAAGAGCTTTTTTCTATTTCGGTGTGACAATAGGCATTTTGTGCGACTGTTTTCAGTTACACAATAGTACATTATATTATAAGTGATAGAAATGCATCATTATACGCGAGTGAGAATTTTGACCGACGAGTGCGCTTGCGCACGAGTGGGACACTTCTCACGAGTTTCTTAATGGCATTTCGATCACGTGTGATATACGACGTTTTATCTTACAGGTGCAACTATCCAAAAAATGAAGTTTCATTCAAGTAAAATATTCACCTATAAAAATATAATAGTAAATATAATATAATAGTCAACTTTATCTCACTTGTGAATAATACATATTTGATTTCTATCACCGAAAACAATGGTCTAAGGTAGCTCAAAAACTCAACCTGTAAGATAAAATGCTTTTTGGGACAGGGGCGGATCCAGGAATTAATTTTGGGAGGGGGGCTATCTAAAAATGTTTAGAATGATGAGGGTATACAGTGAGCGGCAAAACTATAGAATAATCTTATTTATTAAAACCGAAAATACTGTGTTTTGGAAAAATGCTCGAACAGGTCAATCTTCTTTTTAAAAAATACAAAATTTTTAACTTGATATAAAATTCTATCTTTGTTTTTTATTGATATTATTTCACTTTTTGGATATTTTTTTTTGAAAACTTTATGTCATACATAATATTTTGGTGTTGCCATTTCGACATTAAAAAAATCTATCGAATTCATTCATTATTCAAACAGATATAAACTTAATTTAATTAGATACCTAAGATGTGACCCAAAGAAAATTACAATTGTTGATTTCTTTTTAAATTAGTAAAATACTAAGTAAGTATCGAGACATCAAGATAATTTGTCCCTGTATCCGAAAACGTATGTCTGTGAAACGTCAAATAAAATGACAAGTGGAAAGGTAAAATCCCATGATCAAAAAGATAACTAAATTTATGATTTACCTTTATAAAAGAACGGTCTTATTAATCTACGTCACCGACTAATTCCAGCCCATTTTGCCGTTTTCGACTTGACATTTTATTTGACGTTTCACGTGTAGTTAGTTCAAAAACAGACATACGTACAGTTGCGGAATTAAAAATTAGAGCAGTACCTATTTTTCTGTCACTTTTAAAAGTTCACTGTAAACTACATTTTACTGTCATCTGACATTTGACAATTAAACTTATTTTTATTTGTTGTTAAATTTGTTAATTAAACAATTTGTCTGCCTTAGGAAATTTATTAATTGAACTAAGTGTTATTAAATCATGGCTTTGATCTGCTGACTACCCGTTATTATGCCACAATAAATCACTATTTTTGAAAATAAATAAGTCAAAATGATATAAATATGAGAAGAGTAAAAATGAGGTTATTAATATAAAGGTTGTTTTAAAGTTTACATTATGAAATTTACATTATGACAGTACTTCCCGAAATTTTAATTCTGTAGCTGTACGTTTTCGGATCCAAAAATGACTCGATTACAAATTATTTTGATCTCTCGGTATATGTATGATTTGTATTAATAAGTGTGAGAAACATCTCAGCAATTTAAATCTAGAATTTACGAACACAAATATCACTGGCAAAATTTAAAAGAATACCACGCCACGGTAAAATTTGCAATCATCATTACCATACAGATCATATTTTCGAATTTAATGAAGCAAAAATCTTACATTCCGAATTTAATTGGGGTAAAACATTAACACTAAAGACAATGTACATTATCCATTGCATGTCATGTATTGTTTGGAAAACAAAAAAGGAAGTGTTTACAAGTGTTTTTATTTTTTGTAAATAGGTAAGTTCATAGCTAATTTTCAACTGTAATGCATTCTTTATATTTAATTTCAGTATGCGATATTCCGATATATCTTAGACGGGATTTTTACAATCATGTATAATTTTCCACTTTTTTAAATTTATAGCTTACCAGCGCCATCTAGCCACCGCTGTTGTAACATAACAGAAATTATTTGTAGGATACCATCATGACGCTGTACTTTGAAGTAGAGTTCTGTTAAATTTAACAAGTGTAAATTCTGAAACTTAAGGTAAAGATGTCTTCAGTTGTCTGGTATTCAATCAGTTTAAACTTCCTTCAAAAGATCAAATATTTAAGTAGGAATGTATTTTGTATTACGCAGATAACAAAGCCTTTTCGTCACAAATCAGATTAGAGTTTATATGAGTACATGTACTAACCTGTCCTTTTCATTCAACCATTCAGAAATTGAAAGAGAACTGACGCTGATTAAACAAAAGGCGTACATACATCAGCGGAGTGCTTCAGAATAATCATTTAAGTTACTGTCTCTCTTCCAGTCATCTTCTCAACGCAACCTCGTTACAAGCCAGCATTGACAACATATTTTAACAGAACCTTCCATTATATAAAAGCCACTATTATTATCTACAAGTCACAATCCACGTCATGTGGATGATGAATTAGAGATCCTAAAGACGAACTTACTATAATTTATAACAGCCACATTCTCGACCAGAAGATCATTATTGAACATATTTTTTTTCATACACGCTAGATCAAAGAACGCTGAAATCGTTTCGGAATACCATGACCGTGGTAAATCTAATTTAACTGAATTAGATGTGCGACTGAATAAAATGACTACTAAAGTGTAATAAAGTGGTAGATAAATAATATCTACTGATTTGCTAAGTAATATCTTGTAAATGGTAGGTAAAATAATCTAAATGCTAGATAATAGTGCTATGTATTACTAATATATTATGTTATTTATGTTAATAGGAGTAAAAGTGATAATTTATTTGATGAAGCTGAACGTAATTCATCTGAACCACATAAACTCACTTTTACTCTAAGTAACATATGCTATTCTAGTATTCTATCCGCAAACGTACTCAGATTGAAGTACCTAATGAGCAACACAATAATTATCAAGTAAATGAACAAAACAATCAGGACTTTTTGCAATAAAATCATAACAAACGTCATGTATCAGTATAGTCATCAGTTAAGATTTTCGAAAGTGTTTGATGATTTAACTAGTGGATGACTAGTGAAGCTAGTTGTGCAAAGTGTCGCATGATGAAAATCTACAAGATACTTCTGTAGAAATTGCTGAAGCTGCGAAAGAGACAAGAAAACAACATTGGTATATGTCACGGTAAAAGTAAAAACGTTTAAGCGAAAAAAGAGAGTTTTACTGCATACCTAAAAGGTATACTTAGTATATTATGTTATTAAAAGTAAAAGTGATTGCTTATATTGCGAAGCTAAACGTTCATTTTGCCGAACGGAGTTTAACTGGTGAATAACTAGTGTAGTTTATAGTGCAAAATGTCGAATGCTGATTGATAATCTACCTTGTACCCCTCCAGAAAATGCTGAAGCAGCGATGAAAGAGACAAGAAAGAGACAACTATGGTAAATGTCAAAGTAAGTGTCAAATAAAAGTGAAAAACGGTTAGGCGTAAAAACAGTGTTTTTACTCCATGTCTGAAAGGTAATACTTTTACTTGTGTCAGTTAAAAGTGTCATTTTTCTGACGTTTGCGGATAAAAACTTTTATTTGTGTTATTTAGTCATGAAACATTTGCGAATAAAACAAGATAAAAGTGGCATTATTTTTTTCTTTTAAGACATTTTATAGGTCAACCCAGCAAAAAACACTCATAACTGTTTTTGTACTTAAAATCACTCACCGAAGAATATTATTTATTATTGTATTACTGAACATTTATTATTATTATTATTATTTTGACCTAGTTTTTATTATATATTTTACTTAGTAATTATTATTTTTATGTACATATAATAACTTAGCGTTTAATTTGTTCCTATAAACTATTATTTAAAATAATGTAAAATTGACAAGGTTGAAAACTTGAGACCGAAAATCAAGTTAGTTCGTAAAAATACGCGGGTTGCAGTTGCATAGTAGCAACAAAATGATAACGCTAGATTTGCTCCGTTTCTATGCCATTTGCGTTGGTTGCAACTTAACTTGAAATTTTGTAAAAATAAGCAAACGTAATATTATTATAAACTGAACTACGTTAAAAATAAAATTTAAAGCTCAAACGAAAAGAGAAAATTTATAAATTCTAATCAAGCTCAATTTGCAATTTTATCAAAAACAGATTTGTTAAAAATTCATTCATAAATAAGTTTATACCAGATTTTGCAATATGGTAACGAGCAAAAATCTTTAATTTAATTATTTAATGACTACACATGTATAGGTACTAAATTTTTGTAAAAACTGATTAATATCATGTTTTAAACGTAATAAACTAGCTATTTTGCCAAAATACTCTAAAAAACTGTTTACATAAATATATCAGTGAAAATATTGTAAAGTTCTGAAAAAAACTAGATTAATTAAGTTTCATTAACTTGTTTTCACCACAGAAAAAAATCTATTTAGAAAGAGCTTTTACATACAAGCATAATAAGGACCCTGACCGATTTTCAGACGGAAACCAAAATAGGTACATTCTCAGATGTCACTATGCGTTACCTACTTGATGTACTGTTTGAAAATTTTCATCGGTATAAACATAGATATCTGCGATAGCTTTGACTGTTTTTATAACATGGCGTTCTACGATGTACCTTTGACGATACAGATTTAGTCACAGCATTTTTGTGGCATTCTCCATATACTAAAGTTATGTTAGTTCTTTGTCGTCTGAATACATTTCGAATTCAAGGGGAAATAAAACTGGAATTGATGGCACTGTCAAATATAATGCATGACATATCAACAATCACTTTAATTTAAAATAAACGATTTAAATTTTGCAAGCGCAACAAAAGCCAAGTTATCTGTGAAAATTTATTTTGGGTTTTGTTTGAAAATCGGTTAGGGTCTTTATTTTAAACGACTCACTCTATACAAATAAGCATTTGCCTAGCTTTTTTAAAAGCTCACTATAGGTGCTTTATTTTTATTATAATTTCATTATCCAGTTTTAACAAAGTTAAATTAACAATAATTTTTGTTTATTTTGGAAATATTGTAAATCGATTTAGTACTCACTTGTTGTTGATAAAATGTTTTGTTTATACAAACTTGAGTCTGAGGCTAATCTAAACTTGGTTTTTACAAATCAATTAAACCACGCAACTTTAAATAACCAATTTATTTAAAATTTGAATAGAGGGTGAAAGCTTAATTTTGTAAAAGCGGAAGTAATATAGGTAAGCGATGTAAATTAAGCCACTGTACGTCATTTTAATTGTATAATTGCTCTCATGAAATGAACACTTTGTCATGATATAAACAATTAAAATCATAAAAGAACATCTCATTTGATGAGATAATAAAGCTGAATTGCTTTATAAATTACCTTGAGACATGTCACCATTATGACACCGATTTTTATCGAATGAGTTACTAAAGCGAACAATTTTAAAATCTGGTATGAACATCACACGACTTTCCTTATCCAACTTATTTGGAAAACATCCTTACGACAATAATATACTGTTTGCAGCCAGACACACACACGACCCAATGGCCCAAACCAACTTTTTTGGTGTCTTGAAGCTATAATTCGTCCAGAAATGTAAAAATATAGATAGGTCAAATTTCAGCCGATTACAATACTTTCTGTATAGGATAAGGAAAGTAAAAAGGGCTGTTATGGGACTAACTGAACAAAGAAAATCTTAATCTTAATTGGGTATATTTAGCGATGTATGTTTTTGTGTATTACGGTTCTTATATAAAGGGTATTTGGCCCTTTTTCTTCCATTTTACTTTGAAACGGAAGTCGCGTGAACCGAACCGGATATAACTAATGGCGGCAAAACGTCGTAATATAAAGAAATACAAGATAAAGTTAGTTTATATAAGCTTTTAGACTTGTATCTTCACGAACTGTCCATATGTTATTTCAAATAAATTATAGCAAACAAAGCGGCGTTGAAATTCTCAAAAATATCTGAAAAAATTTTGTTGCGTTGTCGCGGGATTTATGGCGGCGCTCGTAAGTTCTTGTGATGTCTTGTTTCATATATACATAAAAAACGGGGTACACCTTTCCGAAATTAATTTTCCCTAAAAGCCAGTAATACAGATATACCTCAATGCTTACGGCCTTGGATATAACTAAGCTGTCGTGTGGATGATACACTGCTGCAGTAAATCACGTTAGGCCCCAGATCCTCCTGCACGACCTTCCAGAGCTTCTCCTGCTTCAACGCCGTATGCCACCGAGGATACGCTCTTCTAATACACTCTAAGCAGGCTCAATTCCATACAGACATACTCTTAGTCTCGGGAAAAGTTATTGCACCTGCCGGAATTTATTGCCCAACTATCGTCAAAGTTTTGAAGCTTTTCGGGATTATTTAAACAAGACATTTCCATCCACCGGTCGAATGGCAATTAGCGCCGAAAAATCCAACGAATTTCAAAATTAATTATGGCTCGAGGGAGATATGAAAACTAGTTCATCGTAAATCATAATTGGCATGTACACACTCACCAGTTTTGTTCCATTATTTTAGAGCGCTCCTGTAATCAATACGAGCGTTATGAGCCTTCTTCAAACTCTGAATACGGTTACTTTTAATGAATCGGATTGATGATTCAATTGATACACTCCAGTGTGTAGATTAATGATTTTGATCTGTATAAGAGAGTAATCAGATTTACTCAGGTTTTAAAATTTAATTAAGCCATTGATCAAACAAAAAAGAAATTTTAATCAGCAGGTGCTCACACCCACAATTTTATTATTACATCATAAATCATAAGATAAAGTTATCATAAAAATTTCCTCTAGGTTCTAATAACACTCCCAACTGTTGTTTTTTTTTAGTTTGGAATGGGCTCCACTTTCAATCATTAACCTCCAACGAAGCATGAGTTTTACCCAAATTCAACTAGAGAATGCTTTTAGAAGGTATAAGCGAATGTTATTTGTAGGAAATGTAAACATAATATCTAAATGCATCTGCAAGTTTCAAATTGAAGCTTTCTCCAGTCAATGTCTACATTTTACACCAAAGTGAATTCTAACGTTTTACTCAGGAATTGTTTCACTTATCCGCCTACGTCAGACTAAGTGGCCATTGCTGGCATACGGCTAGTGTAATCAACTTTATAGAAAAGATATCCATCTACCTTCCAGCTAAAGCTACAGAATACGAAATCGCCGATTTTGGGATAATCGGCTACGTTTTGCATGCTGTAGCCAACTGTCTAAGACAGATTTCTATCTCCTCGAGTTATCCTCGACGCATTTAAAAGTTTTATTGACATTAATTTGGACACACTTAAATTTATTACAACTGGTTTTGGGCCAATCGCAAATCGGTCTTTGTCTTTGATAAAATACAATTTGCTAACACATTTTCGTAAGTCCATAAATGATGCAAATCTCATTCAACTTGCACCGAACTGTTGAAAATGAATATGATTTTTTAACGAAGGCTTCGGTCTTCTGGGAGCTCTTTGGATGGACCCATTTATTATAAATTTTGCTGCGCGGGAAAATCGGATCAAAGCTGGATGCACTTTTCGTATCGTCAAAAGCTTTGCAACTATTTACCAGAGCCGCGTCTAGACAACACATGCAAATTAGATTTAAATACAATTTCAGTCTGCTCGCTTATTTAAATATTCCGCCATATTGGCACTTTTTTTGGAAAGCGTCATTACGAACGCCGCCTTTATTCGACGGGGTGCACTAAAATAAGCGTTATTTTTGCAAGTGAAATAAAGGAGTAGATGGCCTTTCACTGTTATCTTTAAGAAGCACATTTTCCCACTTATTTGTCGGCACCAGAATGAGGAAATACCATACGCTTCAATGAGGCCAATCGTTATAAAACTTTCAAGGGAGAGCTTCAATTTCACGAGATCTTTTACATTATATAAAAGTAACGTCTAATCTTATTAAGACTCGGAGAGAAAATGTAGAGATAAGGTTAATTGAAATTTAGCGTCACACCACCTTCATAACTCATGATCTTCGTCAATAAAATCTCTTCTTTTATGTCACAAAAATCAGATTTTCCGCTTTTTTAGCACAAAATTAATTTTCGTAATATGTACCTGAGTTTTTCATTTCTCTAATAACGTGTTTTTTATTTTAACCACTAGTCACAAATTATCTCTAGTTCTAAGAATATTTTATCGGTTAACTCTGTCTTAAATACAGATTGGACTTGGTTGCTTGCCAGCGGGATATTAAGACGTTTGTTATTTAAGGTGGTTATATCTCGAAAACAAGATTAAAATAATAAATGGAGCCTCTACGTATAATTAACGAATTAATTCGGACAGAGTTACACGTTTAATGAATCACAAGTCATCTTAATTTGTTGAATAGCTAACGAAGCGGGCTTTCAAATTTTATTGTGGCCACGAATTCGTCTCTTTTATTAAAGTAATTTATTCTTTTATGGATCAAAACGTACATACGGCCGAAGTTGAGGAAAACGACGATTTACAACCCGCCTGCATTAAATACTGTTTAAGTGCAGTTAGTCATGAAATTCGCAGCGGGTCTATAATTTACGTTTTACTACTGCTGGAAAAATAAAAGCTCCAACAGATTGAATCAGACTAAAGTAGCTATACAATTGCAGTTTAAACCTGTTTTAAATTGAAATCTAATTTCAAAATTAAAAACTATTAATGTATGCTTGCCTAACTATTGGCAATTATAACTTGTGTGGTGTTATGTTATAAGACATATAATTTTCGCATAAAAAAATAACAAACAAATACATAAAAGCTATCTGTCTCGTAACGTCACTAAATCTGAACGTTCAAAATCATCGACAACACAAAAAAACTCTTATTTTATGACAATGTAAAAAGTGGAAAAGAAACAATAAGTAGAACTCAAATGGGGCATTAAGACGTAAAAAGTGCGAAATCATCGTCGACGCGCAAACAAATTCAGCCATTACCGCCTTTTTCACAAAAATCGAAGACTATAAACACGTCTTTGGCAATCCGCGACTTTAACGACTTCTAAACCCTAAACCAATTTTCCGAGCTGATGGTATATTTCCTGTTTATTTTTTACCACATCAATGTTAACTTTTGTATGATACAACCCGATATTGTATTGAAGAAATAATTAATAATTTTTAGGTAGAACGCACGGTTTGTGATACCAGGCTGTAGTTGTAACACCTCAATTCTATTATTTCATGTAAAACGACAAAATAATGAGCTAATATTTAATTAATGTTAAATAGCTAATGGTAAAACTCAACTGTATGTATTCCTACTTTCTCTTATTGGCTTAGTAGATTAGGTATACATTAGAACAGGACTATAAACATTGTTTACTGCTAACATTAGCGCGTAAGAAAACTATAAACAAATAAATAATAAATAAATATGTATTTTTATAATAATATAAATATCTTTTTCTACTTTGCGTTCGTACTAAGGTCCATTACGAAACTGTTTTGGGTTTCGTAATAAACAAAAGCAGTGCTATAAAAATTATACTAAAAAGAGGGAAATTTAGTCTTATAATGTTGGCGACCTAACCGTTTTTCCATCGAACTGTCAGTGTCAATCAGTCTAACGCAAATGAAATTATTCAAATACGAAATTTTTGCTGTGTTTGGTTTAATTAATCATCGCAAAAAATATTCCGAATGAACATGATTATAGTGGTGCTTACGCATACCTTTAGATCATAGGACAAAGTAAGGTAAATAAAAGGTACTTACTGTTACTTTTGAGACTTTTGTGGTTAGGTAGGTTTTGCCGTCAACTTACTGAACAATATTGGCGTGTGATCTCACAGGGAGTAAACTGTTCATCGTATTTGCCGTCAAGGTCGATATTTCTAACGCCGTACATTGCAAAACGTCTTCGACACCTTCGAAATTCATTTTTACGAATTAAATAATAACGTTTCAAATTAATTTATTTCATAGCCACCTACCCACCACGCAATGTCGCCAACTGCCGCAAAATTCCCTACATTCCAAAATTTTATTTTTTTGTTTAAAAAAGTGCGAAGTAGAAAAAATACTGTATGATATCTCGTTTATAAGGCATTTTGTCGCACTTACTGCTTTATGACACTCCTCGCTGTGCTCGACAAAATGCTTCTTATAAAACTCGTATCATAATATACTATTTTTGTCGTATATTTCAATATTTTTTTATTATTTCAATACCTAAAATGAAGTAATCGTGAGGTCAGACAAGTTAATGGTCGGTCGAGCAGGTTAAAAGTCACATTGAATAATACAAAGTGCACCAGAACTCGCACCCCAGAGAACAACATTTTTCATAATCGTCAGCGGAATTTTATAAAAAACGTAATGTGTTGAAAATTTTGAGGTTTATTTTGACAGATGTCAAATCAAGTATACAGTGCGCCAGAACTCGCGCCCCTGAGAAAAATTTCAAGCAAGATAAGATACCAGGAACATGGAAAAAATGTTTAAAAAATTCTATCTGTCAAAAAATTTTGACATTTATTTTTTGACATTTGACATTTTTTTATGTCTAATGATACCGACGATCTTGTATATGTTTTTTTACAATTATTTAGGAAAAGCACGAAAATTTTGCCAATAAAAGCCACAAATAACATTGAACATAGTTACAATTTAGGATACAGCTTTCTTTTTTCCTCTTCTAATAGCCTGCAGCATAAAAACTTGGAAAATTATTTTTCTAACAGAAATGAATAGAGTTAATATGCAAAATTTAAACTCTCATAACTTCGAAATTTTTATAGATAAAGTTTTTTTAACTTTTTTTCCATGTTCCTAGTATCTTACTTTATATGGCATTTTTCTCTGAGGCGCGAGTTCTGGCGCACTCTGTATATCAAAAATTAGGTGAGGTAAGATGCCGATCAAGATAAAATTTTTGAATAAAAAGCTTTTAGTTTGATTGAGTTAAGCAACATACTATTTAATAATAAAAATCAAATGCTCTAAAATAGAAGACGGTAGGTAGGTAATATTACATTATACAATTTAACTCAACTTTATCATTTTTTACAAGTCGTATGACAAGTTACAAACGTGTTCTTGAACTTCCGAAAACTCTATTTTCGTGTTAATGTGTACAACTTCTCTAATTTCACTCCTCTAAAGACAGTGTCCAGGTAAACCGCACTTCCGACCCTTGACTACCTCGCAACCTAATGTGTACTAAAAACTTTCAACTCCTTTCTCAAGATACGATAGTTTACATCGGACACCAAGCAGCACCACTTCCCTTAACATAATCCTTGATTGGCTGTAATTAAGCCGGCGGTGGTTGCCCTCAGAGGTGTATCTAGTTAATTGGACTTTGGTCTTCTTGTAGGCTTCGAGTAATTAAACAAACACAGTCCTATGCTAATGAACTTTACCTTCATGTTTACCGTCAATTGTCAATATGAGTTTCTCCGCAAGTCAATGGTTTCGACCTTTCATAAGGGTCGTTTCTCATCACCACCTGACTCGCAACACTTCGCTGTGGTCTTTTTGGTGCAAATCTATTTAACTTGGAACAAGAAGATTTGTTTGCCGAGTTTCTGTCTAATTTTGAGAACGCAACACTAATGAGAATACATAAAAGTTTTTACGGCACAATTTACCTGTGATTGGATCGAAACGTCTGACCCAAAACCCTCCGCAAAGCAGCTTCATCAAAGCACTACGTTAATAATTGATTGGAAACGTATTGATACAAATTACAGAAAATTTTGGCTTGTAATAAACCCTCGTTTTTATTTAAATATTTTAATGGATTTCGGGTCTAATAATACTAATGGATGATCCAAATTCTCTCATACATATTTATTAATTTTTTTCAATAGATTTCAACTTCTCAAGTTTTACTCGGCAAAGTTGTCACTTCAACATCAGTTTGTCAAACGGCAATTAATAAAATGTGAAAGCTTTACTTATCTAATATTTTTTTACGTTTACTCCACTTTTTTTATTTTCAATATGTCTTCTATTTTTGTTTTTGTTTTTTTGTGAAACTTGATATTTTATGTTACAATAGAGAAAAGTCCAAAGACGATGCAGTTGAGAAGTTAATAGTGCCCCAGAAAACGACTTTCCAGGGTGCTCTAAAGTTTAAAGCAGGGTTAAATTTCTTACTAGTAGTAGTAGTCCAGTAGGCGGCACCAAACAGTTTAAATTAATCTGAAAAATTAATTAGCAGTAAATATTTTACCAAATTATTGAATAAAACTACGTTATAATTAAATCTAAATTGCATGGTTTTATTTATGGTTTAATGAATAACACAATTAAATTATTTACCACAGTTTTTTCTGAAAATATGAATTTCAATGTGGAGTTAGGTTTTCATAGGTTACATATAAAGTTTAACAGGCGCTAAACTCTTAACTGTTATAATCTTCAATTTATGTGCACACACAATTAGTCTCGGATTATTCGTAATGTATGTCAATTAACTTGTTATTTTGTTGTGTCGGTTATTTATTTTATTTTAGTATCTAAGAGAGAAAATGATGATGGATAAGCTCTGGTCTTGTGTACACGACAAATAGTCTTCATTTCAACAATGACCCGTAATAATTTCAGTCAGGCATGTTAACATGGATGCTGTAGGGTGTTCAAATTCATTAAATTTATAAATGAGAAGTACTAACATCCGCGTGCGGCTAAAATTTATTAAAGATAATTAAAAGTGACATGCACTAACGCAAGATATATCACTCAGCTCTACAATAGCACTTTATTTCATAAACTTATTACCGAGAAGTAACCCAGTAGTATAAACTTTCGGAAATGAACAGAGATGCTTTTTCTGACTAATTAAAACTAAAAGTACATTTCGTGTGTTATTCACTCAACTCTGGCATAATTTTCTAACGTAATTTTAACACCATCAAAGACAAGAATGTCATTATCAAAGTCGGAAATTTCGGAGAAATCGGTCGAGGCACTTCCTTATTTTTACGGCTTCCTGCGGTATGCAAGACAAAGAACCTTATCTAATGCTTTGTGTTTTCATATTTAATAAACGTACTACCGACTGGTCGGTATGATTGTTCATGTTCTTTATTATTCATGAATTACCCTGCATATTTTAGTTCGATATGTAACCTGTTGCATTTTCTTGCAATTGAAACTTTGCAGGTAAAGTGAGGGTTTGTTGAAACACGTCCAGAGCTCGACGTGAAGGTCTCAACACAAATGCAATTGTTTAACAAAAAATTGATTTGTAACACTAGTGGGAAAAATTTTTGTTTTCATAGAAACAAGCTATTATTTAAGTAAACGCGCATAGCGTGACTCTCCACCATGATTACATGTTTGCCTTCAATAAACAACACTTCTGATATTATTTCTCCCGGAATGTAATGTTTTTTCTGTGTCTACCATATCTTTTTAAAAAATTTTGGGAAATTATATGGTAACCGTATAGAGCAAGTAAATCAAGATAGAAAAAGACATAATAAAATTTGATATGACTATAAAGATGTCAAAACAGAAAAGAGATAATCTAAAAGAACAATTAGATAATAAAAAATTTCCTCGTAAAAGAGCCGGGTTGTGCTGTTATATCTGTCATTAATGTTTTTTCAAGTTTTGTGATCGAAACACAAATTAAAAGTTTCTACCTGTGATCGTTCTTCAGTTTTACTTCCTAAACTTCATTTTTGATTTATGATCTCGAAGTTTAGCTACAAACTAATAAAATATAATAATTTATAAAGACTTTTCCAGAGGCAATTTATGTGTCTTTACACGAGTGATTAGTGGTATTATTTTTTATGTCACAAATATTCTGATTTTGTTTGTGTTGGGATATGAATAAAAGGATGCCAAGGGTCAAATATGATGAACGACTTCTGAAAAGGAAATTATGGAGCTGGAGTTTTACAATCGAACTCGTGTTGGATTAATAAAGTGTAATTAATTTCCTTGGATTGAATCTGTCCAGGAGTCGATAGGGTGAAAGAAGACAAATTGTAAGAATTAAACTTTTCCATTTCCGGTATTCTCTAATGCACTTTATTTAACCTCATTGACCACGTAACTGTTATTGTGTAGTGGAAGTTGGAAAATTTATAGCGGTGTTCAATATAGCTAATGAAGCTGAGGATACATAAATCGTGAGGACGCAACTCGAACAGCATCCATAAGTCTTAGAAATAACGAAAAAAGCACTCGTGCTCGAATAGATCATAAGAGTTTACATAATGCGACAGATTATGTGTAGCAACATAAAAAATAGCCAGAAAACAAGCCGTCGCCTTTTTGCTCCTTTTATCAGGCGAGCGTCTGGAGACTAAGAAAACGTAAACATTTTACATTTTTCATTAGAAGATTCACTCGAGAACGCTACTGGAGATGATCGGTTCTACACCAAATCAAAAGATTCTAATGCTCACGCCACTCTAAATTTATAAATTATGTCTAGGGTTGGATAACACTTGTGTGGTCCGGCAGGGTGTTGTTATTATTTATTACCTTCACATGACGATTGCTTCATCTGATATGGTGCTGCGATCAAAATTGATGATTAAACTCTTTTATTTTTTTATTTTTAACAACCGATACACAAAACTTTTCAATGCAACGCTTACTTTTTTATTAGTTTTGAGATGCCACACCTGATATGACACGTGTAAATAAATAAATAGATTCGCAATGTGGGCGTGACGTCCGAGATCAAAGTTGGGCGTATTCCCATCACTTCTATCGAGCGCACTAATGCTTCAAGATTTTTACATTTCACTATTACATAAGTTGTTTATAGAGTGCTTCTTCCCTATATTTAAATTTCCATTATGCGATGTTTTGCTGTGAGAACATGGCTGCCAAAAAGGCGAGATGTTGGTCGGCAGGGTGCCGTAATCAGTGGGTTCGCATCCCGCCTTCAGCAAGGAATGCCTGTATAATTATCACCTTTCATCGGCCGCCGCATTCTAACAATAAAGTAGTTAGCGACGCTCTTGATGCATTTTAGACCTTGTTATCCGCGGGCTAATTTCATATAAAATTATCCCTCTCTTCTCTACCAATTAACTCAAAAAACAACAAACAACCCTCAGGTCGAAATAATAACGCATGCACCACGTTTTGTTTTCTTTAATATTCCAGTAAAGTAACGCTATTTTAAGATTTTAAATTTATTTCAAATTTATTCAATTGTGCGTCAAGGTGGGGTTATTACAGAGTAAAAAGAAATATGATTTACATAGGCAGGCATTATCAACACGTTCTTATGTAAATGTAGAGATGTCTTTAAAGTAAATACGTTTTCATGCCGCTACAGTGTAATTATCTCAGGACTATTATTTCAAATTTTGGCTTCGACACCATAAATCAAACACAGGTTATTATCACAATAATATAAATATAAGGTCCTCTTCAACAGGTAGGTATAATCAAATTGTTATTTCAAATGCGTTATGGCTGGCTGATAGTATCTGTTAGCAGGTAGGCATGTATACTTGACAGGAAAAGTGCTAAAAATTCAAAGAATTTATAACTCAATATGCAAGATCTTTCTCATTGTTAACAAATTATCTAAATAATGCCTCCTTGAAATTTATACATATTAATTTATATTTATTTTAAACTACAAATTAGTTTTTTCTGTAAACGATTTATTTCACCTTATAACAAGCTGAGCAAATAGTTATTTACAATCCAAGTGCGAGAAGACGTGCTTAACCCTTCAACGGCGAAGTTTTTTTTGCTTTTGTGTAGGAGTTTTGCACAATAAAACATATATAAAATAGTTTAATAGGGATATATTGGAGAAGCTAACAAGTTTTTTGACCTCACATTTTGAAAAGAATGGTGTTACCAAATGGTAACGCTAGCAACTTTGGGGGGACAAAATTGTCAAAAAAAAACAAAAGTTCAAAATTCGATAAAGAAAAATCTATAAATATATCATTTTGTATGAAAAATAAAATTACACTCCAAACATAGTCCAACATTGCATTTGCAGTACATTGATCATACGCTTGATGAGCACCCTTCTCTAGCACATCTCCGATTTTTGTTTTGTGTAGGTACTAATAAGTGATCATGTCCATCATAGCGTAAATCATCAGATATGCGATTCAACGTTATGCTTGATTTAAATGTTGATGGCCTACCCATGCCTTTTGGCAAAACTTTATAACTTCTCAAATACATTTCAACGATTGCCCTTCTAAATTCCAATTGACTATATGTTTTTTTGCCTTTGAAATGCCTATGCAAACACCAAGCATTGACCATTGCCACGTTCAACAGCCATGTATAGATGGCTAACCATCATTTTCTTTTCTTCTAATACCGATTCTGTACCTAGACAGGTTTTCGTCCATCAAAGCTGTACCGCCCATGAATTGGTTGTATTCGGTTATAACACATGGTCGTTGTACTTTTATCATTTTTTCGTCTTTTTGAGAGTAGCGTTTCACCATCGACAGTGGAGCAACACCATGACATGTAAAAGCTGCAGTTACAGCACTATTGTACATCCACTTCACTACTATAATACCATCTTCTTTGTCAATTGACGAAACAAACTCTCCTCTCATTTTAGATTTGACAAATGTTTTTTTTTGTGGTAATGTGCAACTCATCGGAATTCGGTTATCTCCAAAGTAAAACCATCCCTGTGAGCATAAACCAACGAATCAAATTTTGTGTCCCAAAGTTGGCTGGCATTACCATATAGTAACGTCACGGTAAAACCCAGCTTCCAGACGAAACACGTAATAATACAAACACAAACATACATTAGGATTATAGAACAATCATTTGGCATTAAAGATTCAATACGATATTGACTAAATTGTTTATACATTAGAGATAGGAACATTTACTTGAAGCGCAGGTCCATTATTTTTGAAGTCCACACGATCCACAGAATTTAAGACTGTTCAACAATTTTACGAAAGAAGTTTTTACCAAAACTTTAAGCACATGGAATTCTATAACAATCGATGAACATGTTAACATAAACTCACTTATCTAAATTGTAAACTCCACTTACAAATGGCCGCACTAACTTGAAATGTTTTCGTTACCATACGGTAACGCTAGCCGTTCAAGGGTTAAGCAGTTTAAACTGCTTTTTAATAATTTCTCCAAATCTACGTTCGTGGTTAACTGTTGCAGTTGCAAAATGTTATTTTGAAGACGGTGAGTTTAAAAAATAGTTTTCAATGGCAGTTTTTTAAAGAAAAAAACGACAGTATGCATTTAATAATGTAAAGAGTATTGTATAATACATACAGGGGTGGCGTTAAATATTAAATAGGTTTGCGTTACTTCCTCTTCTAAAAAAATTGGATAATTTTTTAAAGTTACGTTATCACCATAAATCAATTAAGAAAACTGGTTGTTTATTGAAATACTGAGTAAAACTCAAGAAACGCTAATTGAAATTTGAATTCAATGCAAGATCTTAATTATAAAAAATTCAAAATTTAATAAATTCTATAGCAAATATTCAAAAATTCTGCCATTCTTCGACAGACAGACGTATAGTCTACGCATAAAGAAAAGTTTGATTGCTCTCAGCATTTCAACAGAGATATCATTAAAGGCTTCAATTATTCTTTCATGTCATTTGAAGTGGTGGGTCTTGTTCGATACACCTTCTCTTCAACACACCCCATAAAAAGAAACACCAACATCTTCGGAGGGCGTTTACTCCGCAGGCTTAGGGATAGACGTAAGAATTTCAGATGTAAACTGTCTATTGTTTGCTGTACTTGTATTATTGTTCTTATTTAAATCATTTATTCAATCATACGGCCTTATTTAATTTCACAAACCCTCCCCATCTTCACTGTTATACCACAAAGCTAGCTGCAAAAGGCATGTTCTTAAGGAATAGTATTTACCTGGACCTGGCGATTTTTTTCGAAAAAGTTTTTCCAACTTTTTCTAAAAAAAGTTGATGACGCCTTGAAAAAAAAAGAGAAATTGTTACAATGAAAAACGTCCTAAGCTATAACAGCAATATTTTTAAAAATATGACAATACTTCTTAGAACAAAGTAGCACAGTTTATTGTCATCTATTTCTGGAATAGTTGCTCAATCAATTCTGCCTTTTGTTTCACCGGAACTGACATCAAATTCAGTTTTTAAATGAAACATTCTGTATATTTTATTACTTTCGAATTAAGTATCGAATACGTCAAGTATTAATTGTAATTGTCAAATGTAACAACGAATTTAATTTAAAACACGCTTATTAGAAAAAATACTACTATACCAGGTGAATAAAAAGTATGGAACCAAACGTTTTTTGCTTAAACTATTTATTTTTTAAAAAAACTAATTGATGAGTCATAAAGTACTATAAAAATGTTATAATTTAAGAAGAATAAAATTTTTCGAAATTTCCTTTTGTTTTTGAGTTCTACAAAAAAAAAATTTTAATGGCAACCCACTATAAAATCATTTTTCTCATGAAAGCTATACTCTAAGGAGTACAACTATCTGCTTTATATTTAATTTTTTCAAAAAAATTTTTTCACATAAATTGCAATTTTGACAAAAAAAATCGCTTAACTCAAAAACAAAACAAAATTTTGTTCAGAAAATACGATCACATTTTTTATATTACTTTAATTTATATTAATTATTATTTTCTGGGGGCAAATGATTATATTCACCCTGTATAAACACGTATTACAAACTCTTATTGTGATACTCGTGCATTGTTGTAACACTCACCACTAGGGTGACTTGTGCTACAAACTACTCGTATCACTATGAAAGTGTTTGTAACACTTGTTAATTAGACTATTTTAATAGTTTATATTTCATTAAATTGAAATTATTAGGAGTAAAACACTATAATTTATTTGGAACTGAAATATTTTTATTTTTTAATACATTTCTTTAGCCAAGTTTGGTTTAATTACTGACGTAATTTTTACATTAAACATTTCCAGACAGAGCTTCAGGTGCCCATATATCTTATTATCCAATCAACTTCATTAGCATATAAGACGCGGGATAATCGAATTGGTTGGCGCGTTGAAGATGCTGGCGTCTTTAATACTTTATTTCTTTTATATAATAGAGATAGTAGCGACTAAAACCCAGCGTGAAAATTTAAGAAACAACCTTATAAAACCGTTAGGTCGTTAAATTTGTTTTATTAACGAACGGTTAGTCGAGAAATAAGAGAGTACGTTTCCAGTTGTCATCAGCACAAATAATAAAATTTCACGAAGCAATCAATATCTTCTCAAGTAAATACTGACATTTTTCAGATTATTTACTTGCGGTTGTATGGGCGCATTATGTTAAAAGCTCGTCGTAACAGAGCATTCTTTGAAATTGCTCAGCCCAGGTTCGTGTTTAAAACATGATATTATCGTAGTAAAATTTCTATAGGAAACTTTGGACTCACATGATTTCATTAAATTTCTTGTTTTTTTGTACTTTAGGTACAATTTAATTTTGGCTTTCTCTAAATTAAAAAAGTGTAATCATTGAAATAGAGTGTATCCAAAAGCCATTTTTCAGACTCTAGGCACATTATAAAGAAGTGCCGGTATTCATGTCTGTCCAAATATTATAAATGTAAGGATTAAAGCATGACTTACGGCCGAAGTGTACATGTTATTTGCCCAGCAAGCGACCTAATATTTCACAGTCGACGCAAGTGGCGACATTTCTGAAGTGGCAAATTTTTTGTCACATCCTTTAACTTTCCTCTTTCATAATATCCCCGCTGCAAGGATAGATTATGAACCATTTTTCTTGTACCGCTAACTTTCTTTCTTTGTTTTCTTCTCTCTTAAAATTGAGTGTAAATTTGTCGACTGTCTCATCCTTCAAAACTCCTAATAAATGGATCCAAAGAAACTCGTTCAGATGTGAATGTTAATTGGTCGATTTTTAAATTCGGAATTAAAAATTCAGTTGCTGCATTAAACCGATCGCTGATAGAATTGGTATTGGAAAAAGCTGTGCAATTAAAATAGAAGTGATAGGATGCACTAGGGCAATTACAGAATAAACGAGTTGCTGCAAAAGGCAAAAGGAATCAAGCTCCGGCTCTAGTCCAAATGAAATAGGGACGCAAGCTCTATTCCCTTGAGAAATTAGTGCGCTTGTAGAGCTAACCCCATATAACGCAGGTTTAAATTTAAATTTGTATACGGCAAATGTTCGCACTCATTATTACGTTTCTTTGAGGTTTTCTTTGACAGAATCAAGATTTACTAGCAATTTCTTAAATTGATATATCCGAGTTCTGGAAATGTCGCATTTATTCAATTTTTCCGCTCGGAAAGATTCTAACCGCTTGAAAAATTAAAGGATTATACCAAACGGAAAAACGAGATGCTTGTGATTGGTATATAAATCAAAAACTGCATAACACAAGATGTTATTGAACAAAGGATGAGTAGAATCAAGGACAATCACAGTTTAAAGTACTGGGTACTGGGAACAAAGACTAAATTGCACTTTCAACTTGAAAGTACAAAGTTGATAAAAGCCGACGTTATTTTAAATTACCAACAATTTCCCAACTTGCGTTATCTAATAGAAGATAAAACCACAGTACCTACATAATTATAACAATCATATTTGCTATAAAAAAAATACTAAACGTTAAACGATGAATTTGATCCATTTTCTCCAAGAGAATTAAATGAAATTAAAAAGGTTGATTTTTACAATTTGGAGAAGTGACTTTGTTACCTTCAGTTCTTTCATACTAGACGTTGTTTTCGCAAAACTTAAAATACACTGGCCGACAAAATTAACCGGACGACTAAAATTTTGCAATTTTTCACATTGCAATATTTTTGTTAATCTTTGTGAGATTTCGACAAATTTTTGTTTGGCTTAAAGAACGAACTTTGCAAAACATTGTAATTTAATCCAATAACATTTCTAGTTTTGTCTTGTAAATATTAAACCTAAAAGACGAGAACACTGTTTTTTTATTTTTTTATACTGACCTCTAGTGTGCAACAGAGACAAACTTAAGTTTTTACTAATTTTAGATTATTGCTCGTTTTTTTTCTGAATATGGACCAATTTGTTTCAAAATTTTATCGTCTGGTGCCTCAGAAATACAAAGGATTGAAAAAGACGTTGCTTTTCTAGTCTTAAATATTCGTTCAGAAAGTAGGCTACATAAAAAGGTATATAGTTAAACCGAAAATTATTGCTTACGTCATAAAAAGAGCACAATTACGTTTTTGAAAAACCTGGAACTTCAAAGGATTACAACAAGTAAAACGGTTAATTATTGGAAGCTTCCATGCATCTATTTTGACGTTTTCAACTATGGAAAGTGTGGGACATAATTCAGAACAGAATGGGCAATAATCTGAAACTTATGTTTGTCTCTGTTGCACACTACAGCTCAGTATAAAAATAAGTAAAAAACAGTGCCTTTGTCTTTTAAGTATCACATTTAGAAAAAACTAGAAATATTATTGAATTAAATTACAAGAATCTACAAAGTTCTAACAAAAATTTATCAAAATCCAACAAAAAATAACAAAAATGTTGCAATGTGAAAAATTGCAAAATTTTAGTTGTCCGGTTTTTTTTGGCGGCCAGTGTTGTTATTGTTGAAGTTTAAAAGACCATTTACCTATTTAAAAAACTACTAGTTATATTTACTACATACTGGTGCTGCAAACTTATAAAACTAATAGGGAACAAATTAAATACACAGTATATTGTTTTTAAGTGTCTAGTATTTTTAATAATAAATGCAGAGTAAAAATAATAAAATAACAATTAAAATGTTTTCGAGCAAAGCCGCAATGTCACAAAACGTTATTTTGTTATGATATAATGTAATGAATACACAGTCATTTCCAATTTATTAGGCTAAAGTTTAATATTTCATATGCTTTTACCTACAAATAACTGTACAGAGCAACATTTTCATCACCAACAAATGAAAAAATCGGAATAAATACAGGGTATTTCACGAGTGATAATGGCCTGACCAAATTTGAACTGCAGCCAGCAATACATTTGTATAGGCTTGATGGATTTTGATTATGAATTTTAAAATTAATAAAACATAGTTATCACGTGACTGACACAAAGAAATTGACAAGAGAGGAAACACAAGTTTTAAGGTTATTTGTCTCTCTACCGTTGGAAAGCACTTTAGTTATTCAAGCCTTTTTGGAGCTTTTCTATTTGGGAATCATTGTCGTTACAAACGCTCAACGGCAGAAACATATTTCCCAAATTCGACATAAATGAGAATCAGAACTGTTTTCTCATCGTTCGAATGCATTTTGACTTTTTGCTAAATTTAATGTCAGTTCTGACAAATAAAATTATTGGAAGCAAAGCTATCGTGGATGCATAATCGGTTTTTCAAAAAATGCGATATCTAAAATATCCACGTTAACTTTGCACATGTATTGTGGGTTGTATTTTCAATTTTGTCAGGCTCATTATCACGCGTGAAATACCCTGTATACAAAACCTACGTAACCTCATAAATGATTTGAAGTTTGTCATCGCCTGTGGTCATCACCAGTCATCACGATGAAAACTTTCAAAAATGTCAGATGATGCACAAAACTACACCGTAAAAAATACATAGGTATGTAGGTTCCCTGAACAAAAATTTGCATGACGATTATGATACCGCAAGTTAAATTACCCTAAAAGTAGTTTTCGAGTAATCGTAGCTTATTTAGATTTAAAACCAAAACTTTTTGTGGATTCAACCACCCGTACAATTAAAATAATCATCTGCACTTCTTTTATATAATTCGCAAGGATTTTTATGGTAATAGTCAACAACGGCCTTTTCTAAACGGCCAAACTTTGGTTGTTAGATGATAGCAGTGATTGATGACAACATAATTCGCTGATCTTTTTTTAGAGGTCCAACATTTTACAGTCTTTCTTCTGATGATGGGTCTCTCAGGGCCTGTTTCACCATCTCTGAGCTGTTTATGAGCTTCGGCTGAGGGGCCCCGATGCGTTCTGTCACAGTTCGGATGACCGTCAATTTCGGCCAATTCACAAACAACCTTGCAAAATTCTATCTCCCGCCACGAAAACAATACTTCGGCCCAGAAAACAGCCATTATTTTTACAACTCCAGAATTATTGTATCCAAGTTTCGAGGTTCGTTTATTGGTAGTTTTTATTGCTTTTAGAAATCCGGCCAAGACATGTTACCGTGAGTTATTATCGAGTTGCGAACGGTTTGAATATACAGAGATGGAGAGATGATTAAAGCGGGTAAATAAAATCCGGGAGCTGAAAAATTGGAATGAGCGAATGCGATCAAGATTGTTAGCTGAAGAATAATGGAGGTTAAATGTCTATTTTGATGAAATGGGAGATTCGAAGAATTTATATGTGTAGAAGAATCAAACCGGCTTGAGGTTGAACGAATTCAAATCACTAGAGAATGTAGAGGTTTTGAATCAGAACTCTGTTTAAATAAGAGCTTAATAAAAACGCAGAGCATTGAGCAATCTGCATGGTAGCTATTAATTAAAGTAACTTTCTAATAAATATTTTTCAATGCCATATTACTATGTCGTTTAGTCTACGAGTGCTTTATAAATACAGTGCGATCAAAAAGTTTATCTATCAAGCAAGCCTAGAAGTTTAAAACGTGTGTCTGCGGAAGATAAAATGTCACAATGCTAAATAAGAAATGTCAAAACATTTTTTTGTAAACTGTAACAACAAATCGTGGTGAACGAATTGTATGACTAAACTCCAACTACATCTCATTTTAGGGTGTTTTAAGACGTTTTATACAATAATTCAATTTGTTTAGAGCAATCTTTTAATTTCTATAAAATATTTTTTTGACATCTAGCTGACATACAAACTTCCAAGCGACATACGTCCTCAACTAGTACGCCTACTTGATAGAAAGACTTTTTAATCGCACTGTATATATTTACACAGGTGGTCCCGATATAACCTACCAAAAAAGTTCTGGGTTATTAGAAACGTCAAACAAGTCCAAAAAAATCCTTCTAATTAGATTAAAATTAATGAGAATAAATTAGCCCCTATTCCCACACAATCGACGCTACTGATCACAAAAATTACATAATCAGGAATTAGTTGTCAGTGTTTGTAAAAGTGATAAAATATCTAAGCAACCATACCTGAATCGTTGCTGATAAATTGTATCAAATTACTGACATTTATTGAAAACGCTATGCGCTGTGTGCGTTGTGTCACCAGATCATCTTGATACAAAAAGCCGATTTTGTTCCTTCAGTGGTTATAAAAAAAATGTAGATCTAGTGTGTACAAAATTGTGGAAGAATTAGGTAACAAGAGAGAGACTCATAGTCACCTATTATTGGATTTTCTTTGGCATGTTATATTGGGACTATCCTGTACTTACAGTAGCTTTCATAAAATCTTTTAATTTTTTTAAACATAAAGAAACAGTTATCCAGTGTTTTTCCACTATTTCTGGTCTATAAAAAACGCCTCAAGTCATGATTTCATTACTTTTAAAGACGTTACAATACTTCTTTGATCAAAATTGAACTGTTTTTGTTGCTTGTCTTAGATAAAATGAATAGAAATGTTCTATTCTTTCCTCAGTCTATTTTATTTTATTTTATTTTATTTCCATATTACTTAAAATGAAAAGTTAGTGATAAATAATACCGTGCGATCATAAAAATAAATAAATTAGAGTAGGCGGTGATTAAAGTCCTTCAGATAGCAAAATGTCAGCGGAAACTTTGACAAGTTTGCGTTTTATTCCTTTTGAGTGAAATAATGTTCACTTTAGAGCAGAAAATTTTTATTGGTGTACAAGAGGAAAACGGTGGATGGTTGTTTTCACTTTGTTTGTGTGGAAAATTTCCAGCCCAGATTCCCAGGCAAGATGTTGCCAACTGTAGAATTTAATCGATGCCTACTCTAATTTATTTTTTATTTGATCGCACGGTAGTAAGTAAACTTGTTAATGAAGTATTAATAAATAATAAAATATACAGAGTGTTCCATTAAAAAAAAAAAATTGATGCCACTTCCGGTGAAACAGGAAGCATCATTGATTGAGCATCTATGCCAATCATGTTCAACTTTGTTCTAACAAGTATTGTCATATCTTTAAAAATAATGCAGTCAGTTATGGCTTAGAGCGTTTTTAATCCAGAAAAAAAATTCAAAAATTAATCTCTTTTTTTACATTATTACGTTCTTATAGTCACTAGGTATGTATGTATGTATACCAAGTTCCAAGTTTTAGGGCCGGCTCAAAAATTTATATTTCTAACTGATTAAAAAAATTTTTTGCTAGTGCAAACGATAGAGAATTGTATAGACTTCAATGTAGTGCTTTGATGTTGTTTAAAATTTTTAGCGTATGGCTGTGAGATCATAAAAACCAAATTTGGAAAAAAATTTACTTAATTGGATTAATTTCTACATAAAAAAATTTTGATTTTTTTCTATTAATAATTGTAAATTGTAAATAGCATTTTAATATTGAAAATCTGAAAGTTCCAATAATTTATGGTTGGGTTTGTGCTAATTGGTGATCAGGCCAGAATTTCTTGACAAAAGAACAAGGTGTCCGCAATGACATTTATGACGTACCCGAGCTCTATTGTTAAGCCTCCGCTCTATTGTTAATGCATTAGCAGCACATCATCCCAAACTTGGTCATAAATTACCAGAATTCTCAATTTTTAATATTAAAATGTTAATCACTCAAAATTTATCAACTTTTACAATAGTCAATTTTCACAGTTTCGATAAGAAAAAATCAAGGAATTTTATCATGTAGAAAAGATCCCAATTAATTATTATTATTTTCTCAATTTGGTTTTTAGGGTTTCACTGTTATAAGCTAAAAATTTTAAACAATATTAAAGTACTAAATTGAAGTTTATATAATCCTCTATCATTTGCACTAGCAAAAAAAGTTTTTTTAATCAATTAGAAATATTTATTTTTAGGCCGGCCCTAAAACTTGGGACACGCTGTACATGGGCGTGTGAATAAACCAATAAATATTTCTTTATTTTTAATCAGCACAGCGTTCAAATCGGTGATGCTCTTGAAATAAGCGATCGTTGAGATTTTAGATTAAATAAAAAAAAACAGGTTTAAGATATACACTGTGTCAATTTTAAAACTTGCAGTCGGCAATTTCTCTCAATTGAAAAAGTTATTAATAATCACTCAAAACCGTTTTGGTGGTTCCTAGGGGGAATTAAAATGACATGATAAGTGACACACCTCTACCCACCCTTGAATATAGTAAAAAAATGAAAATTTAACGTCTTCGTTTTTGAATAATTGGAAAAATAACTTTACCAAATAGGCTGTTGTATGACATTTTTTAAAAGCGCTTGTTATGGGCTTTCCAACGATATTTCGCAAGTAGGGGCGTGCCATTTAAAATTTTCAACATAAGGTGGCTGTGGCTTGAAGGGTGGGTGGAGGAGCGTCACTTACCATGCCATTTTGATGCCCCCTAAAAACCACCGAAACGGTTTTGAGTGATTCTCAATAACTTTTTTAGTTATAGGGATATTGGCGATTGCAAGTTTTAAAATTGGCACCCTGTATATAAATATCGGAAAATTTCAGTTTATAAAATTTATTAGGATTAGAGCTGGACGTGCCTCACATATCTAACAAATAGTACATAATTTCAGAGTCGAATATGTTGTCTGACGTTTGCTCGATAAAACTGAAAATTATTTGCAAAGTTTTCGAAAAGACATAAAATTTCTGTTTGTGCATTTCATTCGAACAATGAAGAAAATCTTTTACATAAAAAAAGTTCAAATATCAGACTCATTTATCTCCGTCGTTTAGAATGGCATCACGTTGCAGCTATGCGTCATACCGTATTATGAGGGCATCCGCAGATTTATACTTACAAATAAGAGAAAAGTTCTGATTTTACGAAGATTGTCATGTCACACATTGCTCTTTACGTCTTTTGCGCCAACGACTCTTCTCCAAGTGAAATATCTTTTAACATTTCCGTTTTAAATTTGATTTCATTTACATTTTTCTTAACTTCTTCACACTTTTATCTCCAGTAATAAAAAGCAAACGATTGATGTCATACCTGCGCGGAATATTTTCAATTCGCATAAAATATTTAAATCAGGGTCACTTTTTGGCGATCTAAATCGTAAGTAGAGTAGCTTCCGGTTGGGGCACGTTCTCAACGGAAGAGAGTCTTCCAGTTTATCCTATCTGTCAACATACTTTAACCTTCGCCTCACGAGAAGCGGGTTCATGCGGAAAACGTGATCAGTCAACATAAGTGAATTTTATCTCGTGTCAACCAACCTTATAATAAACTTCTGCACTTCACAAATTGCCTTGTAACTGAACCTCTGTTGACAATAAAAATTCAGAACTCAATTAGCGATTTCCTGCCGAAAAGCTTCATTTTACTTTGATGTAAGATAACAATAAAAGGGAGACACACAAGACGGGAACGAGGGTCAAAGCAAACGGAATAAGAACGAACAAACTCATTTTTTACTTTTGCAACTCGATCGAGGCCATATTATGAAAACACCAAAAAGCCAAAATTAAATTTGAGTAGAGCTATATTTTAGATCCTCCAAGCTGTAGGTATAAAAATGTTACCTTACGCTTTAAATTGATATTAGTTATTCTAATGTTGTATTAGCTTGCAGTGCTCACATCTGAAGATTTAAGAACAAGTTGAGTATTACATTGAAAATTAGTTGGTTGAGACAATATATGTGCGCAAAGTAACATTATTTATTTATTTAACAAATCTCGTCACTGAATTAATGAAAGTTTTACTTACATACCTAATATAAAATAAGAATGAATTCCTTTTCATTTGTATCGCCCTCACTTTTTATTAAATTAAATCTCTTCTCATTACCGAAAGCGACCAGTAGTAAATCCAATTATAGTGCGATTTTAAATATCTCAACTTTGAGTCTTCAGTCGAGGAAAGAGTTATTGTCTTGTCTGTTAACCGCCATGATTTGGCGATGGCTTCTCTTAGTCTGACATAAGTAATGAGAAAACAGGTAGGTAGCAGATTTTAAATCGGCAGCTTCTGGCGAAAAAGGTGCACCTGTTCGATTTTTTTATAGCCAAACGATTATAATATTTATTGCAACGGCATTCTTGAGCTCGCATACAAAATCAGACATTTAATTATTTTGTATAAATAATATTTATTTCGTTCTCACTTGTAAACATTAATTATTTATCAAGTCACTGTAGTCATTTTGAAAATGTCTCATAACTGGCTAGCCACTAAAGTATGTCACTTAACTAGCTAGTCAGTTATACGTCAAAATCAGATACGATTTTTTGAATGTCAGAATTATTATCAAAATTCTAGAATTTTTAATGTTTATATAGTAATTTACAAATGAAGAACAAATAAAAGATTCAACGATACACATAACGGATTTTACCATGGCTAGCATAACGTTAAATACTATTCAGAATACTTTGTGTTCACAGATATTTTCTAACTGCTATTAATTCCGTAATATTCTTTTTCTCGCTTGTTGAGTAGCTTGCATTTTATTAAATTACTAATCTCTTTTAAAACGAGAAAAGCTAAAATACGAGCATTGTAAATTGTATTGCCTTTTATTTAATTTTTATACTAAGTAACAGTAACGATTTTTAATTATTATTGATAGCGTATTCGAAATATAAATTTTGAATCGATTATGTAGATTTATATTATGACTTCAATAATTGAGTCGAACATTAACTTAAAGACAAAACTTGACACAGTGAAGATTTTAATTAATACTGCACTTAATAAATTCACAAATTAATTCAAAAGCTCAATTAGGTATGCAAAATTATTCCGGACGTCGACGGAACTGTGTACTGCACTTCGAGAGATTTCTCCACTGTTTATTTCTTAACGGGAACGCGACGCTGTAGTTCCGTTTGACTTTTCAGTCTTAGGAGAAATTATAAACATGTAATTAAAATTAATACTGCATAAAAATAAATTACTTATATAGTAAAAATAATTAAGTAAAATTTGTTAAAACCAGCGATAAGCACTACCAATTGTTAGCAAATAAAAAAAATCCATAAAATATTATTTAAATAATTGTTCAGAAATGTGAAGAGATGTTATAAGAAATTATTATTAACAAATAAAAAAATGCAATCATATTTTTGTCAACAATAAACTTGAAAATAAAGCTACAGCAAAGGTTAATATCTGCTTGTTAAAAAAATATGTAACTCAATTAGAAAGCCTTTTAGATTTGCTGACGCTAAAATTAAAGTTTGTATTGTAGGTATATCGGAAACTACATTCAGATAAAACAAGCTTAGTTATTTTTGCTTTACTGTTGCTCTTTAAAATGTCTACACAGTCATTCTGTATTTGTCAAATATACTTACAATATTTTGGAAAAATTGTTCAAACGTTTTAAAATAATTGTAATTATTTGTGCGGTTCTCATATCTTTTAGATGTACATATTAGAAAAAATGTTTGAACCTATTTTAGTAGGTATTTACAATTTGTGTATTGCAGTGTTTTCAAATTTATTTTAGCCGACACTTCTGAACTATAGTCATAGAGGTTGTCATTTGTGATAAGTTGAAGACGATTTCATGTTTGTTGTCCTGAAATTTTCTGGATTCGAATTGTTGAAAGCATTTTCACCAATAAATTAATAAAATCTTAAAAGAATCTATAAAAATAATGTAATTTTATATTTTTGAATGAGTGGAGACACTTCTTGTTTTTTGTTGTTAAATGTTTAGCTCTTTGGATTTAATCATAACTTTTTATTCTTTCAATTGGGAAAAAATTGCTAAGAAATTGTTGTGTGTGCCACATATCCCGGGGCAACCTCAAACTTATTCGAAATAAGAATGAAACGCTATAGCTTTTGTTTACAGCCTGATACCAAGAATAAACCGAAGTTAGATTGTGCATCTGACATATTCCATGAAACTCATTTTGGCAACATTCAGCAGGAATTCTTCCTTTCTACCGAAAATCGAAAAACTGGTACGCATATTAAATGCTCCTATTGACGTTCATATGAATACGGATAGCGGTTGGAAAACACAATCCGAGATACAGTAAGATGGACGGTTTGCATTAGCTTTTCTTACATATTTCACGCCTTAGACAGCGTCTGATAGCGGCGCCATCTCACCCTATTGAAGTGTCTCTCTGCGGAAGAATTGTATCTAATCTAATATTGTCTTTTCAATTATTTCTCAAATTGCCAGAGAGTAACCTCAATAATTTAATATCAGAATTATGTGGGGTGCGACAAGAAAAATTTCCGTTGAAATATCTAATACGAGTCTTATTTTAATTAAAATAATTTGTCTGCGGCGAGAAGAATAAATGGTGAATGATATTACGTTTCGGTATTAATAAAAGTTGGATACACTCGAGTTACATAAGGGAAAATGGAGATTAGTCTCCAGTGGATTGTATTCAACAAGCTACGGAGTGACCTTAAATAATTTTCAAACCAAACGATTAGTTAGAAAGCCGCAAAACTTGCGAACTACCGTCTATTTGCTTCATGAAATTCATGATACAAATTAATTTAAAAGTGGATGTAACATGTGCTGCTAACTTCCGAAAGTTTTAGATGCAATTAAGAACTACGAGAAGCTACATATTCCTACTTTTTTACCTTGTTGTTAAAATGTTAAACCCACGAAAAATGTCTGAAAAATTTAAATTCTATTACCATATTAAAGCTGTAAAAACCCGATTTCATCATTACCTTAAAAAAACCTTGAAGTATTATTAACTTAACGGTTTTTCGATGTCCTTACTTGCCCTTTGTAGAATCCTGCGTAAACAGTGTCGATTTGTAGTCAATAAAAGATACGGTTTTTGACCTTTCATCAACACGGTGGTTTATGTAAGTATTTTTCCTCTATTTACAAGGCTCAATTAAGAATTTGTTTTTATATTGTTCGCAAATGCAGTTCCTTTCTTCTGTTCATGTTTCTTCTAAATATCGTTGTATGTTTGACAAATGTGTGTCGGAAGCTCAGCTGAGTGTCATCGCTTGTCGAAAATAGATGCCAAGAAGTTATAAGACCAAGTTAATTTTTCGGAGAATGACAAATGTTTTATAAAAAGTATTTGTGTTCGTTTGACAAATATCAGCGATTCGTCTGTGTTCGTTATAAATGATGCATTTGCTTGGTGTGCACACATCGGGGAGTTGTTTACTCGGTCTTGTATCGGCTCATACCGCAAATTGGCTCCAACAAATAACCTACTTTGTTTTTAGTCCCATAAAGTCTCGTAAAGATCCGCATTAATCTCGAAGATCCATCGAGTGCATTATATGAAAAATAAATCAGACGTTTTTCGTTTTGCTTTCGGGGATGATTACTCTCGTCTAATAAATATCTTCGTCGTGTAGAAATTTGAAATTTTTCCAAAGGAGGATATATTAATCCGTTTCGCTCCGGGAGATGATTTTGGATAGTACAATAAATAAAAAATGACAAGCTAAGAATTAAATTATTCATGGCTTTTATTTAACAAGGACATGAAATTTTAATAAACAATAGAGAAGCAAACGCAGTGTTTTTCAACGGAGCGAGTTTTTACCCCTTTAATCCTGAAGGAACTACCGCTGGCGAGTGATGGATTGTCCTTCCACAGTAGAAAAACAGCACCGGATGTCCTGCACTGGACACTGGCTTTACACTGTGACATTTTTACAGCCTGTTCGGTGTAACTCCTACAGACCGATTCACGCCACACTCAATACCAACTAGCTTTTAACTTGTTTACTCCTTGACCCAACAAAGACAAACGATAATGAAAACAATTTACGCCTCTTAGCTACTCTCACTAAAACATTTTTTTGGACACTTTACTCTCATAAACGATTTTTTTACTTTCTCCAAATTTATTTCGAGTAATCATCGGCATGTGTGAACCGATCTTCAATTTGAACACTTTCGAAATTATCGGCAAATCTCGGTGTTTCCGTGGAAGGAATAACACGAGTAATGTGGCTGAGATTTTTTAGTTGGAGCTTTCCAAATTGGACATATTTATGGTTTCTGAGCGAATTTATAGTGTTTTTGTACTAGCAATAGCGCCTTCTGGCCAAGTGTGAGTCGTCTTATTTGTTCCAATCTGATAAAACGGTTTCAGGTGAGGCAAAATCGCGTCGGTAATTGAAAAGAGCTGCCGCTGGCGGCACTAAACTTTCAATAAAAACATAAATATATAATGAGTGCTTATCTGCATCTCAAATTTTATTATAATATTGACCAAATTAACATCTAATATAATACATATAAGTTAAAACTATTCTACTTTGTAACACTGAACATACAGGCTGGATTATGAAAAACGCTCATTATTTTTAAAGATATGCCAATACTTTTTAGGACAAAGTTGCACTGTTTACAATTTATTGTCATCTATTGTTTAGAATCGATGCTCAATCTATGGTGCTTCCCGTTTCATAGAACAATTCTGTATATTTTATTATATTTGGGTTTCTCAATTGTCTTTCAACAAGCTCACTTATACTATTTATCATTAACTGTTGATTTTCGGCAATTTGAAAATTGAATTAAATAAAGTAGGCTGTAGAAAGAGTTCAACATTTTTATTCATTTTATCTAAGACAAACAAACGACTGATAACAAAAAATATTGAATTTTATTCAAAGAAGTATTCTAAAGTCTTTAAAAGTAATGAAATTATAGCTCAGGACGTTTTTTATAATCCAGCTTTTATAATTTTTTATTCAATTAACTTATATTTGTTTTTAGTTGTAAACAATTAATAGGCAATTATTTATAATTAAAATACCTATCATTTTCCAACATTGAAACCTTACATGATACGAATTAAACACTCATCTAATTTGTTCGATATGATTGCGCTAATGTACTTGTCACTCCTAACAAGAAATGTCAATACATCTATTAGTTATCGTTGGTGCGATGAGTATTGACTAAAGCGAGAGTTTACAGATCACATCTATTCAAATTAGCCAATTGATGAATTATATTTGTTTATACTTTCCATTTGTTCGCTCATTTATTAAGTGTCGAAAAGTGTTAAAAATGTTCGAATCTATTTTTCGATATTTGAGTTAGAACGTATGTATGTACATACAACATAGGTACTTTTGTTCCAGCTCATAGCTTACTTATACCAACGCAAGCTGTGGTGAAAGATAAACTAGAAAGCTCTCTTTACAACCGTAGCAAATTGATTTAGCAGGTCAAAGGTTGGTGTCCGCGAATCCCGACGCCAGTTTTGACAGCTGCCACTACTCTCAGCATCATCGGTCAACTTTTTGGCCGTAAACACGCTTTTCCGGCCAACTAAATCAACTTTCCAGCTCACTCGGCCTGACTGTGTTTTTCTTTTCGAATTAATATTTTTCGGTCGCTTAAATCGCAACCGAAACGCAATTAACCGACTCAGGTCAGGATTATTTAAGCGAATGGTTGCCGGTATCTGGCCACTCTATCGATGAAGTTGATTATTTCAAACGGTTGAAGAAGCGACTGACTGGAGTAAGATCCGAGATACGATCGGTAAAGTATCATTCATGTTAAGAATTCACTTTATACCACGATCCCGTCAATTATTCCCTGTCGAAAAGGAACATCCTCTGTAGACAGATAAATGGAAGGTATCTCTTGAAATTGAAAAGCTTCCAAGATACTAGACGTATGGACACGACAATCGGTTACTGCGGAAAATACATGAAACAAAGCAGCTTCAAGCAAATTAGGATTTTTTATTTCGTACACAGTTTGCCTTGACATCCACTATCTAGTAAACACTACTTTTTATTTTTTACGAGATTACACCAGGTGAATAAAAAGTATGGAACCAAAAGTTTTATGCTTAAACTATTTATTTCTTGGGAAAACTAATTGATGAATGAGTGAGTACCTACTATTAAAATGTGATTTTATCAGGAATAAAATTTTGCAATTTTTTATTTATTTTTGAGTTCTACAAACTTTTTTAATTTTTTTAAATAGCAACTCACTATAAAACCACTTTTTTGATGAATGAGTGAGTACCTACTATTAAAATGTGATTTTATCAGGAATAAAATTTTGCAATTTTTTATTTATTTTTGAGTTCTACAAACTTTTTTAATTTTTTTAAATAGCAACTAACTATAAAACCACTTTTCTCACGAAGGTTGTGATTTAAGGATTACAATTATCTACTTTATATTTAATTTAAAAAAAAAAAAATTATATCGTTGAATTGCACAAAAAATCTCAAAAACGCTTTTTCTTAATTTTAATTTGATCATATCGTATTGATCATCATTGTAATCAGGAGCAAAAACACTTTTCAAAAATACAGAAATAGAATATGGCATCCATAAGAAAATCCAAAGTTGAGTGTTGCAACTCTTACAACAAGGACGCCTTAGAAAATATGATGAGAACTCTGTAAAAAAAATGCTTTAAAAATGTCTTTTAGTTTTTGCATAAAAAAATAAAAACAAAAATTGCCGTTTTTTTCAATAATTAAAAACTAAAAATGACACATTTTCTTTCAGATAATTGTTCAGCATAAAAATGAGCAACTTTGTTCTAATTTAACCGACCTCGTAATTCTTATAATAACTGAGTGGGTGGAGTTCGAAAAACGGACACCCTATATTAATTGACGAATATCACATTAACGATTGATTTTAGCCATATAGTACTAAAACTTTTTCAAAGACAATTAAACAGAATCCAAAAATGGTAAAATATACAGGGTGTTCCATTTAAAAAACTGAAGTTGAAGTCACTTCTGGTGAAACAGAAAGCAACATAGATTGAGCATTTGTACCAAACAATAGATAACAGACAATAAACTGTGGTCAACTATCTTCTAAAAAGTATTGTCATATCTTTAAAAGTGATGAAGTTATGGCTTGAAGCGTTTTTAATAATCTTCTAGCTTGTATATGAACGTTAAAGATATTCCAATTATTTAAAGGTGGAAAAGTGCTACTGGTAAAATTTTTAAGTGAAAGCCAAGAATTTGTCAGCGCTCGTCGGTATCTCCGGCGAGATTTTTTTAATTCCGGAAATTAGAAACATTCCCAGCCTGTTATTTTCTATGAATTATAAATAGGTGTTCAGCGGCTTGTCAAAGTGTATCTCGTCGCAATCACTCGATGAGTAAATTAAGCCCTAAAAGTCGATTGCTTCTTAACTGGATCCAGTTAGCTTCCACTTGGCCAGCTATGATTAATTGACGAGCTTTCTTTTTTTGTCCAGCAAAATAAAACCGCCGAATTATAACGGAAATAAAATAGTCGGAAGCTCAGGAGACCGTGCCGTCGTAATTAAATTAAGAAATGCTTGACCGCCCATTTACGTCCACACACATAAAGGCCGCCATCATTACATAGCGAAATAACATTACGGCTTGTTTTGGCTTTGTCATCTATCTTTTAGTTCAACACGTCGTGCCCCCTACCGACAGGGATATGAGATGGGTGATTGGCAAGGGGTTGATGAAGTAGAAGGTTTAGGGTCGGTCGGGAGTGTCAGTGTCAGGTTGGGCTTTCATCAAATGACTTCGCTCTTGTGAAATTATGATAATGTCTAACATAAGTTCGCTTGTGATCGTCGACATCGGATATTTATCAAAAGTCTTTAGCGGGATTTTGCCGCTGGGTGAACATGACGCCCTTTAGGTTACGACCACCACTTATACCCATAACATGGTAGAGAATCGATTAGTGAGAAATGAAAGACAAGATTAATTGGGTCAGGAAATCTTCGAACGGTGATAAGATCTTGATTTTAAAATAATTTTCTTTATCGAAATGTTTATCAAATATGATTTATTGTGTGTATTTTTAAATTGGAAATAAGACTCTTTTATCAAGATCAAAAAATGTTTATTGTTTGATTAATTAAAAATTACGTTAATTTTTGGTACAGAACAAACATTGAGACAGTGTTAAACAAATTATTCAAACAAATATAAAATATTTTATGCTGTCAAATAAATGAACAATTTAGATAATTTTATTTACACAGCAGGAGTCAAACAGTGGCATTTTCACAACCACGGCCATTTTTTGATGTTCAAAATCAATCACCTTTTTACTATAAATTACACAAGTCTATCCCATTATTGATAGTTGTATAGAAAATAACAAATTGGTCAATACCGCAACCTCATAAAACTTAAATACCTCATGCGTTTGATAAAACTGATTGAAAGTCGATTCAGACACAGGCTAATTCGTACAAATAACTATCGTAATTGTACATTTGGTCCTACATACCGTAAAATTACTAAAATTACGTTCGTCCACCGATTAATTTTAATCAGAATTATTACATTTCCGGATAATTTATTCCGGAAAACGCTTTTCCTTCCATAAAAACACATCCAGGACACCAGTTTGTATCTTTGCAACCAACTATGCTTATATTAATATTTTGAGTATTTCCTATGCTATGTCAAAGCGACTACAAGGCCTAATAGGATCCCCATCTCGAAGTGCTTATAAGATCGTTTGAACTGACATGGAAATGCAATCTCGTCGCGTCTTAAATCCTTTGAAATGCGATATCGGAAACATACATGCTTTACGTTGTTATTTTAATGTTTATACTTAAAGAAAAAATCCACTCAAGGCTTCAATAAATACATCATTCCATCTCAAAGCGTGTTGTCTTTGTACAACACTGTCGTATACATTACTGCTCCTCATCGCTTCCACACCAAAGCTCACAGTCCGTGAAATAAAACAGGGAAGGAGGAAAATAGAAGCTCAAATAAATACTGCATTACTGTGTTTACGAGTACTTACCCAGTTATTTAATAATAAGTTTTAAAATACTGATATGTCACAGGATCAGAAAATTCAGCTCAATTCAAATCAGTTGTATAAAAGTGACTTACTGAAAGCAGAAGAAAATCTAAATAGCGGCAAAAGTAAAAAAAAATCTTTACCTTCTTTACCTCTACTTAATGTCTACTTTTTAACATAAACTATTATAAAGCATTAATGTACCTTTACTCATGTTTATCTCTTGAATAAAAGAAAATATAATTTTATTTGAGAACTTTTAATGTTTTTGTAACATTGCTTCATTGTGTACTTAAACAGCAATAATGTATGTACAATATGAGCATGTAAGAAGTGTTCTCAGGTTTCAATCTAATTATACAATTTTTTTTAGTGTACCAAAAGCACATTACAAAATTTACGTATTTGTGTTTCGTGTTGGAATATTTTAGATTGTTTTTCAGACGTCTAGCGTTTACTAATTTCACACCTTATTTGGGTGTAATTTACCTTCATATCTGTCTTATAATAGCTCCTTATCTTGTCGCAGGCAATAAAACCGGCAGCAATATAGTTCACATTAGATGAGATATAGCCAAAGTTTTACCTCATCCTCCGAACTTCGGCTTATGTGGTGTATGAAAAAAACCGTTGGGACACCCGCAAGTTTGCCACACACTGACAAGAGCTGATTGATTTTTCAATTTTAATAACCAAGCCGCCCTGAAGACACATTGACGCCTTGTCGGGCTCATAAAATTTACAAGCTTTTCTTTCACATCCTTGCCGGAGGCCCGGAATTCAATTTGAGGCATTAGGTAAAAAGTCTAATTACGTATTCCAGGTGCAATCGTTTAAAGAGCCAGAGATAACTTTCTCATAATTATTATGACGAGTTTTATAGCTCTGTCAAATGGGTTAACGCCCTAAATGCAAAAGGGTAATTCATTTTACCTAGACGTGGACCCATTGGGTGCAAAAGCTAAAGAATCTGAATAGGTTTGTAAGGATAGAAAAGTCCGAGTATTTATCGATGGAATGACGTAAAATTTGAGGTAATTTAATTAAATTTCTCTCGTCAATGGCTTAAAATACCTGCATTTGAGTCGGGTCTGGACATCCACCAGCATGACGAAGTCTGACGGATAAAAGGTACTAAGGATAATGGAATTAGAGTGCCGCGATGATACTATTAGTAGCACTGCGAGAGCTCTGTCAACCCTTAAACACATTAGCTTCCATCCTTCGATCGCTATCACTTAGAGAATGACGCATTTTTACTGAATTTTCTACCAGCGACAAATGAAATCACTGCTAATTTCCATTTACTTTTTCCAGCTTAAACAATTTCATACATTCTTGTACGGTTAGCTGTTGGACGGTTTATATCATTTCAACGAGTTTAAAGATAATACCTAAACAAAGGACGTGTATAACTGTTCCACCTTCATTTCAGATAAGCAAGAGTTAGTTGAAAGCAGGGAACTTGAGGATAGGTGCGTAGAGTGTCGTCATATTTATTTAAAAATCTAATTGACGTAAAATATGTCTTTGTGAGTTGTAGGTAAAATCATAATAAGCTCCCTCTTTGTGTATCCGGCAATTTCGTCACTTTCTACTCTTCCACGTGTATATTTATTTAAAATTAAAGCTCTAAGCGACGCTTCGCAATCCTTTTATTAAGGAGAAGGTCTCACGAAGGGGAAAGGGTACATCGGATGGCAATAGGAAGTACACCACTAAGGAAGTTAATCAACTATGAGGACCTGAATTGATCGTGGCATATATTAGTTCACGGTGCACGTAGTTCTATCACGACGCGTACGACGCTTATTATATTTCTACGGAGGTGTCGCGATGCGCACAGTGATTCTTTCTTATTCATGAGTAAAAATATTTCAAAAAAGGTTAATGTCTACAAACAATATGAATATTACAAAATAGTTGTCAGTCAGTAGTCGTCATTTATTTAAATTTTTTGAATATTTGACAGACTAGCATTACCTACAACCTACAATATTGTTATAGTAATTATAATCGATACCATTTAGCAGAAAATAACAAAACATTGGACAAAAAATTGCCTGTTGCTAGTTTACATTTCAAATTTTTGCAGTGCAAATATGACTGTAAAATGTACTCGCAGCAAATAATTTAAAAAATGTATATTTGTATATTGTTAACAATATAGACTCTGTTTTTATAGCTTTTTATAAACAAAATATCAACTACATATCTAATTTTGTCAGTGGTAACAGTTTAGGAAGGCAGCAATCTACTATTCTCGATTCTGCTTGTAGTTCTAAGTAAATAGTTTTAAACAATTCCCCCTGCGTGATGAGATTTCCACGTAACAATACCTCTGAAATCGGCTTTGCACCGCTGCAGATATTGTCAAACCCACACTGCGTTCATTTTTGTTACTGTAGACCCATTTTAGGACAACACATTTACATTATTCATGCTACTATTATTATGTGTATGCTGCGAAAATGCACCGTTAATTATTATCACTGGAAAACAGATTCTACGCTCGTTCAAATTCAGAGCGGTTTTACACATTTGCACTTGTATAAAGCAATGTTGTTTGCTTGGGTTGTTTGTTTGCTCACTTGGAATGAAATATAATTAAGAAATTCTGCAACTAAGTACGGCCATAAATTGATCATTGTTGAGAAAAAAAAATGTGATTTTATTTTATGTAATGATAATTTTTAAATAATCTGATTACTACATCTTGTAAGACATTTTATGGTATACATAAGAATGAAATACACATTTTAATATATTTGTATGTATTTACCAATTTAAACTTGTGTATTAAATACAAGATTAAGCTTAGTTGAGTCTTTAAGAAATATCAATTCAAGTAAACACTGTTTCAGTTAAAACGGAATACGCTGTATAAATAGAAAATATTGATAATAAAAAAGCTTTTAGCAAAGCTAATCAATATACACAAAACAACTGTCAAAATATAAGAAGAAAATATTGCCTAACAATAAATGCAAAAATAATAAATAATCATGTTTATTGTTTCAAACAGAATTTTTAATTAAAGAAAAAGCCATTGAAAAAGAATCAATAATTAACCTTATTGCTATTTGTTTCTCGACTTATTTATTATTTTATTAGGTAATAAAAGTACATTTCGGCTATAAATTAATAAGATAAAACTATAGCACTTTAGTAACAAATCAATCTTTATGTTTCCTGAACGTTTGCAAAACTGTAAAGATAAGACAAGCTTTTAGTTTTATCATGTCCTAGAATTATTCCAACTATACTTTTTAAAAAACTATTTCGAGAATTTTATAAGAATAGGCTTTTCTCTTGTTATGCTTGTTATGAAATGTTTGTGTTTTTCCTAAAAACTTCAATCTATCATTGAAACTCATTTAAACACTGAAACTCTACGAGTCTATCATTTAAACTGTTCTATTTCTACAGCAACAAAATAGGAGACTGAAATTATTTGGTAATTTCGTCCATTTTATTGATTTCAAGCTCCCAAAGCTACGCTCTTTTTCATTAGTTATGGTATTAGATGTGTTTCATCTTCAAAGCTGAATTTCGTTCAAGGTGTCCAAGTTATAAAACCGTGACAATTAAAAAAAATTCTTAATTCTCTTTTACTAGACCACACGTAAAATACTACACAATCCCATGCTCTAATCGTTTGATCATGTATTGGTATCGATGTCTCAACAACAATTACAACTGTGATAACATGTTGTGATATTAAAACGCTTCATGTATATTAACAAGAGCCAATTAGATGGTTTTTAATTGGGTCGATCGGTAAAAAGTGATAAGCTCGAGTCCACCTGGTGAGAACTTAATGAACACCTATTCACTTCTAAAAAGTACTTTTATTAAATTTAAAGCACAAGTTTTGTAAATTTTGGTCGTCAGATTATAATTTTAAAAGAGAATGTTGCTTAAAATGGTCAAAAATGGGCGATTTGGATAATTAGATAGAAGCTTTTAAAGTCTGTTTTGTTTACATTTCATTAAAGTTAAAGGAAAATAGCCCATTAAACAGCAACTTTATTTTAAATTGATTTCGTAATGTTTTGTTTTACGGTAATTGCGAAAATAATCCAAGATGACAGACGGAATTTCTTCACTGCAGGCGTTTTCGATGAGATAATTAAACAGATACGCCATCACAATAACATTACAGTGGATAAAGTTGTAATAATAATAAATATGGAATACTTGCCACAGACTCTACCTTCAATAAAACCTTCATCAGCAACTACAAAAAATCGTTTTCAAATGACTTCAGCTTTCAGCGCCCCGTTGGCCCTTTATTATTCAAATTATCGGGTCAAAAAAAGCCACAAGGACATATGCGTGTGTCAGATTGTTCTTAAAGTGTTATTCCCGAGTGGCATTCCATAAAAATCCAGTTCTAAAGCAATTGCAGCAGTCGGGGCTCTGAGAATGGGTCCACCAGGGCTCTCTGGATAACGACTCTATTACGTCACGGCTTGTGGTTTATCGTCGCCATCTTGGCCGCTGCCCTCCATAGGTCCGTGTCAGGCATTCCTGGACTTGTTATTGTTCAACGAAATTATATTCGAGGGGTGTAACCGATTTGGTATTTCCTTATAAATCAGAACGAATTCCGAGAGCAAGAATTCCGACAAATTAACGATATTGCCGGGTTATTAAATCCCGGCTGTTTACAGATCCGGTGAAATTTTAACCCAGACTACCTGAAATTCAGTATTTTTATTTCCGATTGTGATTTATCAGTAAAGGGAGACAAATCATCAAAAACTAACAAAAGAAATTGTAATAATAAAGCCTAAAACAACACAACTGTAACAAGAAAGAGTGTCAATAAAAATCAAGATTGCTAGTTCAGTGCTATAAGTAGCTATTTACGAAGCACTTCCAAAGAAAATCATTATACTTACTGGTTGCTAGTATTGGCGCTGTTATTGTTATTATTATTGCAGCATGTAGAGAGACTACCTAAATGCCTCTATTTACTGATGGCACAGAAATATAAAAGTTCATATTGAAGATAATAAACTACGTAATGACAATTTACACACATACTATATAAATTGATTTTATTATACCTAGAGTGTAATAAAATCGAACACATACAATCCTGTAAAAGATAAAAAAAAACGATTTATTTTTTTTATGGGGTTTAGCCCTTAGTTGGTTAAAGACTACTTTATAACATAATTTTAGTTTTTAAAAACAGGTGTGCTTTAGAAATTTTTAAAAGTCTTATGTTTCTGTTGAGTGAACGATCTTTTGTGTTGTAAATACGACAAAGAGTTATTATTAAGAAAAATCTTTTGGAATCAACCAAACTTCAAAATCATCGGTCAACTATATTTTTTATTTTTTATGTTTATTTTTTACATATCAAAGAATTTTATTTTTAACAGTTCTTTTATTACGAATAAAAAATAATACATTTAGATTATTAGTACTTAATAACTTTTTAAGGTATCGTTTAATAAAAAGCTATCTTGGAAAAAAATTAAAAAATATAGTTATCCCATGATTTTTAAATTTGGTATAAAGGCCTAAATGTTGATTTTGAACAAGTTTTTTTAATAAATTTTTGTCGTATTTGCCACATAAAAGGCACTTTACTCTGCAACAAATACTTTTTTTCAAAATTTTCAGGGCATATGTGATACTTCAAAACTAAAACTATGTTAGAAATTAATCTTTAACCAAGCAAAGCTGAACCCCAAAAGAGAAAAACATAAATCTTTTACAAGAGTTTTTTTTACCTATCAAGGGACACACTGTATATATTTTTTGCATCTACAATGTTAGTCACATTTTAGGATCAAGCGCAGAAGCTACTAAATTCAACTATTTTTTCAAAAACGCAATAATTATTAAGTTAAATTATTTATAAAATGTTTTTCTGTAAAATCTCGTACCCTCTATGGTATATGTATGCTATTGCACAAAAACCGTATGTTCGAAGAAATATTTTAACAAAATAGCACAAATACTAGTATGTCTATAAAAAAAAACAAATGTTACAAGCATTTTTATATTGATATAAGTAGTTTATAACACGAACCAGGCAGTGGCGAGTGTTAGAAGGTTGAAGTATTGCAATGAAAAGTTGCAACATGTTGATGATTTTTTTGAGTGTTTTTTTAAATAAATTTATAAATATATTTGACAGTTAAAACTCATGCAGTACCTAAACTGCTTAAAAATATGCAGTTAATGCCGGTAAAATTATTGCATTAAAAGTTACCAAAAACAGTCTTGCAAAACTGCATTTTCGAACATTGTTTTTTGATAGAACAGTGTCATAAATTTGTCAAGCAACCCCAAAATGGAAGATAGTTCTTTAGTGTATTTATTTTTATTGCACGTGGTATTCGTACTTTAAAAAATTTTGCTTAAAAAATATTACGAAATAATAAACTAAATAAACAAAAAAATATACAGGGTGTTTACGGTCTTGGGATTGAAATTTAAATGAGATGATATTCACGGTAGAAGAAAAGTAATACGCTATATAAAACAAAAATCCACCTTATATGCGTTATAATTCATTTTATACTATTTGTTTGAGAACTGCTGCTTCGGCTGGAACAATGGCCATTAGTATCATTCACCGTAAATTATAATCACGACAACCAATTTATTATTTTAATATTTGTCATACATGTTCATAAATTTGGAAAAAATTAAGAAAAACGAATCAAACCTGTTGGAAACCATTTCGCTGGAAGAGATTAAACAGAAGATCTTCGAATTTTGATAAAAACTTAAGCAAAAGCAGATCAAATGATGACTGTCAAAACTATGAAGTGACTTTTCTCTTTCATTGTCATGGATACGATTTTTTTATCTGTTGCAACAATACAATATTATCTGAACAAGGAAATAATTCCAGTGACCCTCAAACCGTGTACCAATATTTTGGAGGTTAATAGCATTCTTAATAATAACAATTGTGTGAGTTTTTTTCTCTGTTACAGTATTTCTGGACTCTTCTATTACTACGTCAAATTTTAACTCCAAGACTGTAAACACCCTGTATACTCGTAGTTGAAAACTCCTCTACATCACAACGGTTGCTAAGATGTACGAGAAAAAATAAATAATTTAAGTAGGAAGATAAATTTAATCGAATTCCTTCGATAAACCAACATTTGTCAGAGAAGTGCGAGCTATAAATCAAATTGACTAATATCATCCTATTGCAATACCACTCCATCTGCACTATTATTATGTAAATCAATATGCAACCTACTTGATCTAGTTATCATCCATCATATCGTCTTCGACAAAGAGCCCATGAAATACCATATCATCACCATCAAGCCAATAAAATGCCATTAGATATTCTTGCCTTGTTTCCCTTGAAATAAGACCGTCTAAATTATAACATCGACTCTCTATCATTTTTTTTATTTAGTACCATAAAGCTAATGTCCGTGAAAATGTTATAAATATTGTAATCAAAACTTTGTTTTTAAAATAATAATAGCAAACAAGACTTTAGGTTTAACAAGCTACATCTTATCTTATCGCTATGTTGCTTTCACCGTTTGATGGTGTAACTCATCCTCAATAGGTTTTTTGTTGCAACAAAGTAATTAAAGACGAGACAAGTTGGTAAAAGTTCTTTGATCATCATCAAGCCCTATCACTTTGCACTTCTAGGTTGTCTTTTTGTTTCAAACCGTTAGATGAAGAAAATCTTAAATTAAGACGTTGTTTGTGGTACATACTTAAAACATAAAAGCTCGTAGATCTCCGTTTTAAACGTTTTTAGGACCACATTAAAACGCATTAAAGCGACTTTTCAGCATTTTAGCATTAACACCCAAATTAAAAATATATCAACACGTATAATTTCAAGGAAAATCTGTTTAAAGTGCTGAAAGTGGTTATAATTTTACTTCGTGGGCCACATGGGGGCACGTTTTTACTGCTAGTGAATTCGTTAGTCACTTTGCTATAATAGTAATTAAGTTCTTCGTTTAAGTGTTCGACGGCCGTTTCATTGTCGATAATTCAGCCGAGTAATTGTTAAAGTATTGCTGGTTTATTAGGGGCGACGAAGTCTATTGCAAGTTAACACTTTCTTGGCAATTTCATTTCATTTGGAGCTTTGGGTTCCTTTTACACGCACGGTAAACAAGAGATCCCTAGTCACCTTTAAATCTATTTTAGCCGAAAGCAATAAGAAACCGTGAGTTATTAAAACGACACGGTCATTTTTCACACATTACTCTGTCCAGCCCTTTAAATTATTTCAATCTGTATGCGATGCTATCGAAAATTTATTGTATTTTTATGGACAAATTCTCTGAGTTATTTTTATGTTTAATCATAAAAATTGAGAATGCCAGATGGGTATCTCTGTTACATTTCATGTGTGGCTGGCTCTTGAGAACTTCTTATACATTAACAATAAAATCAAATCTTGCTGCGGCTAACTTTACATAAAATTTCTATAATACAAAATTGGAAAGTTTTAATAGTATATTAAACTACCAAAACTTTACAGAATTATTAAATTAAGTCGACATTAAGTTTACATTAAACTTTAAAAAATTACACAAGCGAACTTTGCTGCATTATCGCATGATTCAACGTAATATTTTTCCTCGAGATAATTTTATGCAGCTATACATATATTATACTGGATAGCAGGAGGTTGTATTAAATCAAATATAAACAAGACTTTTGACACTGTTTGTACAAATTTTGAAATCATTAGTTAGCATTAGACAACACGCAACCATTCATTTAAATAAATAATTTGAAATTTTGATTTATCAATTCTAAAATCATTTATTACTTAAATAAAATGTCTTTTCAGTATATCGTTTATTCTCAGAATCAACGTTTTATAAAACTACAGCGTAGAGAGATGATTAGCCAATTTAATTTTAAAACATCATAGAGTCATAGACATTGTGGTTACAATTGGTTACATGTTGCACAAATTGAAACCTGAAATCAATCAATTTACTTATTACTTGTTTATTGCTTGCAAAAAATTTGCTTTGTACTTTTAATTTGTAAATAGTAGCTTTTGTGACGATTGACTTTTATGAAAGAAGACAAAAATACTAACACAGCGTCTAAATTATAAATATGAAATAAGAAAAAATGTTGTATTCCAATCATGATAATAATAGAATTCACACGCAGAATCCATTCGGTCTGCTGTAGTGTCTTTAATCATAAGCAGCTATTTTTAATTAAATTTTTAACTAAAACGAGCGCTATTGTGAACAAAAACAAGTTAATTTTGTTGACATTAAATGTGAAACAGACTTTAGATAGTAACCACAACTTAAAGTTGTTACTTTGACAAAATTAAATAAAATAAAATGTCACGTTAACAAAAAGTTATTTGAATTTTAAACAATTAGTGGTTGATAAGTAATTTGCAACAGAAAAAAATTAAACACTGTGCTTGAAATCACAAGCTTTTGATGAAACTTCTATTTAAGGTGGCAATGACTTTGAAATGCAAATGGTATTTTTTCTTAGACAAGAATATTTGACTAGTGAGTACGACTTTTTTGTAACTTTAACAACTTTTTTGAAGGTTAAGAATGCTTTATATGTAGTTTTAGATTATTACAATTGCTTCTATACCTTGTGACTTCTATCTGCATATCAGTATAGCAATATGACAACTGCATTTTTTGAAGTGAAATAGGTCACAAAAGTTTGGTTTATGTGTAGATACACTTGTATTTAAACCAAAAGCGTACAACGGTTGTGCACTCTTTTGTGTATATATTTTACACATACTTTTTGAGTATACGGTTGTGTTTCTGAGTCAAAATTTTGCCTTATTCAAATACATACATTATTGAGTTAATACTACCTACTCTAAATCTGTTATACAGAGTGCGCCAGAACTCGCGCCCCAGAGAAAAAATTTATACTAGGAACATGGAAAAAATGTTAAAAAATTCTATCTATAAAAATTTCGAAGTTATGAGAGTTTTTTTGCATTTTGACTATTTATTTCTGTTGGAAAAATTATTTTATCTGCAAACGTCACAAAAGTGACCACTTTTATGACTAAATGACACAGGTAAAAGTTTTACTTTTCAGACATGGAGTAAAAACACTGTTTTTACGCCTAGGCGTTTTCACTTTTACTTGACACTTACTTTGACATATATCACTGTTGTCTCTTTCTTGTCTCTTTCGCTTTTTCAGCATTTTCTGGAGAGGTACAAGGTAGATTATCAGCATTCGACATTTTGCACTATAAACTACACCAGTTATTCACCAGTTAAATCAGTGAACACTTTCAAAATCTCAACACAAATTCCGAAACTGACATAAACAATCACTTTTACTCCTAATAACATAATCTACTATTTTTGCTACAGGCTATTAGAAGAGGAAACAAGGAAGCTGTATCCTAAATGTAACTCTGGTTATTGTCATTTGTGGCTTTTATTGGCAATTTTTTTATAATTACTAAGTAATTATAAAAAAAACATATACTAGACAAGATCGTCACTATCATTAAATAGACATGAAAAATGTCAAATATCAAAAAATAAAAGTGAAATTTTTTCCATGTTTCTGATATCATATTAATTTTTTTTACCGAGGCGCGAGTTTTGACACAGCTTTGTATAACCGAATTAAATTTGAGTAAAAAATTAGATAATTTTGAGTGATTTTCTTAAATTTTATTACTTGTATTATTATTTGTATTATCCACAATATGGTGCATATGAAATCTAGCAATAGACATCAAGGAACAAGTCTGATAGATAAAGAAGAAAGACTCAAATTAGATAAACTACATACATACAAGTAAATTTTTTTTCACTAATTATCTCAAATTCTATCTAGGTTAAAATTCACACTTTCTATTTTCATCCAGCGCAAATTAGTTAATACCCCGGCATTAAAAGAAGTAATTTGAACTAAAACGCAACTGTGCATCGACCGCCCTCGTTATATAAATTCAAAGGCCGTGCTAGGCCGGCCATTAATTTATCAAATGTACAACTCTGAATGTGACAAAACTGACACACGACAATTCCCGGAACCGACATCATCGCCTGGCTTTAATATATTTGTCAATTATTCTAAAAAGTGCTCTTAATTTTTTTTATTATTATAATATTAAAACATCATAATATTATAAGACGATGTTATTCTGATTGAAAAATAAAAGAGTTGTGATAAATGACCTAAGTATGACATCATCGTTCTGGTCTCGAATAAACGGAATCATGGGGTGTATTGTGTCAGGAATCTGACGGTGTAAAACTCAAAACTAATTTAGTGGTAGATTAACAAAGGACGTAAACAGATATTTAGATCGCTCACAATAGAGAGCCACAAGATATTCAATAAAATCTTTGACGGGAATGTGGTTGCTTTAACAATGCCTGCTGCTTCTGACAAAGAGATTACTTTAGATAATCTAAATATATGAAGATTTTAGTGTGGCAGCTTTGAATTATGAGTGCCGGTGGATTTTTAAATTGTAGATGAAATTTGCCTCAACGGAAGAGACACACTCAGATAAAAACCAACCAAATTTATCCAAGCATCTCCAATCAAATTACGAGTATCTACCAATATCTGGATTTACGTGAATTGTTTTTATTTAAAATGTGGACGCATTCGCTCCAACCACCCTCATTTATCGAATAATCAATCGTCTGCTCCATTACCAGGTTTCAAGACGCCACTTGACATACTTGCCGCTATTACTGCACTTAATTTAAGAAATGCATTTACACATAAAGCTTCTAAATGCCTTACAGATGTAAATCCGGGCTTTTTAGAGATTTTATCTTCTTTATGGTCCGTTAAAAGTGTTCTCATATAAATTAGATCATAAGTTTACAATTAAACGTTTTCATTCTTCTTTTTTTAAAGTTGCAAAAAGGAACCAATCGTGACGAGCCACTCAGAGGAATAAAAGACACGATGTATGCTTTAGTTTCAAATCGGTGAAACAGTAAGAAGCCACGCCTTATAGAGTCTTCGTTTTTTGCTAGAAGTCAGAACATTCTACAACTTCTGATTGCAATTTTAAAATATCGATGTTAGTAATGTTGGAGATGTATAAATCACAAAGTTTGCTACACTAGTTTGCGATCTTGTTGTGATATTGTCAGAATTGTGGCATCGTAGAGGGTCTCAACAAAAAACAAAATGTTTATTTTTAAAATAAATTTATGAAAAAAGTATTGCATTAAGTTTAAAATATATTTTGTAAATGTACAAACAAATTAAACTTGTTATCACAATATAAAAAATGGTAATACAATGTAGACAAAATTACACAAATGTGCTCACTCATGTTAAAATAAATACAACACATGCATTCAAATTTGTAATTAATAGCTCTAATGCACTAAAATTTGTACAACCCGCAAATGTAAGCACAGAGTAATAACAACAAAGAACTGTTAAAATAACATAACTACAATCAAATTTAAAGAACAAATTTGCACTAAAAATTTTTATTTTAGAGTTTACGTATTGTCTAAGTCGTTCAAAAAGTGTTTGAAAAAACTGAATTTTAATTATGTAGAGTGACGGACCTGAAGTTTGTACGCCTTTTTTTCCGTGAATTCACAAAAATTTACTCTAGTCTTTGCTTTATTGTCATGATAACTGACGAACCCGAACACAATTTAACCCGACACACCAAAATTTTATTTCATTCATGTTGTATTTCTGGAACAATATTTAATTATAAAATTAAGAAAGTGATTAGTTAACTTATAATTATCATAGAGTTCAACTTTTAATTAATTTGTTAGATAGTCTGGTTTTAGTTACAATTTTGTTTATACATCTTAATTTAGTGCAGGAGTTATTTAAAACTGCTTAGCTTTTATTTGTATGAACAACCTGATTAATTCCACCAGTGCTACTGGTGACATCATTCTAATAAACGCCAAGTAAATTTAGTCCGTCTAGAATTCAAATCAAATGAGAGTTTCTAATAATTAGGTATGCATAAAGACTTAACAGCTAAAAAATTTAGCGAGTTGAAAAAAACTGAAATATAATGAAAGCTGGTGTATGTGTGGAGATATCAAGAGCATTCCCAGTGTATATATTGTTATGAGTGCGGCGACGCATCATGAATAAAAAAGACGGCAGGGTGTTAAATTTTACACATTTTTTATTTGTCAGCGCAGTTTCTTATATCGCCGAGCCTAACGATGAGTGCTTAAATGAGGGCGCAACGTCCTATAAATTTTTGATGGAAAAGTGCAAAAATTGCTCCCTTAATATGCGCAAGAAACGGCGAGAAAATAGCGAGATGTTTTTGAAAAGAGCGTTTCTTTGGAGCACATTGTTACGTTCAAAACTTTATTTTCTGATATTTCCGCAGTGTAGGATATTAATAAATAATTTCGGATTTAAGTCGTGTAAAACTCCGCCTTACATAAAGCCTGATTGATCTTTTCCATGATCCGGTGAAGAGCATACATAAAAGAAAACAAAGATTAATTCTAACGAGCTTGTTGGAAAAAGAAAAAGCTTTGTCTTGAGAAATCCAATTAACGAAAGTCCCATTTAATTACAAAAAGTATTAAAATTTGTTTGCGAAGCTATTAAGTAAATCACAGGTCTTGCAGTGGCGATATAAATTATTATGCAAGACATAGTTGCCCAATTCAATAATTAAAAAAAAATTAATTACGTTTAATGAAGATTAATGCTTTAATAAAACTTTTCAACTCCATGCTCGACAACAGCTATTTTCCTATTAAAGAACTAATTGAATGACCCTTCCTCGAAATATCTAATTATTCTATTTAAAAAGGGGAATATTTAAAATTATTTAAAAAGCTTGATTTACCCTCGACCCAATTTGTACCACTTTATCATCTGTCGATAACAATAAAGATATAAAACACACCTGACCCTCTGGCGCGGATATATGAGGGTCGAACTTTCTTCAAGGTATTAACAGCTTTTCGACTCCAAACTGAATTAAAAATAGTTCCATATAAATAGCATCAATTTCACTCAACTGCACAAGCCCGTTATACAGGCAATATGACACTAATAAAAAACACACACAGTCAAAGATATTATTGTAATTTACGGCTTCCTAGCTCGTTGACGTAAATTATTTTGACGGAGATACCGTAAAATTAAATGCAATGCGTGTTTTACAAGCAGAAAGCTAGTAACTGTTTCAACCGTCTCATTATTATAATAATGTTATTGATAATAAAAACTAAATTTTGAAGAAACGTTATGTTTGGTTTGGTCAAAGATGTATTAGCTTAATGCCGCTTTTTCTACAAACTGTCTTGTACTAGTCTTGTTTGTCATTTCTTTAATAGACTAAAAGTGCAAGTTTAACTCAACAAATAGGTTTGTTCAACAAATTCTGCTAATTTCTGGGTATAATAAGTCAAACGTTGCAGGACTGTGGTTGTTGTAACTAATCGAGCAAAGCATTCAAGCTTTGAGCCTCCAGCTTTTATGGCTTACCTGTAAAACAATGTTCATTAATTATAACTCCAGGCGAGAATAAACAAGTCTACACGCATTACTCTATAAAAACACATCCACAGTACAAGGAAAGCAAACTGCGTCAAGAAATAGTCTGGTGGCGCTGTTTTATGAATGCGATAAACCTCAACAATATTAAAGACAAAGTAAATTGTTTGTTTGCAAGCCATTCTGACCTGTACGCACGTAAATGTCCTTCGCTCGTCCTAATTCCGTTAATTTTGTGGAATAGCTTTAAATTTTATGGCATTTTTTTACGGCGTATGCTATAACAAATTCGGTCCTTGCTGAAATGAATGGAAGAGTCCTGGGCCTTACAATAAAACCGGTAACTCGGTCATCTATTCCAAACACGTAATCTCCGTTCTTATCTAGACCTAATCAAGAGCTAGCCACTATAAGGGTTAAATCTAGATGTTATCTTATCGGAATTATCCTTGAATCATCTCCGGAATCTTACATGTTCTTGGTGTCTTAATCACTTTGAATGTTAAGTGCCGACTGAGAGGGCTAAATTATTTTATGCCTATTAAATGAACACAGGTGGTCGGTTTTCCAACAAAAACGCTCCCGGAATCTTTGATTCAGCATTTTATTTTCAAGGGATCTGTTATGTTTTATATATGGAATAAGATTTTATCGAGATTTTGTAAATTTATTTTCTATTGTGTATCAGAGGCTTTTATTACTTTTTAACAATTTTTACACAAACAGCAGGACTTAAATTAGGTACTTTGAATGTATTGCGTCTGAAACCCCCGAAATCAGAAAGTGTTGACTCTCTAAGCCAAAACCTTTGTTTCAATTCACTTCGAGATTAACATTTCGGTAGCTGATGAGATCGAGTTGCTTTATTGGATTTCGGACGTCTGATATGAATTGTTTACCTTGCGGTCGGTTATGGATAATGACAGTCCAATTTGCTTTACTCAGCATCCAATTAAAGTAGCTATTTATGAGTGTGGTGAGGAATTAGGGATAATAGGTTGAGGGATCGCGATGGAATTAATGAGGAGGCTCATATGTATCCAAGGATCTCAACCAGTTGGATGCATAATATAGCGATAACTAGATAGTGGAATGCATCTGAGACCTTCTGAACTGACCGCTCTTCTTCCTATTATACCTGATTTATGCGACGGCCAAAATCAGGCGATACTGAATACAAAATCAGTCTTTTCGTCTTATATCTTTTCAGGTCACTGTTTAATTGTCGTGTTTTTCTCAATTCTGAACGATCAAATGATTTATTTCAAGTAATTATCATAACCGTATCGACAAGTCACATTCTTCATGGATTATCCGGATTGGTAGCATCTGATTCGGGCAAAAGTAACATCAATTATGAGTCTCGAAACGTCGTGCTGACATTATTAGATAAGAAGGTGTAGAGTCGATAGTCATAAATTTAAATTATTTGATTTAAGTAAGATTAATTTGTTTAGTGGCATTGTGCTTTAAAGCGGAGATACGTAAATAAGAGACTAACTGCTGATTTTGACAACGATAGTAGGGTTGTACTAAATTATAATTAACTAGAGAGTTAGATAAATCATCAGGAGATAAAATTATCACCAATCGGCGCATAATGAGAGAATAATAGAGGTGAAGCCACTAACCAACCAATTCTGCAGTTTTAAAAGCCCACAGACAAATATCAATTTTGATCCTCGTCAAGTCGCCAACGCTTTAAAAAACTGCTCTAATAACAAGCCGACAACCATGTTTACACTAGCGCGTCATTAACATCCCCTAAAAGAAACAATTTCGCTTATCCTCGAAGAGAAATCGGCAAAGCAGTGGCCATTAGTTTCATATTAGAGAAGGGGGAATGGCAGAAACAATCGCCAAACTGAATCGTAATGGCATACAGAAGAAGTTGGTACACCCCTTCGTGTAGAACACATCACACTAAAACAAAACGACAGGAATACAAATGAGATGACTAGATTAGCAAACGTGCTACTTTTAGTCCAATGTTCTTGATCTTGCACTTCTTCGATTATCTAACTGTTGAAATCCACTCTAGTAGGAGATACACATGAGCCACTTTACAGTGTAAGAGCTAATCCCGTTGCTGTGGTCAGCAGTTTTGAATTAAATGGGTAGTCGAAGTAGAACAGGTGAGAAATTGAGAAAAAGTGAGAGCACTGAATTAAATGTGCACAAGAACAAGTTTTAATCAAAATTGTATTATTGCTATACGACAATAAATAATAATCGACAAACGCCGTAAGCCTGCTTAATTAATCGATCCAATAAGTAAATTTGTTGATTTTGCTAATTGAAATTATTCATATATTTCTTTTAGACAAGTACGAGTAAATTTTTCCGTTTTTATTTCTCTATAATGCTTTTCCGGAAGCGGTAGACGGCATGTTCGAATCACTGGACTGAATGCAACTCCTCTTTTATTAGAATTCTTTTCTTTCCAAAAGATTGCCCAATTTTAGCTTGTGTCAAACTAACCATTATGATCAGCAAACATAATTTTACAGGGCTGTCAGGCGGTTTCAGCACCGGCTATAATGTTACTTGTTGAAGTTCTCGCCGATTTAGTTATATTTTTCTCGTCCATCCTAAATGATTTTCGATAAATAAGCGTTTAGTTTGAATTCCTGCAAGATTAATTAAATAAACGATTATTTTTGGTCGAACAAACTGTTGGACGAGAAAACTGATTAATGACCCTTTTTGGGAAAGCTTTGAAGTATAATTAATTGTGTAATAGTTTTAATCAATTTCCTTTCCGGTAGGTGGAAACTTTGTTACTTAAATTTTAAACGCAGGGTCAAGAATGATGATTATACATTACAACGTGCCTTGTTATGTTTTAATTTGAATAATGAATGGATTGGAGCACGGCAAAGTCTCTACATAGTAAATTATCAATTTCGGCTAATTTCTGACACCCCTAAGGTATAATATCGTTGTTTTACCTTGGCGCAGTTTTTATTCACGATATTAAATTTCTGGCGAGATAAACAATTTATCATTGTGAGAAATTAGAAGATAAAAGTATCAATTTCATTTCTGTTTATTACATGATGGAAAGGAAAATTGATTAAAATCATTACGACGGCTTGCTTGTTGGAAAGTTAATCAAAATTATTTAAAAGCAGTTCTTCTGACGCTTTGTTATTTGCCTCTTGATGCGAAATATCTCATCAAACTTTTGAGAAAACTCAATCTCTCAAATTTTAAATTTATCTGTTACGATAATTAATTTAAAGTCGGAGGCTAATTTTCTTAGACTAATATGTTCTTTATGATCTTTAGCTTTAGCTTAAGCTCTCAATATTTATGACACTTTATTTCAGCTAAAAATAATGACAAACATTAAACAAAATATATGTTGTTTTTTGTTTAAATATACAGGGACATTTTTTTAAATCTGAACATAAGCCCTATGTTCAGTTTAAAAAATACAGATTAATTCATTGCTGTTAGACTGAAGTCTCAGTATCGTGTCTATAATTTAATAAATTATAGAGCAACGAAATAAAAAAATTGCTTTATTAAAATGAAGATGATGACAAAACAGACAAAAAATTACAGGCAGAAACAACATTAAATACTTCACAGTAAGAAATAAAAATATAGCAAAACTTTCACTAAAACCAACAATTTAAAAAACAAATAGAAACATAAATTTTTGCTTCGTCTCATGTTTTCAACTTCTTCTTGCAAACGCTTCACACACGATTAAAGAATGTGTAAAGGACAAAGTTGTAGAGAATTAGATTGGCTTTAAAACAGTCTGCGACACCATACCACCATGCTGTACAGACAGTCAAAGATTTTTAGTGATAAAAATATTTTTTCTTGTGGTAGCGTGTCCAAGAAGCCATTTAACATAAACTGCTGGAGATAAAAATATGATGCAAATTTAATTCTCTACAACTTTGTCCTTCACACTTTTTTTTCTATGCTTATTCGCATTTGCAGCATTAAAAAAAAAACAAAAAAATGGAACGAAGCAAAAATTTAATAATTTTTTTTAATTATTGTTTTCAGAAAATTTGTTGCTATAACATCAATTTTTACTGTGAAGTACTTAATGTCTTATATGCATGTAATTTCTCTGCTGTTTTGTCATCTTCATCATTTAAATAAAGCAATTTTTCATCTCGTAGTTTTTAAATTGGAGACAGGATATTGAATGTCAGGAATAGATTGATCTGTGTTTTTTCAAACTGAACATAGGGCTATGATAAAAGTGTTAAAAAATGTTTTTGTATATTTTTAAAATGACAATGCATTTTATTAATTTCAAAATTTTCAAAACAACAATGTTGTGACCTCGGATTTCTTGCATTCCTACTCGAAATAAATTTCGATTAGTTTTGAACTAAATAAATCTGCACTATGTGGACGCTGAACGTTCAGTTTTTGAATTCATCAATATATGGTAATGTTATGTGGTACAAAATACTTAAATGATTTATTGTGTTTGGGAAAACTCGCTCAAAATATGTCTTGCGATTTGATAAGAAAGTTCCTGGCAGTCTTGACATTCTTTATTTGTTTTAAGTTGGTATTTTTTCCGCGTTTGGCTCTCAGTTCAGTTGTCATTGTATCAGTTCCTCACATTCTGTAGACTTTATCAGGTTCCAGAATTTAATATTCTCAGTCGGCTGCTAGCGAAACAATCTTTTGCATATTAAGCATTCACATACATTTCTGACCTCGGTCGTTTTTCAAACTTTAGTCTCTTATCTGAACAGAATTTTCTATTTCTTCGACTGCCGGTGACACTCTAATTCAAGTTTAAGATTTCCAGTTTTATTATCCGAAGTTTTCATATCGAGCTTTTCGATTCACGTTCATAACATGCGATATATACAGAACGGCGAATTAAAACCATTTTGGCCTGAACTGATAGGTATAAACGAAATTTACCGATTCAAACTGCCAAAAGTCATCGTTTCGTTGATTTATTTCGCTAAACGTGAGATAAGTGATTAGTTTTTCATTCCCAGTTATTGACTTTTGATGGAGATAAAACAAAACGGCCTTTTATTAAATTGTTTGTTTCAACTATCTCTATAAATAAAATAGCCTAGCTAGATAAACAGAATTTGCGTTTTTTTATTAAAATATTTCAACTCACAAATCGCACTTCCCGCATAAAAAGATTTTCTACGTTTTATGCTAAATAAAAAAAACTCAAATTAATTATCTAAAATACAATCAACGTCAGGCCAGACTAGTCACATTCAAACCAAAACCTTGCTCAAACTGCAAACGACACAATAACTAATTCGGCTCTTTTACATCTACCGGAACGATTCTTTTCAAATGGCGTCCATTCTTTTATTTGTTTTTCTTTTGCAATGAGAGTTTGTTGTTTCCACCCTGTCGTGTTCCTAATTGGTATGTTGTATTTTTATTGGTCTGTTCGTGTTTACGATGAGTCTTCCTGTATCTAAGCCGAGTGCCTCTAATCAATTCCAATTAGTCGAATGACACGGACAATTTACTGGTCTGACTTTGTAGAAAGGAACCAGTACGTGACCGCAAAATACGAAACAAAAGCTCGACTCAGACCCAGACTAAGTATGGAATTTTATCGAGTCAAATTCTGCAATGTTTACAGTCGATCTCTCGAAGTATTGCACACCTTAATAAGCTTTTTCACGCATTTATCTCGCTTATTAATTGACCGGTAATACGGGGGACGCAATCGAGAGAAACACGTTCGCTTGATTGAAATTTAACACGCAACTGCAGAGTAAAAATAAAATGCAACCCTGAAGAAAGCTTTTAATTATTACTCTCTAGACCGCAGAAGATCTATCGGGCGTTTTAAGAACCGGTCAGTGTACCTAATTATTATACTCGTACTTATCTAGAGCGCCACTACTTTTTCCCTACCCTCGTGAATTTTGAGCCGGCTGAAATAAATTCCAGTGCAAAATCACAGTCAATGATCCTAACACGGGATAAATATTCATTACAGTGACATGTTACTGAATTTGTACAGCAATATCTCTGAACAACGGACCCCATTCAAGGGTTTGCTTTGAACACACATATGAAACAAAAATTTTTAATTACAATTTATCGGGAGTTACGCTGCAATCTCATAATTGGAGAGAATTATAAATGCATTTAACAGCCGGCTATAAAATTTTATAGCCGATAATTCCCTAATCAATTCGATCCTGACTTATAAATATAAAATTTTCTCGGTTTTTTCTGCGCTTGGGAAAAATGTATATCATATTTTTTTAAAGTACTGTCTCGATGGGGTTTATTTCATTATTAAATTTTTTCAATGATTTAATTCAGAGCTTCATTTCAAGACGTAATAACAATAACTTTCAATTTAGAAGTCTTGTGGAACATAAATAATGCTTTTAGAAGAGAAGTACGGTTAAAATCAAGAGATACAAAGGACTTAGTGAATTCTATTGAACTATCGCTAGAGAATATCGAAGAGCTGCAGAGAATTTATTATTTGAAAACTTCTGTTCGAGCAAAAGGGGGAGTGTTTTGTAAATTCAGCTTTATACTTTATTAAACTCTCTCCTTTTGTTTTTAAATTATGACACAGTCTTAATTAATCTTATAACTACAATCCTGCCTGAAAAAGTTAGTTACATATAACAATTTTGACAATTAATTCTCCTACACTTTCTTTAACTTATGTGGTTTTTGGTTGATGCGTATTAATCGGATTACATACCAAAATTACTTACATAAACATTGCTGAAGACTAACTTTTATTCTGTCCCTGGAAATTATATACCTACCCTCTTGTTTAGACAGAACTTTTGTCGTTGTTCACTAGATTAATTTAATTCCAATGTTTTATTCAAAATACATTTTACCACTAATTAACGCTAATTTTCCTGCCAATTTAAATATGATATAAAGCAGATTAAATATTGCAAGCTATTTTAATATCGCCAAATGAAATTAAAATAAATTTAATATTTGCACTTTTCTGCAGTGCAGTTTTTTAAAGTAAATTTTATTTTTATTTAGCTTTCGGTCACAAAAATTATATTTTTACACACGTCTTTACCTACGCACTTATAACCAGTTTTGGGCGAAAAACTTTCTCGAGACAGTAATTAAATAAAAATTATTAATTTTAATTTAACCTAGGACCGTGTTTTGTAGTTTTAAAACTTTTATACTTCTACAACTGTAGACTGTAAACAATTTATTACTGAGTACCTACAGGTTCGCAGGTGCGATAGAACTCGCTCCTTAGAGAAAATTTTAAAGAAAGGTAAGATACTAGGGACATAAAAAAAATGTTTAAAAAAATCTATCAAAAAATTTTGACATTAATTTTTTGACGTTTGGAAATTTTTTATATCTATTTAATGATACTGATGATCTTGCATATCTTTTTTACAATTACAGTAAAACCTCTCAACCTCTCAACAACGGACACCGATGGGGAATCTTTAATTGTCAATTGTGAAGAGGTGTCCTTTAATGAGAGGTGTCCGGATTTTGTAAAAAAAATTGAAAGGCCATTTATTTAAAATAACAAAAACAAAATTATTATGAAATTACAGTTCTTAAATTATAACTTGATTAATGTATAATATTAATAATAAAACACTGCAATCAAAGGACACTGTTAAAATATGTTATGTTGAAATTTACTTGAAATTAAAGTTTAAACCTAAATTCGGTATTTTTACCCAAATCAAAGTAAAAGTAAGTACTGCGTAACAGAACTCTATGAATACATGCAAGCATTCATCTTCTTACATTTTATGGACTATAAAAGCATTAAAAAAAAATAATAGAAAAAAACATTTTTATTTAAAACATCGTTAATTTTTGTTTGTTTGTTTAGACCAAAAGTGTTTTTTATTATGTTTTTGGAGTTTGTTACTAATAATAAGTTTTTCTTTAATTCTGTATTCTGCAACTCATTAATTTAATCATTGAATCGTATATGACCTGTTGTAGAGTAAACCGCTCTGTCGGGTCTGTCCGTTGTAGTAGGTAAATTTATATGACATTATGGTAATTGGGGAAAATTTCACTGTCTGCGTCCGCTTATCAGAGGGTCTGTTATAGAGAGGATTTTTTACATTGTATATAACATATTCCTATCTATTAGTTAGTCCGCTATTTAGAGGTGTCCGTTAAGGGAGGTTTTACTGTAGTAAAGGGACAAAAATTTTGCCAATAAAATCCACAAATAACATTGAACAGAGTTACAATCTAGGAGACAGCTTCCTTGTTTCCTCTTTTAATAGCCTATGGCAAAAAACTTGGAAAATTATTTTTCCAGCAGAAATAAATAGAGTCAAAGTGCAAACTCACACATTTTTTCCATGTTCCTGGAATCTTACCTTATATACCTTATACTCTGGTGCGCGAGTTCTGGCGCACTCTGTACAATGGAAGGAATGATAAATACAGGTTTGTTAGAGCAAAGTTAAATGTTTATAATTAAAAAAAAACGTCAAAATCCTACAGTTTAATCAGGCATTGACCTACATATTTACATTGTTGAAAAATTTGTTTCTTTTTGTAAAACTTTTACGTTGTCTCTTTATGACTGGCACTCTAATAGTTATTTATTGTACAAGACGATAAAATTGATTTTTTTCTTTGAGAGCAATTTAGAGAGCAACATAGAGGATTGAATAAAATATTTTATTCAATCCTCTATGTTAAAATTGGATTTTATCTACTCTTTTCTTCATGTTAAAATGAAATTTTATCGTCTAAATGATAAAAAATACATCCATTCTTATATATCTGCGGTTGTTAGTTTCTAACGATCTTTGACATTAGATTTCATTATTGAATTTTACTTTGACATTTATAAATATCGACCAATTGACTACGAAATTAGTGAGGATTACATAACAGTCGTGTGATGTAGATTTTTTTTACATGTTTGACTTTTATTCTGAGGATTTTTTACATAGAGTTAGTTTCTCTACACTTTAGGCAACCGATTGGCGAAAACAGAACCATAAAATATCATTATTTCTCTCAAAATATCAATTGGAATTTAGGTGAGCGCCAATACCCATCGCTCTCCTAAATAAAAAGTATGGAACCAAGCGTTTTTCTTTTAAAAATTTTCGGGTTTTGTAAAAAAAAAATTTGGCAACATTGCTGACTCAGACAGCACACTCTAGTGATGCTCGAGAATCATAATTTGTTGTATTCGTGCAGCGTAGGCAAAAAATTAGAAAATAAATTATTATCGTTATATTCAGTAAATACAATGAAATCTCTCTTAACGGACACCTTCTATAAGCGAAGCCTTCTGTTAAACGGACATTTTTGTTAGCCCCGTTTTGAGCTAATGTATTTCAAATGGCGTTGTCCTTCTGTTAAACGGACTCTCTCATAAACGGACGAGACACCCAATTCGGAACGTTGAAAACAAAATCTCTTTTTTAAGCGGACAGCATGTCATGCGCGCGTGTGTTATTGTTATGACTAACAGTCAGGAAATTCGGGGAATCACATAATTATATTCAGATTCAGACCTCAGGGATGCTGAAATTTTGTCCATCTTTGTTTGTGTTTGTGTTAACATATGAATACTACTTGCATTAAGTTAACGAACAAATATGTATCTAGAGGTAGAAATAGACTGACTGCTCAATAAAGAATATTATACAGTATGTGCCCGGATTGAGTTTACAAGAAGAAAAAATTGTTATCTTTGATTTTACACTAAAACTTCAAAAATAACATTTTTTTGCTTAACCTGAAACGAGCAAATCTGTAATTAAAACTTTATTATTATGATTCAGTTGGAAGAACAGTTAATTTTTCTCTGGACTTCGGACTTAAAATAATTTTTCTCTGCTTTTCAAATCTCATTACATTGGCGATTTTATTTTTTTGACAATGATGTCACTTTGAAAATTAATTAATTAATTGAATAATGATTGTTCTTGTTATCTTAAAGCTTATTTTTTAGAATTACCATTTACTAAAATTATGTCTTTCACAAACATTTTTGTTAATTAACTTGTTAAACTCATATGTCAAAGTCACATTGTTATCAAAAAAGTAAAACCGTCAATGTGATAGGATTTAAAGCCCTAAAAAAATAATTCAAAAAAAAGTCCAAAATCAAGAGAAAAATGAACTATTTTTTCCACTGAGTCAGAATAATGAAGTTTTAATTAGAGATTTGCTTGTTTCAAGAAGCAAACTACATTATTTGGATTTTTCGTCAAAAAGTAGTGGATAAGTTCTATTATTGTATGTACATATTACATACTATGTTATTACTTACAGCGCCGCTACATGAGCCGCCCCTGATTTCAAGTATCACTTGAAATAAAATTATCTCATGCTTTGGAGTTTTCGACTTCGGTTTCCGAAGACTTCAGTTATCTTGCGTTTATAATTTGAGTTTTTCATGGTCGATCAGTTGTTATCTGTAAACACCCAACGAACTCGATACAGCCCGATGTTATCTTCATAGCCTCCGTATCTCTCATAAAAATGACTGAATGTCCATAATGTAAGTAGGAAAAAGCTCGAACGCAGTTAGATAGGTATCGTGATTTGGGAAAGCTCCAAGTCTCGCCACAACTTCGACCTCGTTCTGCCATTTTTCGTGAGTATTTAGAAGTGAGGAAATATCTCATCGGTCTGATTAAGAATTAAAGCATTTAAAGCCCTTGATACAACAACAAAGCCCTTAAAGGCTCGTAGGCGTTCGGCACCGATCGGAATAGCAGCTATTGGCCGGGCGCACGCTTAGATCTTAGCGCCAGCAGTGGCGATTCGTCCGCTGTGTTGGTAGCATTGGAGGCAATCCTTTTCAAAGAGCTGCGATCTGCCGGTTTCGTGGTTTGCTATATACTACTAAAAGAGACAGCGCCGGGGGTGGTGAATGGTACAGGTGCAAGTGACTATGGCTTTGGTGATTCAAAATGTTTACTTTATGAACCATGTGTGGAAAGTGATTTGGATGTGCGTGGTTTGCTACCAGGGGATTGGAGCTAAATTCGTTGAAGAACCCGGTAGGAATTTATTTTTCTGTCAATCAACGGAATAGATTTTTCCCATAAACGTATGTCTGTAATTGGAAAAAAAGAAACCGGCCCCGTATCTTCCTCCCGATACCTTGAATTTACTCAATGAGATGCATCTCACGTCGTGAGGGAGCGTGGGATTCTAAATTTTGCCGGTTTTAATCTAGTGTTAAAAGTAATACTTAATTTTTTATTTCCTGTCAAGAGGAAACATAATTTAAACTTTAATTGTGTTATCGTGACCTATTTATCACTTGTCAAAAATTACACACGGCTAAACATTTCAGTGGTAATCTGTTTAGATTAAGTTTTTAAATGGTGGATAAAAAAGTAGACAAGACATTATGGCTCAGTTGAAACGTACTGCACTCTATGATTTTGTAAGTTGTTGTATTGTGATTAGATAATTTTGTACCATTTAATTATTGGTTGATTATGGTCTATTTACGACTTAATAGATTGATAAATTTTTAATTTATGGGTTGAATGGGATTAAGGGAAATGATGACGTGTCCGGATAGCTTATGTGTAATATTAATTAATAACAGATATGTCACCCTCATTTTCAATTTTAATATTAGAGCAATTTACAAGAAAAACTTTGCTAATATGTGATTTAGAAAATTATTCTCTTAAGTACTTAAGGCACACAAATAATTTATTTAGAAAATCAATATAGTTAGGTACGAATAGTGTAACTTTTTTAGAAAGAAGGTTTGTAGAGAACAAAGTTCTGTCAAAGACACTGTCTAGATATTCTTTGACGGAGATTTTAATTTTACTTCATTGAAGAAGGTTTAGTATTTATTAATTCTCAAAGCACATGGATTTTTACCATTTGAGTAGAGTAAACTTCATACTTCATATTATATTTCTATTTGGTATTTACATAGACCCTTCGGTTCAAATGCAAACGAACATTATAAATTTTATTAAACTTTTTATATTTTAATTTAATATTAAACAAACGTTTTTAAAATAGTAAAAGGGAATATTTAATTAGGTCTTGATATAACACTGAAATACTAAAAGTTTTAAGGTTTTGATAATTTATGAGACTAAAATTTATAATTTATAGATTTTTTTGTGTTTCAATTATCACAAATTTTTATTAAGTGAAACTATCTTTGATTATGTTTTACATGTAGTTGTATTTATTATGCATCTATTTTAAAAAATAATTATCAGGTTCATAAATTTGTAGGTATAGGCAAGAAGTACGTTATTATTTCTTATTGAAAATACATTATTGTAAGACAAGATAATTAAATAAATGGTTTTAGTACATGTTTATTCTTTTTAAAATTTAATTTTCACTGAAAACAATGTATGAAAAGAAAAAAAATAAAAGCTTACTTCTTATACATATGAAGAAGCAGAAGCGAAAATATGAGAGTTCTGTGTTTTTAACACAAATTTAAACGCAACGCATGAGACATACCTATTGGGAAAATGTATATAATTTTATAAATATCTTTTTTTATTTTGTTTTCACAAATTGTAAAGAAATGTCGTGGATTTCTAATTTTTTTATAGGTACGTGTATACATTTATGTTAATGTAAAAAATTTACTTACATTATTACCTAGAAATAAATTACATCCATACAAACTATAGGTGCGCCAGAACTCACGCCCCAGAGAGGTAAGGTAAGATACCAGGAATATGGAAAAATGTTAAAAAATTCTATCTATACAATTTTCGAAGTTATGAGAGTTTAAATTTTGCACTTTGACCCTTTATTTCTGTTGGACAAATAATTTTCCAAGTTTTTTTGCTACAGGCTATTAGAAGAGGGAACAAGCTATATCCTAAATTGTAACTCTGTTTAATGTTATTTGTGGCTTTTACTGCCACATCTTTGTATCTTTACTAAATAATTATTAAAAAAACATACACAGGATCATCACCATCATTAAATAAAGATAAAAAAAATGTTAAATATCAAGAATTTTTAACAGAATTTTTTACACATTTTTTTCATGTTCCTGGTCACTTATCTTACTTGAAATTTTTCTCTGGTGCGCGAGTTCTTACACACTTGTATATTCCGTTTTTACGTTACTATAAACCCAAAAATAGACATTTGATTTAGTAAATTTTATGTACTTGTTTAAAATTAACCTACACATGTTTATTTATGATTACATATTTTAATAAACAAAAATATTATTATTATATGTTACTAATGTAATTTAATATCGACAATACTACATTTTATTTTCCTGTCATTTCCATATTCGTCTGTTAGCCATTGCAGCTGCAACCTCTGCTAGGACATCAACCCTTTTGTTTCTCCCCATCTATTATGTCAGGAGTAAGTAGTTGAAGGAAATAGTCTGTTTTTACTTTACGTGAATGAACAGCTGATAGAATGCAACCACATCCCACCTACACCACTGTGAATGTGCTTTACCTATACATAAATAACACCCTTTTGTATCTTCAATACTATACACTGTGTCAATTTTAAAACTTGCAATCGGCAATATCTCTCAACTGAAAAAGATATTGAGAATCACTCAAAACCGTTTCGGTGGTTTCTAGAGGGAATCAAAATGACATGGTACATACATAAGTGACGCACCTCCATCCACCCTTACAGCCTGGAAATTTTTGTCAAGATTTTACGTGAAAGCTTCAATTTTCAAAAGCCATAAAATACATAAAATTTTTTTGGAATGTTTGGAGAACAACATCGGGTTTTTAGTATTCAGTGAATTTTATGGTTGTGGGAATATTTATTGACACGAGTGATTAAATCAATGATTTCTACGATTCGTGCCAGTTATACCTACCTATTAAGGTATTGATCCTTACAAAGTTACATTATTAGCTGGTCTAAATTGACAGGCGTATCTAGTTATATTCTCTATTATATCACTAAAACCTGTAGCTTTACAATTTATAGCTAGTGTGACAGCTTCTAATAAACACAAGTGATATTCCTACTAAGTAAAGTATTTTCCTGTCATAAAGTAACACAATAAATACGGCAATAATAATAATCGTTTTATTTTATTCACCTTTACGATCTTATCGACTAATAACATTTAATTAAATCGCTTTTCATGAACTTACAAACTCCAGATAATTTTTTTAAATTTTGTTTTCTGTAAGGGGTTGAGAGKTTAAAGTTAATTAATCGAAACAAATTGGAATTTTATTAGGTTTTTAATGCTCTCTGCGGTATTTATTCGAAACATTTAACTTGATTTTCGTGTGTCGGTCTCTAATTTCCAGTAACTCTTTGGGTTCAAAGAAAATCTTTGACGGAATTTTAGATATCTTTACTATTTGTGTATTTATTGCAAAAATTTGTTTAAAATTGTTAAATAAAAACCTGATTTAGACCTGGTTCAAAAAATTTATTATCACGTTTGTCATCTAATCTTTCATCTAAACAGTTACCGGTCTTGTGAAGCGTGACTCGTTATTTATTATTTCTATCGTCTCATTTATACTTTTCTTATGGATATTAATGCAAGACAGTGCGCGTAATAGCATGATTTCAAAACAATAATCCGCATTGTGATAACCAGTGGCGCCTAGTTTGCAATAACTGAATATTAATTGAATTCTTTCGCCGTTGTATTAATAATAATCTGTCGCTTTGTAATCAAGCTATGCAATTTTTTTCCCGTCTTGCATTATCGATCGCTCGTTTTCTATTCATAATAACTCTCCTCATTCATTATGGAAGGCATTCAAACAGCCACCTGTCTCCAATGCCAGCTACCTGTTTTTCTCGAGATTCCTCTGCTTGGGATCAATTAGATTCGACCCACCACACCTTTGACATTCGAGGGAAATCCTATTCCCATCTCATTACCCTTGCTATTGAATTTCGAGGGATTCGGACTAATAGCAGCACCAAAACGGCAAAAATTGGCTCCAGAACTCAGGTGCTAATTAAATACATCTTAGCAAACTTTTACCGTTATTGTACGAGTAGCGACTGGACTTTGGTGTGAAATTTTCGTTTTCGTAAAGTGTTATAAAATTGCAGCTCAAGACTGTCGTCATGGTATATAAATATAGGGCACTAATTATACAGGGTGTCCCCGTGAGTTGGTAAAGTCTATTCGGTGAATTGCGGTCCGTTTTGTGAACTGTGGCCAAAATGTTTCAGCCTACCTGGTCCGACATCACAATCTCTGTTCGAACTTTTAGCCCAGTCAAATTAAAAAATAGGGCGATTGGTGGTAAAAAATCCTAGAGAGTTGTATTTTTTTTAAAACGCCTTCTTTACACTTGGGTAGACATAGAAAAATCGACTAATAAAACTTTTTTGCGCGATTAGACTTTATTTGATTGTTTACTACGCCTGTTTCCTAGACAGTAAGTTGTATTTACACGTTGATATCCCAAACTTGTCGGTAAGTATTTTGTTTATTGTTACTAAGTCGGTAAGCATTCAAAAATGTTCTAGAACGCCAAAATACTTTGGTGTTCTAGAACATTTTTTAGATATTTTATTAAAAAAAACTAACAAAAACCAATTGTGCACAAAACGTCATAAACATCACGAACGTTAAGGATTTACCGAGTCGTCGCTTCACACCTTCAAACAAACGATCGGTAAAATGTCCTTACCGTTCTTGATGCTTAATATACTATATCTTAAAAACATTGTAGGTAATGAAAAGCTACATCCAAAAATGCCAAGTAACATAATATGGTGAATAATTTTTCTGTATAATTTTTAAAATATTTTAACATGTAAAGGACTTTACCAACTTGCTGGGACTGTGTTTATGACTTGGTCAGACGTTTTCTGATGACCTATACATAGGCATAAATTTGATATTACCACTTATTTGTATGATTTCAATTGTTATGTAAAAAGTTAAAAAACGTTTTGCAGATTAAGTATAAGTAAGCTGTCAGTAATACATAAAAAATTTCTCAATCTAGTTCAAAGTAAACACTTGTACATATATATTTGTTATTTATGTGCAATAATTAAATCACCAGTAGGCATTGTATTCTAATAGAGTAAGTAATAGATATGTAAAAGTTTAATTTTACCCTAAATCGATTTCCAGTTTTACCAATTATCTACATATTTATGCCTGTTATTGTTTTCTGGAAAAACCCCCTATTTCTCATTATTTAGGTAATCAGTGTTTATTTAATTTTTTTCAACAAACCATTGTTTTTCTCATTATTTACCAAACGCATAATCTCAAGTACTTTAGTAAAGATAAATTAATGTAGATCTAAAAAATAACCAATTTGTATTTTGAAAAGCACCCAAAGATTTACAATAACTCACATATACAAAAATCAATCAGTTAATCCCAAAAATACCAATACAGGGTGTTTCAGAACTTGCGCTCCAGAGAATAATGTTTTGATCATGTCATTTTCCCTTTCGACTTGTCAGTTTGTTTGACGTATCACAGACATGCGTTTTCTCATCCAAGAATGACTCAATTACAAATTATCTTGATCTCTCGATATGTTTTTTCATATTATTCGGTGCAGGTACTAAAATTTTGCCAATAAAAGCCATCACAAGTAATGACATAAACAAGTTACGATACAGGATACAGCTTCTTCGTTTTCTTTTTTACTAGGCTGCAGCAAAAAATTGTTTTTCCAACAAAAATAAATAGGGTCAAAATGCAAGATTTCGAAATTAATTATATGCAGGATGTTGAAAATGAAAATTGATACATAAGTATATAAATAATTTTAACCATACCTTCATAGTCGTACAGTGATGGACAGTGAATTTCGGCCACCCAATTTCCCTGACAAATTAAAAGTGTAAATTAGTCTTTAGGTTTTCCTAACCTTGTTTCAGAATTTTGATTAACGTTTGTCATGTTGACAAAAATGCTCGATCCTTCTTGCTACTTTTTACCTTTGTCCTTTGAAATGGTGGTCCTTGGTATGCCCAAAAGTATAGAGACACGTCTTTAAGACATACCTTCTTGTACCAGAGAGATAATTTTTATTTTATTAAACGTACTTACTGCTGACGTGTTCGAATTTGATTAAATTTGACAATACGTATTTGAATGTCAGTTATCATGACAATAAAGCACAGACTACATTGAATTTTTGTGAATTCACAGAAATTGGGTGGACGAAATTCACTGTCCATCACTGTATTATTTTTTATAAATACTATCTAAAAACTGATTAGAGCGTATACATATTTGTTTTTATCGTTCCATCTCTATGTATTTTCTGACGTTTCATTTGCTCTAGGAAAAGACTGACAAGAGCATAAAACTTGTTTAGATGTCCTGGCAGGATGTTAGAAACTTTAATATTACAAAACATGAAAAAACGTTCAGAATAAGATTTTAGTATCTCACTCCCCACTTAGTTAACTTAATCAATCATTCAATAATCAACCAATTCTGTTGAATTTTGTTGACACCGAATTAATAAATTCCACAGTAGCAGTTTCGGTAATGTAAACGGAAAAGTTAGGAATAAGGTTGTGCATATTGCAAGCACCATTCCCGAAATGAAGTTTAATTAAGGCCGGACGTAAATTACTCCCCACTTTTCCTTTTGAAAATCGCATCCACTTGCCGTTTCCGTTCGACAAAGTGATAATAATTAGAGCACCGTCGCCGTTTTAAACTGAAATATATATTTTTCACTTTTCACAACGCTTCGTCGTCCTTTTTTTCAATTGTCCTTAGCGAGGGATAATAATTCAGCTGGTCAGTGAGTCGTTGCCGTTTCAGGGGCGGAAGGTAATAGAAGAGGCCATTCTTTACCCGCCCGCACTGCGCCAGTGCTACCACAACACATTAAGCCTTTATTACTGCGCTATGTCTCCGGACTTATCCTGCGTCCGCGTGTCTCTAAAGTGTTTTAATTCCCCGGCGAGTGCACTAGATGCTGCTTAACTAAATGTTACCACGCTGAATTACACAGGCTAATGTCCAAACTACGAAGGGAATTCTTCCAGTAAAGTCTGCAATTATTGCTTCGTCGAGAAAATTAAGTGCGGGGGTAAACAGTGTGCTCGGTTTTATGTATGATTTATTACCTGAAAGTTATTAACTTCTGCTATTTGCGCTTTAAGGACTGATTATTTACTGCGCTGCTAGACATGACTAAATACATATTTATGGCGCAAAACAAAAAACTGGATTAATCAAAATGAAATGTGATATTCGAATTTCCTGAGCCGTGACGGAATATATTCGATGTTGTCAATCAAACCGAGAAAAACAGAATCTCAGAACCAAGAGTGCGGCCTTACACAACGATCGATACCACGGAAAGTGGACCAAAGGATAAGTTAAATTGCAAAGTTGTAAAGTGCAAAATTTTAATTTTTGGTCGGTTGTGATAACGAAACTTAAACTTTTTTCTAGCTTTCAGTTATTTACACAAATGAAAGTTTTGAACACTAATTAATATTGTTGCAAACATATTGCAACTAGAAGGTCTTTGTGTTGAATTTTTCTATATTTTAATAACTATATTTTTTGCTTTTTGATTTTTTATAATTTTGTATTTAAAGAAAAAAAAAATTAATTTATCATTCATAAAAAAAGTCTTTGGCTTCTTACTGTCTTCAGATTCAAAAAAATATATTTTTTGTATACGCTTCCAAAAAAAAAAAAAATTTGAGTCCCCAAAATGAGTCTTTTCCGGACTCAATAAAATAGTACGCAAAATAACCATTTTAACCCAAAAACAGTTTTTACTGACTAAAAAATTAAATTGGTTATTATGGTGACGAATTTTTTTTAATTAAAAATAGGTGTGAATTCGTGTTTTGTGAGCTTTAACAAAAAAAACTTGTATGCACCACGTACGCAAAAGGTTTTAGGTGAATCCTCTCGTAAAGACTCGGCTCCTACGTCGCCTCGTCATCAATTACGATTCGTACCCTAAAACCTTATTTTGCGTACTTGATACATAAATAGATATTTTTTTAGGCAAAATTTGGGAAAAACAAATTTTATTTTTTTCTAATGTTTGGACTTGATACATAAATAGCAATTTTTTTAGGCAAAATTTGGGAAAAACAAATTAAATTTTTTTCTAATGTTTGGACTTTATCATTTTATATAGGTAAGTTGTTTTACCAAGATTTTGAGATTTCTTTTTCCACTTAGGTTGCTTTATTTGGATTTAAATATTTTTTTGATTTGGTAATTTTGTGATGTTCGGCAAAAAGTTTTGTTAATTTCACCTCCTACCCTTCCAGCTCATTATTGGTTATAATTGTTTGGCTAAAGTTATCTCAAACTTTGGAACTTTGGAATCAATCCTCTCTAAAATGATGCACAATAGCACAATGCAGTGGTTCTTCCGTCGACTTGTTTTGGGATAATTTAATTAAAACCGGCATTGTATATTTGCTCTCGTATTCCCTACAACTCTTCCTTTGAATATTTCAGTTCTTGGCGACATCTTTGAAATTCCGGCTTTGTCCGCACAAAACCTGCACCTGCAACGTCTATAAAAAGCTGTTTTTCTTTAGTGTCAAAACTCGAAGGTGCTTGGGCCCATTGTATCTCGGATGAGTCTTTCATTCACCATTTGGAATATCAATAGTTTTAGTTCGTTTTGCAGTTTGTCCTCTTTGGGTCATTCAAACTGGACGTGACCAAATGCAATACCAGCCCGTAACCTGCTCTGCTTTATACTGGAAATTCTTGGTGACTCTAATTGAAAGTGTTTTCAGGTAAAATATGTGTAACTGGTACGTGTGAAATTCTCTCGAGTGCTTGCGGGAAGATTGCATTAAGGCATAGGTCGTCTTAATTATGCATCGACCGCTGCAGCTGAATATACAGCACGTTATAAATTATTATGGTCTATTGTTTCACGGTTGATTGAGGAAGCTGCCGTTCTGCTGCAGATTTGAAGAATATAAATTGCAGTTTTTTTTTCATGCAGTGTCGAGTGTGTGGTGGCTGTCTAAATTGCACTTTGATTAGCGCTAAGGCAGAGACTTGATAAGTGATAACTAACAGATTGTAATTTGCAAAGGATTATTTCTGTGTTAAGAAGCACGCTAATTACACAGACGCCCTTTAATTGCGTTATTATTGTTACCGCGTTTTGCAAAATGCTGCTTTTTACATTATTCATTGTATACCTGACAATTATGGAAAGTGGCTTTCCATGGCCAATTTTTTTTATTGGCAGTGTGAATTATGTGCAAATTAACAATTATGACATTGAGAAATGATACCATTAAGGGAATTATGTATATGTAAGTATGGAAACATTCATTTTTGAATTTGTTTTGTATTGAATCTGTATTGAATAATAATATAAATTGAACTTTGTCATTAAAAATTGTATTTTTTTCAATTTCTTCAAAGCTTCTACATACTGACGATGTTGTCTTAAGACACGTAAATACGTACATGCATACATCATCTTGCACACAATATGTTTTAAGACATCTTAAGACATCAACGTCCGTGTGTAGGGGCGGAGGGGCCTTTAGAATAGAGAATATATTACTGCAATTTTCACCTTTTAAAGCATACATATTTTTTCCTTTTGCTTTTTTAAGCAGGTCGGTAACTTGTTTGGTTTTTAAATGACATTAAAACATGAGATTTAATTTGGTTTTATGAGAAAGTAAACATCTTGCTTTGTATTCAAAGATCTTTGAGAATAAACTATCGTTTTTAGCTTATTTCAAACTATTCGAATTAAATTTAAAAAGTCGATGACAGACGTTTGATAGCTTTCTTGGATCAGCAAGTATAATTCGTAACTTGCTTTTTAATCTAAAATAAATCTGAGATCGGAAGTCTTTTAGAAGTGGATTAAATCAACTTGAATTTGCTCTAGGCTGGGTATGAAATACTAAAAGTCGAATTTTGCGTTTTATTCTTGTTCTACAATGTTTGATTGTACCTAGAACAAAATAAACTGCCGTTCCACAATTGGATCTGTTTCAACCCGATTTTCAACCTTTCATTAAAAAATATAAATTATCTTAATTTATATTTTACAAATAGGTATTATTATCCTGTTGACTGGTTCCATAACAAACCGTCCATAAATTCGTATTTAAAACAATTTAGTTTACATCAGAAAACCTTTAATCTCCTTAACGCAACGAATTATTGTTTACTGTGTAAGTATTTTGACGATCTTTACCTGGTGTTGCCACAACAATGATAAATTCCGTCTCAATCCCCTTCGCCTTGGGACACATTCGCACTCATTTTATTATATAAAGCTTGGGGTGGAACGGAATTATATTCGGGACGTGGGTGGTAATAACAAAACACGTGCTGCGTGGCTACCCTTGATCATGGTGTATAATAAGAGTCTAGAGGGGTTCTTCTTGATACTCCCTTTGTTGCTATCCGTAACGTTAGCAGTACAATTGATGCCCTGTCATCATCTTTAAAGTGTACAAAGAAATAGCGCGCGGGAACACTGATTATGACAAAACCATTTTCATATGCAAGAGTGCCAAAGGTTGATTCTTTGAGCTTAGATTGTACGGCGGATTTTGACTACAAAAATTATTATTATTATCGCAACGAAATATTGCAAGTATCGTTGTGTATTTGACAGGCTTTGTGTTACGTATTGATAAAAATATCGTCATGACGGTTTGTGTGCTTTTGTGGAATTCAGCTAAATTTGGTAAATTGTTGTCTCATTTTTAATGAAATGTCGTTTTTCCTCAAATAATTAATTAATTAATGTTCAATTATTATAATTAATATGGGGCTGAGATTTAATTTCGTGTCAAAATAATCGAATTCTCTTATTTGGGTGAGTATCCTTTTACATAATGAAAGAACCCTTTTTATATTTGCACTCGCCTAATCGAATCAAAAAGTAGGTAGGTAATAAATAATTAATTAATCGATTTGGCACTAAACGCATTCGGGAATTTGGGGCGAGACTGAGATTAGAAAAAGAGGATAAAAGTTTAATAGTTGGATGTGTTTGTTTGCCAGTTTTATTATTTACGAGATACCTACAACGAAATAAAAATAGATTGTGCTCCACAGTGTAATAGACAAATTAAAATCCTCGGCCCTGGTTCTGGTATATAAAAGCATTTACTTCATTACCCTTAATAAATTCCCTTCACTCGAAATATGTTTTACGTTCCATTAGATAATTTTAATCAAATTTTTTATTAGTTTTGAGATAAAGGACAGATCGCGATGTTTTCGAGGAGATAAAGTTTTTAGCGGAGCTTTCAACACATAAAAGAAAGCTTTCTCTTTATTATTTTTAATTCCGAGATGATACCGCCTATTACTTTTCCAAACAAGTCTGCTGCTGCGTAATGTGGAGTAACGAGAATGCTGTCATCGCTGTACTTTAACTCTCATTCTTCTTCTCCTCTAATGCTTCCAGAGTAATATTCAAGATCCTGCCCCATCAATCAGCTACTATTGAAACCTCCCTTACTTACTAATGATATATACTCATTATGCTGACATACTGTGGGTACTTTTTTCTGCAATTAAATGCACCTGCCCAGAGTTAATGAATTTACTCCTCTCGCTTCGTGGGGCAAATCAAAATTAATGACTACCGTCTAATTGCACATTCCTCACGGATTTTTTCTGAAATGTTCCAGAAGGGTTTACCACTAATTAATCCACCAAATTCCTCTGATAAACAAAATGTATTTAATATAAACACGAGGCGATTTTAGTTTTAACTTACCACCAACCCTTATCGGCCTGATTAGCTAGTTTATATTTATAATTCTCAAAACTTTAGCCATATGAATATAATTTCACATTTATTAAATTTTTCTCTTCAAACAAAATGTTTAGATATATAATAAGATAATTTTGCCAATTTTACATTTTTGGACAAGTATGTCAATGTGCTAGCACTACCAGCTCTTGTATCTACATCTGTTAACACAATTTTTTGTGTAGTGTTTGCAAATCGTAATTCTGAATCGTATTTTGTTTGTTTTGGTTACATGTTTTCCCAACTCAAAATTTTGGTTTTGTTTATTTGTTTTTCAGAGTTTTCAACGATGCGTATAGTTTTATTCAACAATGTCATGTTACACAGGTTGTTTGATTTTTTTAATGGAGCATGGAGTAACACCAGCAATCAGTAGCAATTGGTGGTACTATAGAAGAAGCGATGACAAGTTCACCCAAACAATTCAGCACTCAAACATAATTTATTTTGCCTCTTTAGATTTATTGAAAATTTTGTTTTTCACTAATTAATTAGTGTATTAATTGATTAATCAGAGTATAATTCATTTAAATTACTTAATTGAATACTGTGTCAAAGACTAGACTCGATCTTTTGAGGACTTGTTTGCGATGTTTTCCATTTTGTGCATGCTCAACGCTAGTTGTGGCTGATCTTTTCTTGTTTAACCTCATACGTTTGCTCATAACTATAATAACTAATCACATCAGTGTGATATTGATACATCTGGTAATAGACATAAATAGATGAAATTACAGCCTGTAGGCATCGTATGGTAACAATGACAGAATATAATTGCAATTTTCACTTTTCACTGGTTTTACTCAGAGAATGTTTGATTACACTCAGGCAATATGTCAGGCATGTAATCGCATTTTGAATTAAATCGCTTTATGTACGTTTTGTTTCAAACTATGATTGAGAACAGGTTTATTGTGCGAATAAACAGTAAGTTATGTTTTGAATACAAACGAAATAGTTGCTAAGGCTGGATTAGTTAAAACATGGGATTTAAACTCGGATAGAAAAATCTTGAATATGGGTAGAGTATCTACTTAACTTTGTTAGGAGTCTTGCTCATTAATATGAATAAATCGTTCCAAGTATGAGATATGCATAATGACTCAACGGGGAGTTAGATCCCTTAGGTCTCACTAATTTTCGTGTAATATAATAATGACTAATAATACTGGTACAGTAAAATCTCTCAACAACGAATACCGATGGGAACCTTTAATTGTCCGTTGTGAAGAGGTGTCCCCTTAATAGGAGATGTGCAAAATTAATAAAAAAAGTGAAAAAACATTAATTTTTGTTTGTATAGACAAAACGGTCTTTTTATCGGTGTGTCCGGATTTCGGCTACGGTTATATCAGCCCTTGAAATTCATGACCGGACTGCGGCGAACTCAAAATTATACCTGAAAAAATAAAGACCGGACTGCGGCCGCAACACCGAAATGTCTTATCTGATTAAATCAATGGGGGTTGACAGTTCCATACATCATTATTTAAAGAATGATTGTACAAGATTTTTGCATACATATACAAAGTGATCCAGAAAGGCTCAGTCTGTTGGTACCAGATTTGAAAGTATTTTTGGTAATAACTTGAAACACTGCAACTGGATACGGTTTTGCTTGACAAATACTTGACGTACAATTTCTCAAGATTGGTGAATTATTGTTAATCAAAAGCGTACTCCAATGGAAAGCTTTAAAAAATAGTGGATCACTTTGTACGTATAGTTTAAGAAAATAAAATATTTGTTAATAGCAAAATTAAACTTATTTTATCTAAACTTTATTAAGATTACTCTCGGGATTAATGTATACAACCATCTAAGACGGAGCGGGAGAAGTTATAAGATAATCCTGCTACCTGTAATTCAGGGCCGCAATCCGGTCGTCACCTTTTTTGAGACCCTTCTGGTCAAGGATTAATAATTTGACCATCGCCGCAATCCAGTCCTGCCTCTTTTTATTATGTTTTTGGAGTTCGTTACTTTAACTAATAACAAGTTTTTTTGGAGTCATTTTGTACTATCTATTCTGCAACTCATTAATTTAGTCATTGAATCTTATATAAAAGTTCACTTATAAAACAGTTTACATTTACATTTTTTTACATTTAGTGATAAAACAGTATAATCAGTCGATTATTGGGACTCCATTTAGAAAAACGTTTTCGAAAGTAATAATATTCAGGCATTAATATAAATTTGTACTATTACTTATGTTTTATTCATTTATATTACTTATTACTAAAGTAGGTGGTAATACAACAAAAACATTTAACTGTACAGGGTGCTGCATTTTGGATGTCCGAATAGGGAATCTCCGAAACTAAAAGGTTTTGCCAAAAATGAGTGATACATTCTGGGGCTCATTTTTTGAGAAAATAATATTGGGTAAAACCCCATCCCGCTATCGTCTTTTGTTTTCCACTTACAGACAAAAGTTGACGTTTTGGCGAAATCTAAAAAAATTCATATCTTCGTTATTATAGAAGATACGAATATGAAATAAAGACATTATACAGGCACTTTTTTACGAGGAATTTAATAATGTAGTTTTAACTTGAAAAAATTTGTTAACTACATTATTAAATTATTATTGGTTTAGCCATAATAAAATAAACTTGTATTTTTTTAAATAGAAATCATAGGCGGCTATGGCAATTTTGAAAAGATTATTTTTTTCTGATCTAGAAAATATAAATTTGTAACAGAATATTTTTTATAATTATACTTAAAAAGTGAAATACATATTTTGTTTGATAATAGTTGGCCATGGAAAAACTATTTTACTCCAAGTGTGTAAATAATAATCAATAAGAGTTTTGTGAACTGTAAAATTGATGAAAAAATAGATAAAATTATAAAAATTTAAAAAATACGATACGGATGATGTATTTAACAAATATGCGAGCGCCTCAGAACAAAATTGTTACATATTTTTAATAAATCCAAATATAAGAAAAACAAATGTGTCAACAGTTAACACAATTAGAAGAAACATTTTTTTGATGATCTAATGGAGGTAGGATAACGTTCCACATAGACGGAATTTGGGTATTTGAATAGCCATATCGTCATTTTTGTGTCAAATAAAATATATTTTATTGAAGAATTAAAGAGGCTTTTTTTACAACACTCTGTGTATCACTAGAAGTTACAATGATAATGTTAGCTTGTTTAAAAACAAAGAAATGTTATTAGTCGCCAATAAGTTGATTTACAATTTATTTTGCATTTTCTTCATTACTTAGTAATTAGTGTCATTAGTGACACTGGTTGAATAATATAGTTTAAATCCTTTTAGTTGAAAATGCAACATTTTTTCATGGCCAACTGCAAAGAAAAATCAAAGATCATTTTTTGCTAAAAATGTATTATAATAATTTGATATAAATATATATTTTTTAGATAAGAAAAAAACAAGCTTTTTAAAAATGGCATAGCCATCTATGATTCCCATTTAAAAAAATACAAGTTCATTTTATTATGGCTAAACAAACAACTGGAAAAAAATTCTACGTAAAAAAGTGCCTGAATAATGTCTTTATTTCAAATCTGTGTCTTCTATAATAACGAAGATATGAATTTTTTTAGATTTCGCTAAAATGTCAATTTTTGTCTATAAGTCTAAAACAAAAGACGATAGCGGGATGGGGTTTTAACCAATATTATTTCCTCAAAAAATGAGCACCAGAATGTATTACTCGTTTTTGGCTAGACGTCTTAGTTTCGGAGATTCCCTATTCGGACATCCAAAATGCAACACCCTGTACACTGGTTCATTTTTGAGGACCAACTGACAGCTCCCATTAAGTCTGTAGTTTACATGGGTATGTCAGCCTTCCATTTTATTTTACAAATTTCGTAATCATAACAATCTTATCGTGAGATCGGAATCAGTGGCGGAGTGTTTTTGTTCATACCTCTTTTAGTGTAGACTTTATTATCAGTTTTAGAGTAAACTCCTCTCTGGGGTTTTATATATGACATTTATGGTAAACAGGGAAAATTTTGTTGTCCGCGTCCGCTAATCAGTGTCCGTTGTAGAGAGGATTTTTTACATTTCTATGTATTAGTTGCGTTCCTACAACAAATGTCCGTTATCAAGAGGTGTCCGTTAAGGGAGGTTTTACTGTAGTAAGTACTGCAGTAGGCACTTTCATCTTTTATCAACCGAGTAGATTTGTTAGGTTTTTCATAGAGTGATAAATGTAGTTGTTTATAAAAATGTTGTCCAGGGAGAATTCTTGTTTACACCTTTTTTATTCGTCTCCTGAACAAAGCGTCGTCTTACATAATACATCAATTCTCTCAAATGCGTCTGAGATTTCCGAATTTCAGATTTGCCATTACATAATCTGTCCTTTCAATTATCGACGAGAACAATCTTGAAATTACCCGTATAAATCATTTCCTCGATCGATGCCAGTTCCTTGTTACATCGTCCACCATTTTTTAAATCGTCCTCTTGAGACTCGGAACTTCCCGTGTCATAACACGAAAAAAAGTTGACAAACCCAATTTACAAGAATTTTTTTGCAAGCGGCGACGAAGGAGTCGTTGAGTCGTTTTATGGGCCGGCACTAAAATGGCTCTAACGCACCCAACGGTTACTTTGATGATCTGAGTATCCTTGTTAAGGACGTTCGGCACGAGTCTTGTACGACCTCTGACGGGTTTACTATTTATTTCCGATAAATTGCATTCTGATAAGAGGATCGCATTATCACTGCCCAATCTAGTGCGAGTAACACTATATATGCCCCGATGTGTCACCGGTTACATTACAACTTGGCGGATTGTAGAGACAAATTATGCGACGTCTTGCTGGAATGCTGCATTTGTGTACGATATCAAAGCTATTTGCATGCAAATTACGCCTAATTATTGGGGAGACTAGGAGACGCCGTTGGATGAACTTCGACACGGGTTTCAAGAGAATGAACTCTAAACAAGGGATTTTTTGCGGTTTTACAGACTCGTTAAAAGTTGAGGTGTCAACTTACACAAACACCATATTTGCAGTGCGTTGTAATTTTATCCACAGACAAGTTTTAAATCTTTTTGAGACACGGGGCAAAACTACGAGTATTGATGGATTACTCGACAAATACAATTTTGATGACTGTTTGTTTGGTATTAAATGCGAATATATCCTACACACGGCCAACAAGAACACAAACAAATATGTGGTAATTTCCGGTCTCCAATTTTCAAAACAAACATTTTTTTAATAATTTTGGTTTTAACAGATGACATCAAAAAGGGAATGGGATTTAATGATTTTTGTACAGGAAAATTTCTCGAAATATCTTGGTTTGGAAGAATTTATTTAATGTCTAGACAAGATTTGCAAAAATTTTATTCAGGTCCTTTAAATCGAACACAATAGCTCTTAGCCCAAACAAAGTGATTTTGTTACGGCCGATCCAATGGAAAAACAAATTGTGTCCGACGATCCCAGCATTGAAATGAACCATCAAGCGAAACGAAAATGCATCCAGTTTTGCTAGTACCGCTACAAACGAATAAAGTAGGAGTTATTGTGAACTGACCGGAAATAAAATCATAGCTTCATTCAATCGACGACACTGTTTTAAATTCTAAATTCCCCAATGAGCCGTCAGCTGACGTAGCGGTAGCGCTCTGTATCAAGGGTTATATGTTATTCTTATCGTTACAGATTTAAACAATAAACTTTGATTTCCGCATCGCAAGTTTTCCAGCAAATACTGCGAGGCGTACAGAGTCGTTTGTTTGATATTGTGTTTTTGTTATATCGTCGAGGTGCACTAATGCTATAACTTTATCTCGGAGCTTATATTCTATTAGAGGAGAACGGATGATACATCAAATTTGATTGAATTTATATCCCATCACTCTCTATGTACATAGTTTCTCTAAGGAAGCTGTTATAGGAACTCGTCTATCTATAGATAAAACTCCTCGGATAGTAAACATCTCAAGGTAGTCTACATTTATTCTCTTCTTGTTTAATATTACAAAATTTTCTTCGCTGCACACACCCAAGATGCAAAATTGTTCATACAGTTGCCTACTGATTTTCTTTCTACTGGATTCACTTTTTGATTAGGTCGTAGTAGAAATCCTATCCAAAACAACAGTAAACTCGTTTATAAGGCACTTATAAAAATTTCCAACTAATTTGTCTCGATAGGAGCGACCGGAGTTCGACTCGAGTAAAAACAAATCAAATTAAAGGTATCCGTTTTGGGGTAAACTGAAAACAATTTTTACTTCTACTGGGTGATTTCTTTCAGTCCTTTTTTTGTTGTTGTTTTTTGCGGCGAAAACAAACGCAATCAGGAACTTGGTTCGGTGAAAACTTCCAACTCTTTTCGTTGTTTTACCGGATAGAAAAGCGTCTGCATGGGGCATTTCACAACAATTTCGTCAACTTTAACGAAAAACTGTACACTAAATTTAACTTGCAAACATGCTCATTTATTTTTTTGTCGCAACATTCGCAGGTGGAATTGGAAACGTTTTACTTGCTTATCTCCAACAATAGCTGGACTTTATTGTATTTTATTCACGAGTTGATAGATTTTATTTACTATTGATAAAATATTTGTCGAGCGACATAACGAAATTCAAGATTTTCTCAAACCGAAATAACTCTTTAACATTATACGAGAAAGTAAGGAAGGAAGGGTTGCCTTGAACATATTCTTATCTGAAGGCAAATAAGCAGTACCGGTGTATTTTTACTGAAATTTTTCTGCGACATTTCGTCACATCTTTGTCAGCATGAGGTGATAACAAAATTTTAATAAAAAGTAGGGAGACTGGAGGCATTATTATTCGGGTTTATCGTGGTCTCATTAAATTTGGCAGAAAATTTTTATACAGAAATATGAGTTTTACGTTGTTAAAAATTTATAGTAATAATGTTTTATTAACTGTATTTTTTTTGTAATGAAAGGAGCGTTTGTAACTTTTAAAACAATTTTATATTGGTTAAAATATAACGTCAAAAACTTGATGAACACTTTGTTCTTGTTTTATGTAAAATATAAGACAACATAACATCATTTTATTTGTCTTATGGTACACAAGAAGGGGAGCCTACTGCGCAAAAAATGTAAAAAGATTGCGTTATAAATTGTCACTAAAGCAAGCTTAAGGAACAAGAGAACAGACATGGTAACAACTACATCCCGAAAAAAAAATTGATAGATAAACGTAGTATGAGATTTCGAGAAAGATAATTACGAGAAAGTTATATACTGGCTTGGAGACGTAAAGAAAAACATTGCGAGCTTTAGGTGAGGATTTTGGGAAAGTGAGAACAGACTCTTCGGAGGGACGTTGCAAACTAATTAAACTACTTAAATATTTAAGTGGATCACTAAAGTGTGGAGAAAAAAATCTGGTGGGTTGTGATGATTTCAAAAATATGAAATAAATAACTCTGGAGACAAAAAGCTGACTTTTATCTTGCCAAGTCTTTGGAATCATCATTTTCGCAGACAATAACAGAAATAAATGGATGTTTGTAATTAAGCACAAAATGATTGAAGTCGTAATGCTACATTTTCCTTTCGATCTATGTATTTCTGGTGGTAAATATTTTGTTTGATTTCATTTGGTGTGTTGAAAAGTCTTTTTTCCTTTAGCAAATATATTCCGGTTGAAAAAAGAAACCGAGGAATTTTCAATAACGTGTTCGAGGTTGAGTACCAATCGAACAAATACCTTGAGGAAATGTAATATGTTCAATTATTTGAATCGGATACGATCAAAATAAAAAGGGAACGATTTTGTGGGACGCCCTATTAATGAGCCGAAAGAAAATAACTAAAAAACTTGTGGATATTCCAGCAGACAAAATAGATGGCCTCATAAAGAAGAAAGCAAAATAATGGTAGCCCGTTTTGTCACTTACATAGCCGTGCTTTTAATATAAATGACAGGACATGGATCCGAATAACAAACACATCAACAATAGCTAAAACACTACCCGACAAGATTTATTGCTTCAATAGATAATTATAAAGCGGACTGACAGAATTTAACTTCACTATATATAAAATAGTTTTCACATAAATGTTGGGAATTCTGTTGACGATTCCTTTGATAAATTACGCTTTATGTAAATTTACTATTCATGAAGGGGTGATAAAACGACTTTATACTCGAGATAAATTAAACTCTTTTTTTTAAGTTTTTCAACAAATCGAGTTATAGCAAAAATAGCAAATCACGTTGTGAGATATTGTAAAACGACAATAAAAAGCACGGTACAGTCGTAAAGTGAATATTTCAAGAATATTTCCAGATCGCTCGAGTTCGCCAAAGAGTACGCAGGAAACTGTAAGAATATCTCGATCAATCTTACTGTTTACGACGCTTTCCAAACGATGCTTCCACATGCGGCTGTTTCACTAATTCGTATTCAATTAGTATATAGTAGGGTGATAAAATTTGCGAGTAATAAACTCGTGTTACAACTTCATATAAATCCGGATGGGTCAAAAATAAACAATGTGGACGTTTGAGTGGTGATTTAACCTAATCAGCCCATTAGCAGTGCCATAATAGTACTTTATGGGATTTTCCAGATTGTCAACAGAGTATCGTAGTGTGTTGATTGAACCGTAACCTCTAAATAGTCCAAGCTTTGATTTTTGATACTTCAAACTAGTTGAAATGAATTTCCAGGCACTGAATTTTTTTTCTGAAATTCCATTCTTATGTCGAGATATGAAAGAAAGCGAAGCATATTTCATTATCCAGAACAAAAATTCATTCTTGTTTTGCTTCAAGTCTTCAAGTATATTAAAACTGTGATCAAATTCTTCCAAAGTTTATTTTCATTGCAAGTGTCATCTTTACTGAAAACGGAAAAGGCAAACATTTCCTGAACCGTCTGTCTTGGCCTATTGATACGAGATATCACAAAATACAGGAATGGTCGACATTGAATTTATATTGATTCAACGATAAAAGAAATTACTTTCAGTTATAAATATATAAAACCTAGAAGCAATTGGATACACAAGTAGTTTTATATCGATCGTCAAATAAACATAATTTCATCCAATAGTTATTACGTGGATATCTTTTTTCAAATCTAACTGAAAACGCAATTTGTATGTATTCGAATCTTTCAGGTGTTACCATAATATTTCCGACACAGCGAAATATTGATGCTTGAAGCTTCACTAATCACATGCTAAAGAAACTGGAGATTCCAATATATTTCGATTGCGCTTCCACATATTTGAACGGTGCGTTAAAAGCGAAAAGTAAAAATTCACAAGTCTTTACAGCGTTCAAAAGGGCACTTCAAGTTTTCTCAAGCGACGATTCTAACTTTTTTATTCTGTGATTATTTTCACAATTATTTTTAGGGGTACATTAAAGCACAAACATAATATTCTGATAGCAATATGTAGGTTTTTATCTTCTGCCAGACAACAAGTTTTTAATTGAATTTTGTAAAAGCGAGTTATTTGTCTAGTTACATATCTTTTAAAAGATGTTTTATTATTAATACAAATTTTGAAATGAACTTTAAGTTTTAAAAAAATTTCTACACACTGAGTTAGTGTTTTACTTGCCAATACTTTTGCAAGGGATTCTTCTTTTTAATTACATATTATTTCAACATTTCTTGCGGGGATTTGGTTTTTTTGTCTGTTAAAAAGTCTCAAACTTTAAAATGAGCAGGAAATTCGGATCTTGAGTCTTTTTTTGCATTAATCAGTTTGTGTGTTTGAAACATGTCATATAAATCGTTCGAACCTTGCAAAAACAATCTCGTAAAAATTTAATATCGTCGTGATCGTTTCAAAACTGTCACGCCATCAATGGCCGAAGAAATCCGCCGAGTCAGTATGACCTGGTGTTCTCTACAATTGACGAAGGCATCGTAAAATAACAATGAGTCATCAAGACACGGCCCTTCAAATAAGACATCGGTGGCCACAAAAATTGCGGAATCGATACTTGTTAGATATCTGCCCCGTCTTGAAGCGAAAGCTGGATTTGAGCGAATCTTGGTTTAGGAATAGCCTCATAACTTCTAGAACCAATTTGGTTTCCCCCAATCATTTGCACTTCCTTTTATATACGCCGGCTTAACGCTACTTTGCCAAACTTTCTTAATATGTTGAATATAGGGGCTGCGAATTACTTGAACTAACCCATGTGGTTTAATTATAAGTATGGCTTCGTTTAATCGGACTTTTCGTTTTTATCTAATTCCGGGGCTTAAGCACCACCATTCACCGAGCTAATGCACATCTTCAAAGCGTCGAAAACTACAGATTTTTTAATTTTGCTGGAGGTGCTTTCTGGTTTTAAATTAGATACTTTTTACACCCTCGCTTTTATGAAATGGTATGATTTATTTATGTGTATTTATCTCACACCAAATACATCAAGCGTCACATCTTATCATCATAAATTCGTAACAGTCGACATTTTGTCGACTGGGGCGCTTTTCTCTAAAATTTATTGTAATTCGACAAAGAATATTTTATTACATCGCTTTAATTATCTTTTATAAATTATTATCCAAAAGTTTATGACTTTTTTGCATGATAATCGTACGTTAAACACGGACAATTTAAATTTATGTTCTAAAAAATTTTAATTGGTTATTGACGAAACAAATCGAGGCAGAAATTTGTAAAAGATAGGAGTGATTTTATGATGTTCGTGACGAGTTGCCGCCTCTCAAACTGTTTATTTAAGAGCGTTTTTATCACAATAATATGCTGTGGTGGCGGAAAATTAGTTTGTGAAGGATGTAAAACGCTAGAAACGAAGACAATAATGAAGTCAGGTGCAAAGTGCAAAGAAGAGATTGCATATTTACGCTAAAAAAGAATGTCTAGAAGTAAACTTAATTACTCCGCTCCTGTCAACAGCGAATACGAACAAGATGCGAATAATAAAAAATAAAGTACTCTATCTCTAAAGCTGAAAAAGGACGGACAGAGGCTAGATTTCAGGCAAAGAGTGAGACAAGATTTGGGTTTCCGGAAAATATTAAATTTAGGCCTGCCGCAAAATACGTCATTATTTAACTCTGATTTAAGGACTCGTTCTCTTATTGAAAAAGCTTTGAGGTTCATATTGTTTTTTCCAGTCTCTCGATATTTAAATTATTTATGTGATGCAAAACTTTTATTTTTTAACTGGAATAAAGTTTACTTTTTATGTATCAATTACTTATTCTACTCAATAAAAGCACAAAAGCCGAACAGTTATTTTCACGAACTCGGAAAGTTTTTATTCTTCCGAGGAATACAAATTTTTCCGGTTTTAACTTTCTAATGTGTGAAAATAGATTCAAGGATTGTAACGCCTTAATGGTGTTGATTTTTTTTTATCAAAGAGATGAATTATTTAAAAGAGAAGATCTTATTAAGATAACCAAATTAAATAAATAAGACTGGACTTGAATTCTATTCACAGTTGTAATCTAAAGTTGTAAAACGGCTTTTGTTGAATTGAAGTGTTCTAGAAATGGCGGTCAGTTAGTGGCTCTTCAGGGAGAAAATGCTCTTTGGAGGAGAGGATTTTTATTTGTATTTATATTTTATTTCTACAATTTTTATAGCGTTTCTTCTGTGATTTAAATCACGAATAAATAGCCAAGTGGGGAAAGACAAATGATTTGTAAATGATTTTTGCTTTTATCAGATTAATTTAGTTCTTTTTCTATTGATTAATAGTTACGGTACTTTAGTATTAATCAAGTTTTTGTTTGCTGAACTGTTTATGGTCCTTGAGAATTATAACTAATTGTCAGAAGGAACCAAATTACTACCGTTCTTTCTGTTATATTATTTTTCCTCTACCTAATGGATTCACATTTCGCTGTTTATTGACGCATTCATCCGCACCATTTTCGCATAGGTATATAGTTCTGCATCCAATAAGTATAGTTGAAGATAATGAGGAAACGCTCGTCGTCGTGTGCAGTTTCCATTAACACCATCTTTTGGTGACATTCCATTTTCTTTTGGAATTTTACTCGTCTCTAGATTGTTGTATGTAGATTAAAAGCAAACCCGGATTTACTCAACCGGACTTTATTGTCACTCCAATAAACAAATGATCAGCGCTCTGCAGACATCAGAATTTAATTACTTCAGTTCTCTAAGGTATAAAATTCTTCACCTCCAAATTCCCGATGTAAATATTTATTAGAATCAGCCGTGTCTTGTGATTTATTTCGTCTACGTGATTGTGTAATTCCGACGAGTGTAAGCTGCTTAACCGAAAGCTCGCTAGGCGGCAATGACTAGGTCAGAAAGGTGTAATCCTCCGGTGCAGATTGTAGTGCACGAGCGAAAATAAACCGAAGAGTATCAAAGAAAATCCCGACATGGTAAGAGCGTGTGGCAACATTCGGAAAAGGGATCTCGGGCTCGTTGTGTTTTAAAGATTTCTGTCATATCGCCGTGAACGTCCGACTGGAAAACAGATTATGGCCTTCAAAGAAATATCGACGATTTACCGCACTGGAATTAGATTGTTCCAACTAAAACAGTTAAAATTTCATTGTCATAAAAAAGCCAGTTAAAAGGTTATCAACTATTTTCATTTGACTGACGTTGCGGCCTTTAAAGCTTCTTACAGCAAATTCTGGGTTGAGTATGCGGACGAATCGCTTTCAGTGGTTTTATTTAATGAAGACATCTGCATTTTAGTTTAAATGGGATATGTCAGATTTTATTTGCATATGAAAGGAAGGAACATTAAAGATCAAGAATGGTTTTGTTTCAGGAAGCGTTCTACATGTCCACTTTTTGATTCGGTAATAGGTACAAGCTTTTAGTTTGACCTAAAACAATTATTTAAAAGTCTGACGTATGTACAGAATAAATAAAAGTTTTCCAACATATTCACAATTAAAATATGTAGTTTGATTTAAGATCTTCAAGCAATTTACTGAAAGAGACTTTCCAAAAATAGTTATTTATTCTACGAGTTTGGGTGTAAATCGGACGCAATATTTCACCGAGTGGATTTTTAGACGAGTTTAACGAGTGGTTTATCATCCATGAGGCGGAATAAAGCGTCCGATTTACACTCAAACGAGTTGAATACAACATTTTATTCTTCGAATTAGACTCAACAAGCCTTAAACTTGCTTTAAATCTGTTAAAAATAATCTGCCAAACAATTGTCAAAACGTCCTTACACGGGAGAAAAACCGTAAATTTTGACAGTGTCGAAGAATAATAGTAGATTGTTTAACAAGTAAATAAAAGTAATGGTTTTCTAGCGAGTGAATCAAGTTTTCCCAAGCTAGAAAACTCACTTTTCTTAGGGGTTGAACACGTACTTTTTTCGTGTACTTCACGACTTCACGAAAATTATGATTTTAAAAATAGTCTTGTTCCTATTAGCAAAGTTGTCCGTGTAAGGAAGTTTTGACAACTGTTTGGCACTTGTCAATACGAAATGTTAGATCATTTTTAAGAGATTTAAAGCAAGTTTAAGTCTTGTTGAGTCTAATTCGAAGAATAAAATGTTGTATTCAACTAGTTTGGGTGTAAATCGGACGCTTTATTCCACCTCGTGGAATAAACACGCAAAAGGTGTTGCTAACAATAAGAGTCCCACTTTTCTTAATTATTTTGGGTTAAACAATGTTATCAATTTCTATTAAGCACACGAAAAATAAATTTTATTTTATAATCTAAATTAATATTGTATGATAAATTGCATGAGCTCATTAATATTTCTTACTGCAATATTGTAGTAACATGTGCATTTATCGACGTAATCGTCCAGATTTATTATTTAATACTCCTATAATATTTATTATGGTATTATACATATGTCCATTTGTTTAAAGCTTTGTCTGTTTAAACGTTTACATATCTAAAACGATTTACCAAAACTTATGCCAAAATTATTGATATATTACGTATATATACTCGTTTTCATATTAATGTGCATGGAAGTAGTCGTTGAAAAGGGATCATTTTAAGGTGACAACTATGCGAAAATTCAAACAATCCTAAACTCAATCTTCCCTAAAAATTATTTTTTCAAATAAATGTGTACCCCATATAGCAAAAAAATAGTTAAACTTAACAACGTAATCAACATAGGAGAGCAAACATAATGATTTTTGTCAATATTGATGTGATTAAATTTGTTTTGAATGACAGTAATGACACTTTTTGTGTAAATTGGACTTTAAATTAAAGATTCATTTAGACTTCTACAACCTACTTGAGGCACATTAATATGAAAAAGAGTATATTTCTATGTGTGATTATGATTAATAGAAATTAGTTGTTGTTTGTACTTATATGTTATATTTTTTTTACTGAAATAAAAATCAGCTCAGCTTTTTGCATAATTAACTTTAGCGAAAACAAAGAGGAAAGCATAACAGTTAACCTAAGTGTTGTCGACACCGCTCCATCCTAAAATCCTCAGTTATTCAAATTCGACATGATACGGCCTCTAAATTGTCATATCTTTTGAGTACACAACGAGCGTCGATCCCCAAAAATCTAAAGACAAACACTGAACAGTCTCGGATTTAAATATTTAATTCTATGCCGCGTATGAATAGAGGCCAGTAAAACTCTTTACAGATGTATATTTATGTATTACAAAGCTTAGAATAAATCGGAATATGTATTTATGTTAATGTGTCTTTAAGATTTATCTTATCTCTGATTTCTTATTCACTCGAATACTGGATACAGGCTCTTTTATATAACGTTGTTTGCGCGATATTTTAAGCAAAATAATATTAGGGAAAATATAAATTTATATACGAAGGGGCTAGAGACTATTGCACACAGGTTTAGCAGCAGAGGTAAAATGTCGTACTGCTGGACTTGACAAGTGAAATATTTATAGGGGCTCTAACTCTTTCCCCCGACTTCATTCCAACTTGGCGAATAAGTTTTCTCCACAAAACAAAGTAATACATGATGTAGGGCGCTATATATTAGACGGGAAACACGATGGAATCTTTATGAACAATTTACTGCTTTTTCAATCGGTGACAAAAATTTTACACATATTCTACATCGTCTAAAGCAATTTTCCATAATTACTAAAGCTTTCATTTTACGAACAAGAGTTTCTTGTTTGTTTTTAAGCTTGTTAAACTAAGGTGCGACACGAGATTGATGCGATTATAATGAAATCTTTGCCATTAGAGTTTAGCGATCAATTTTGTTCAAGTCAACGGTCTATTTATCAGAATCATACGAATACAGATGTTTCTTTTGGTTATGCATTGACGGATCAATTTAAACGATGTATCGAAGAAGTTTTTATTGGATTCTTTCGCAAGGGCGACTAAATCGAACATCTTTGACAGGGCTCCTTTTGGGAATTACGCCGGTACAAGAGTTGGAAAATCAAATTTTTCGATCTCGGAAGAGGATTTTTTCAGTTTTAATATAAGGCATTATCGCTTACTGAAAGAATTCTACCAATAGGGAATATTGCATATCACACATTTAAGTATGTATCCAAATATTTTTTTTACAAAAATTTATGATTTTTTGCAATTTACAGTAGTAGCGAGGAAGAATGAACGTCTGGGAGTTGTTGTTTCGAAATGGCACACAGACCGCTTTTACGGAAGTACCTTGGATTCCCCTAGAGAGATAGCCGGAAATGCCCTATTTGAGCCCATCTCTATAAAATAAAAATATGGCGAATAAAAACATATAACATGACATCTAGTCGATATGGACACTGATAAAAAGCTTTGGACGCATTCTTTGTGCGTTTTACACGTGCCCGGAGAACATTATTTTATTTATAGCATTTATCATGACTTTGATCATTGAGGGAGATTTCAGACTCGCCTAACTGGGAATAAAAAATGGTGAAAAGTAGGCGACAAGGAGGACAGGGATTCAGAAATTGAAATTGAAAAAATATACTTTTTTGAATTGTGAACTACAGTTATATTACGCATTTTACCGATTGAAGACAATTGTTTATTGTCTGAGATCGGTAAGTCCTTAACGTTCGCGATGCTTATGACATTTTTACGCGATTGATTTTTGTTATTTTTTTTTAATAAAATATCTAACAAAACTTACCGTTCTAGAACGAAAAAATACCATCGGCGACTTTGAATACTTACCAAAGAGTTAGAACAATAAATTAAATACTTATACCGACGTGTTGGTCAGCAACGAGTAACAAGTACACTGAGAGAACAGTTTTTTACTAGTTAAAGATTTAGCTTAAATGTAAACTAATAATTTTTTAGAATACGGCGGAAGAAACTATTGTTATCAGGGAATAAATAATTTGTTTGGAATTTCCAAACATAGCATTTCTTAGTTTTTAAGTGATTCTGATTTTATAAAAACTTAACATCTACTTTAATATTATCATTGCAATGTTAATAATAAGAAATATTTATTAACAAGAAACAAGGATCATTAAAGATTAATAATCTCGCATTAGATATTAAAAAATGTGTTCTTGATAGTTAAGAAGTATATCTTAAAGGGAAAAATATTTTTTAGGTAAAAATATACCTAACAAAGAAATAAAACTTTATATATATTATTTAGAACAATTTATTAAGCAAAATAATAAACATTTAAAACATCATTAAGTACAAATTATATATTTAGTACTGCACGGGGACGGGGATGCCAGGACGTCAATCACTGCATTAACATTCATAAATCAAAAAAATAGACTTTAAAATTGAAAAACTTACCAAAGATGCAGATTTGTACTTTTTAATATGCCGCATCAATTTGAATTGGTCATCAAATTTTGGCACCAGCTGGGGAAGGAAACTCTGAACAAGATCCAGCAAAATATCATATGTCATTCCTTCATCTGAATAAGAAAAACCAAGAAGTAGATAGTTAGATTCCATCAGTTTAACATTAAATATAATTGCTTAATATTTAACAAAAGTTTTTATCGACAACATACTACATTATTTACAAAATGAAATTATTGCAGTTGAAATAACATTATGGAGAATGTAGTTTGCAACAGTCCAAATCAGTCACTGCTCGAATCTATTGCTCATAAAAATATTTTTATCTTAATAGCGTGTTGCAATTAAAAATTTCTGGTGGTGGCTGATCCGGCGATTGTAAATATCATTATACTAACCTTCAAATTTTTGTAGCAGTGTTACAAAATGCCACTGCTTCAGCAGCTTTTGGCACTTTTCGTCAACCGTACTCCTGCACTCCTCAAACACAAACACAAATACAACAGAAAAAACAAATGACCATTAAACTATTCGTTCATGTAAAGATTCGTTTGAACAAAGTTGGTGCACATTCACCACACACAACGTGCAACTGCATGTTATGGTGAGCATGCGCGCAATTTTTCCAAGTAATATTTAGGTATTTACATTTGAAGTTCCGTTTGGTTATATGTTAAGATCTTTATGTTGGTTAAAAAAGAATAAACTGTTGTTGAATAATCGTTTCCATTGGTTATCATGTAAAGAAAATACATTATTGACTAAACAAAAATTTAAATAGATTTATTAACTATTAAATTATTACTTATTTATTACGATCTATAGTTTACATACTAAATAACAATACCGTAAAGAATATTTTGTTCAATAATAATAAATCAATAACTTAATGGAAAACCCTACATGTTATTTTCCAATGTTGATTATTGCTTGAGAACATCCATGGATTAGTATTAAACTTTTCTTAGTCAAACTAATCTATCATTTAGCTGTTACTATTCATTTTTCTCAGTGTAGGTATACTTTAACAAATCTACAGGATGATTCAAAAGTATTGGGGCATCTCTTGAGTGGTGATAAAGAACATCCAACCCAGTTAAAAGTACCGATGACAAAAAATTGTTTAAGCTTTTTTTTAAGAGATATAGTTCTCCAAAAGTTAGATTTTGGGGTAGGGTTTTGGCTGTTCAGATCATGTATTATTGACTTTACTTAGGGGAAACGGTAAATTTTACAGCATTGATACTGTTGAAAAAATTATCAATTTGTGTCTTATGGTGTATAAAACATTTAACAAACTAGCAAATTCAACAATAAATTAAATCCGACAACATCGGAAACAAAATAGCTAAAGTGCCTACATGATACTCGTAATATGGAAATAGACAGTTTTATTTTTCTCAAAAAGAAGACTTAAAAAAAAATCTGCATTATTTTTAGGCTTAGCTGAAAGTTTTCTGTCAGCGTTCGAGAGTTGGCCCGACATTTTTAAACCACTGTGTATACAAATTATGCTAATAATATTTACCAGGCATTTAATTTAACAATTATATTAAATCAAGCTTTAATTTCAAAAATTAATTTAGAAACTTTCCTTTTTTTCACAGAATTAGTTACATCTTAAAATGTTGTTGCGGGGGTACGATATAGCTATATGGGGTGGAACAAGAGTGAATAGCAATAACTGTGTCTGTTCCATATAACAGGCTAGTAATTAAACGTCGACATGTGCCGGGCGTTACAGATACAGTTCTAATAGCAGCAATAGGGTCCATCCGAACTCCCAACTACGATTCCATCGATATTAGATTTCCATCTGACAATTAGCTCTGCTTAAACTCCATTATTAGTCATTTAATCGAAACACTTGTATTACTACAATAGAACGGAAAAATGATCGAAAATAGTGCTACAAAGCATTTCAGGTCCTATTGATCGAAACGGTCAAATAAAACATTACTATAAATCACCAACAGCGATCGTCTTTGCACTTCTACAGGGAGATAAGTAAACTCGGGTGAACCGGTGCCTATTATGAAAAAAACAAAAACGAATTTCCGATATGTGGGTTTATCAAGTGCTATTTACTATTGGTGAACATTGCTGGCAAAGGCACGTTTTGCTCTTTTAGAGCACTAGTATGTTAGAATAAAGGGTAAGTTAACGTTCCATTAAGACCCTTAAGCTATCGCTCATTAGACCGTTGAAGAGCAACACCAGCTTGCTTTGTAAACGTTCTGGAATTCTTGACAGATATGTGATCAACTTAATAAAAATATACAAGGAAAGTGCTCTCAGACCCTGTTTAATTGGGTAATATACCACGTTTTTGGAGTTTCCTAGCAAGAAAAATTTCACTGCTCGATCGATGTTTGCACCATCCCTTGCTCCTGAAATATTCTTAAGGCGTCTAATTTGCATTGTTATTAACTACTGCCTGATTTACGTCCATATTTCTGAGAGAAATGGCCACTTTCGCCCTTTATATTACAAGTTTTATTAACAGTTTCGCCGATATCGTCGGAATTAACATATCCGAGCTTGGTTAATCTTACTTTTGTCGTATTTACCAAATACACAAACATTCGTTTCCGTCGCAATAACCGCAACTTTTATTTATACTGTGAAACCGTAAATTATTTTTATGTCTTTTATTTCTCTGAATTATTACCGAAGCTCGGCACATTGCCGGCTTACGACGAGCGCGTATCAATGTCGAAGAAAATAACCTCGTTAAAAGAGCGAAATAATTAAACTCGGTTTATGTTAATATTAGCATTAACATTCATTTAACAGGTGAAAAATCTGTACATAAACATTACATGCTGTGCAGGCTAAATTTTCTATGCCACACAAACAACGATGTTTATTTTTAATTGAATAGAAAATGTACCGGCGTTACCCATTAAATGTTGGATGGAAAAGAAAATTCATTTTACAACGTCGAACAAAACATTGCACTGAATAACTGTGGAAAAAGTATAATTTTTGAACTTAATACATGGCGTTGTGGAATAAAAATACAACATAGAATGTATTATGTGTAATTAGTGGCAATGTCATGTTGTGTAATAATATAAAATGCGTTTTGCACTTTTTTATCAGCAGTAGCCATGTGATATGCTTTCATTCAAAACATATCTCAAATAAAAAAACAGATATTTTAAAATCAATCTTAAATTTTCTAGTGAATATGTTTCATATATTTGCACAGTAATCTTCATATCACAGAAAAAAATTCTAGTGCTTTATTGCACGCTAAAATAAAAATTGTGCTTACTTCAAACCCCAGAATAAAGCTCCCAGTAAAACCTTCTTAACAGCTTTCTTCAAATATGGTTGTAACAAATTGGCAAAAACTCAAGTTTTATCAGCCAAAACTCCCTTCATTTTAAAAATTTCTTAATTGTCTTTCTGCCGTTCTCGGGGTAATTATCTTAAACGCTCAAAAATAATATCGTTCTCATCGTCCATATTGTGTTTTTAATAAATCCGGCGATCTTTTTGACAAGAAAATTACAACGTCGACAAACAGCTGGTCCGAAGACCCGTTTGAGTGGTTAATAGCGTTATTATTAATTTCCTAGTTTATGAGTGTCAGGAAATATCGCCAGTTTTAATAATTCGTCGGATGAGTTACGTGTCTATCAAAGCCGAGGTCAAAACTATATCGACCTATGCAACAAAGACTATTGTAATTCACAAAATGGCAGATTTCAGTTGATTATGTTATCTAAATATTTTTTTAAGTTCTTTTTGGTGAACGAGTTTTGTACCTAAAATATGAAAATAATGTGTTCAATTTATAATATGTACCTACTTGTATTTTTTTAATTAATTAAAAAATAAATAAATAACAAAAACATTTTTGGTCATGGTTGAACAGCTAGCTAATCGAGTGCACCATAAAAAATTAAGTTCTAGCTAGCAACTACTTAGATATAGGTAGTCATTTGTTAACATTTGATTAGTACAAAATCGTGTGTGTTTATTTCTCAATTATATAAAATGAGTTTAGATATTTTTCGTTGTATAGGTCGATATGGTTATATTGTCCGGAAGTTTTTTCGAGTTTATTTAGTCTCAGTAAATCAAATCGATTGCTTCTGATTGAAAGCCAATTTTAACCAAATATCGGCTTGTTTGAATAAAGCAACATCGAAAATAAACGTAAAGGAAATTATGATTTGGATATTATTTTTGGAAGAGATCCCATAAAGTGAGATGTTATGTCCAATTTTCTACCTATGTTATTGTTACGTTTTTAGGTATGTTGTGATTGCTGATTTATTCATAGAAGATTCAGGACTATTATGTTTTTTTTTTTTGTATTTATAAAAGGTGCACATTTTGTTATTCTTATTAGCTTCTGAATAAAGTTATTTAAGACAACTAGGGTGTGGCTGTGAGTCATCATAAAAAATACTTAACGTCCTTGTGAAACATACAGAATCTTCCAAAGAAGGAATTTTAATTTTAAATAATGTATAGCCGGCATTAATTAAACGAGGTTTAATTTTATACCAAACAAGGTTGTCACTTTAAGATGTTAATTTATTATATGGACCAACGTAATATTGTAACACTTGCACCAAATATTAATCTTTCAGTTCTTTAAAATGTTAACAAACGAATAAAATATTTGATAAGGTTTCTCGTTTGAAAATGCTCATTTCTCTTTTCTTTGATTCAAGCAAATTCGGAATCCACATAAATGTAATCGAGTCGAGCTTAGAAACCTCTCAAATTACCTTAAAGAAGTGCAAAGCAAGTGCGGAAATTTACTGATTTACTCACCACTCATATCTTCTGGCATTTAGGTACTTACGTTCTGTCGTCTAATTACGTTCTGCATGTAAATAATTTTACCTTTTTTTGTATCAAGAAAAATGTGATTTTTGATTACATCAATATCGAACTTTTTTCTCAAGAAAATCGAATGGAAACTTGGACGACTTAATAGATGGAACTTAGATTAAGTTGGACGATGCTTCTTCGAATTATTGGCTGTCTCTTTACTGCAGAAAAGTTTATGCCAAACCGAGATGAAAAAGTCGCTCAGCTTTTTTGAAATTGTTACACTGAGAAATACAATTTGTTACAATATGAAATGTGGTCAATATCATAATAATAAATTTGTTGAATACAAAATAGAAATTCCAACACCAGATTTGCACTACATCGATAATTAGGGTCAGGTATTCTGGCTATTAAATCTTGGGAATTCTAAGAGATTATCTACCCATGTGATGATTACCAACTAATGTACGCAATCAGGGCCGTAACCAGGATTTTATTTTTGGGGGGGGGGGCGGAGGGTTTCGTGTTGGTCCATGAAAATGAAATGAAAGAAGACGGATTAAAAAGCAAAAGTCTCTAAGTATACGTTTTTATTTTAAATTGAACCCCCTAAACCCCCTTGGGTACGGCCCTGTACGCAATTACAATCACGTTTGGTTTCCTGTATAACCGGGAATTGAAACATTTTTAAATACAGGGTGCGCTAGAACTGAGAAAACTGCCATGTAAAGTAAGATACCATGAACATGGAAAAAATGTTAAAAAAAATTTATCTATAAAAATTTCGAAGTTGTGGGAGTTTAAATTTTGCACTTTGACTCTATTTCTTTTAGAAAAATAATTTTCTAAGTTCTTTTGCTACAAGCTATTAGAAGAGGAAACAAGGAAGCTGTATCCTAAATTGTAATTCTGTTCAATGTTATTTGTGGCTTTTATTGACAAAATTTTTGTACCTTTACGAAATAATTGTAAAAAAACATATACAACATCATCAGTGTCATTAAATATATATAAAAAAATGTCGAGTGTCAAAAAATAAATGACAAAATTTTTTGACAGATAGAATATTTTAAACATTTTTTCTATGTTCCTGGTATCTTATCTTAATTCATCCACATTAATTTTTCACACATGGAATTTTTTAATAGTTTAATTTCAATTTGATCAAATTTTTTCAAACAGTTGGTGTGAATCCAGTGATGTTACTTTACGTTCCAGTTACATTATCGCCGATTCCTTTGTTGCACCACAATTATTGACCATAAATGTTTACGCTAGGATTAGCGTCCATTTAGAACGTGATGTTGTTTATTATTGCAACTCTGGTGCTCTAATGGCCGTGAAAATTTGTCACTAACACAATATCCCACTCATGAATTACTCGCTTAATCATAATTACACAAAAAATTGATTAGCTTTTAAAACAATGAAACGCCCCTCTCGTCAATACCGATAAATTAAAATTAGGAGATTAAGAAAAAGGGAATTAGTACCCGAAACCTAATAAAAACACTAATTAATCATAATAATTAAGTTAATACAACGCCTGTCGTTATTTAAACGAACTAAAATTTATTCCCGTTCTGATTTATTTTTCATTACATCCCCCTGAATTTTTTTCCAGGCGCTAAATTTATGCAATTCGTTGACTCAAAGTTTAGATTAAACCGAGATTGGGAGGTAGATTTTTACGGGCGCGGTTGTACACACGTAATAGGGGTTGAATTAGTGCCAAGTTTCCGTAAAGCCTCATAAAATTTTATTTGCGAATCGAAAGAACTGGTTTATTAATGACTGATCTTGTTTTTCTCTAAGGTCAGGTGCAAACTCTGCTCATACAACTCCCGAGAGGTCGAAACTCTCTACACTTCTTGCTTTATTACAAAATGAGCGACAACTCCCGAAAATACAGCGAGGTATTTGTTTGCAAAACATGTTTAAGACTTTAATAAGAACTTTTGTGTATGCTGACAAAAGTGAATAATGAAAATAACGAAAACTTGTTTAATCAACGCTAGTCCGTCATATCCTTGTTTTTCATTGTCATGCAACTTGAAATGCAGCCAATAAACAGCTTTTGTTAATCTAACGCTTCTTGTATTCAAAGGTTTTTAATAAGTTGGAAGTTACGAGTACAAAACAGTTGCTTTAAAGAATGCGACGACAATGCAGTAAACGTACGACTGATATTTCAATTAAGATCCGCGCTTTTGGGTTGTTTGTATTTAAAGGATATTTAAAGTAAAAGTATTAGCTTTCTAAAGGCAACAAGAAGATTAACTTCATTATATGCGCTTCACGCTTTTTTAAAGCGGAATTGATTCTTGTCAAAGCAAAGAAAAACGAAATTTGTTAACACATGAATGGAGATTAAATTTTGAATTATTTAATGATCGGCAGATACAACATCGAACGATATATATACTTACAAAGGGAATCAGACAAAAATAATTTCTCAAATGTATTTGTGATTCTTTCCTGTATTTTGTTTCATGTGTGGAAATTCAGTAAATGTGATTTTTGTTTCAGGTGAGTTGCCTTGTCGCCGATTCGGATCAAGTCACTCATGAAACGAAGAAATTACATCGGAATTGTTCCAGAGGAACGAAATAACCGGCGGATTAGCAGGTCAATTTGCGTTGTAAACCGCGGCGTTTTCAATTTTTCGCCGTCATATCGGTGTCGATCCGGCACCAAACACAATTACGAAATTTTAATTACAATCGGCGTCATTTTACACATGGCTTAATTATTTGATACAACCTCTATATGTGTAGAGTTCGGAACTGCGGCAGTAGTTGGTCGTTTTCGCATTGACGGAGGATTTCTCGGAGCGTAACAGTGTCACCCTAAAGTAATTAATGTTTGCGCTGCGGCAAACTTCATAACAAACCACATCAAACGCCGAATTTACTTTGTATAAAAACTCACTTTTATGGTGGAAAATAAAACAGTTTCGGCCAGTATGTATATTGGAGGCAATAAATAGACAGTGGCCGCGGGAGAATATACGCTAAAGCCGCTTTGAAATTTACATATAAATTGTGTACTATGCCAGCCATCAAAAGATGTAAAGGCACATAATCTCGATGCCTTGCTGGAGTGATTGAGATGTTTGCCTAAACGCTGCTTCTTCCGGACTTTTCCCACTACTTTTCACTGAATAATGCATCGACATATGCGATCAACAGAAATTACAACACGGTATTGTTATTTGCTTTGCCCTGTAACCTACCCTACTTCCTGAAAACTTGCGATGTAACAACAATTAATCTAGTTTGGAAACTGAAAGTTAATTTTTTGTACTAGTCGAGTGTAATAAAGTTTCATAAACTTTGTTGCTTAAACTGTAGTGAATTTAAACGTCGATCGTGATGTCGAACTTTTTTGTTTAAACGGAAGTTTAAAAAAATATATATATTCCGTCTTGTCATACACGTGTTACATATTCAAAACAAACATAGCAATAAATGTCAGAGTTTTATGCTTGCACTTGAATTTAATATTTTTGATATTACATTCTGTTATCAAAAATAAACAAATTTAGCTTGTTTGTGTCCGTTGACTTTATTTATTCCAAGTTTTGTAATAAACAATAATATTTAATTACAAACACAGTTTAAACTATTAACAGTGATTAAAATGCAGTTTCTTCAGTGTTCTTACAGTTTTTCTTCAGTAAGAATATAATGGCTGTATCATTAGAGATATGAGAAGTTAATCACTTGATAATTTACATTTATTTGTCAAGTGTTATCGTTATATTAAATGTCTTTTTAAGCCTTCAGGGACGCGTTACATGTTGTACAAGCTATCACTCATTCTATTCAGATAATTATAAGTCTTAGCAATATAATTGGCACATTTTAAAATGCTTTTTTATTATAAGTTTTTTACTACATTTTTTTTTTCTTGTGACGAATTTTTTTTTATTAATATTCATATTAAAAGAATCGTTCTGTTAAATGTTTTTGTCGCCTTGGATTTTACGTTACCAAAATAATGCGAAAAATACGATACTGGTTTGTTTTCTGTAATGTTTGTCATTACGTGTTGATAGAAAGTAAAATGAAATAAGACTTTTTTGTTGATTTTTTTAGAAAAATACATATGTGTTGATTTAAAATAAACATCAATTTAATTTAATTAAAATTTTTGAGCTTACGCTAAATTGTTTTTTGTTTTTTGATAGTGGGGCAAAAGACATATTTTGGGTTACAGAGATTTTTGCGAATCTGAAAAGTGGAATCTCATCTGAAAATGTAAGTAAGTGGAAATTTGAAACATTGTGGAAGTGCAAAGTGCTGATAGAATATTAAAAATGCCAGAATCGAATTTTAATTTATTATTTGAGCGCCATGGTAGATTTATGAGTCGTTTCTCAATCAGTTTTTTTTTGTTTTCGTTTGTTGACTTTGGGTAAAGATGAAAATAGAAATAAGCTCGTTAAACAAAAACAGACCAAACCAATTAAAGATCAACTACTTGAACACAATACGTAGCTAACGAAGTGAAATGAGGAAAAATAAAAGATAGCGACGACAGAAAATGGTCGACACTTAGTGTTCACTCTGCAGAAAACAGATAATGCTGTTCTCTAGGTTTATACTTTATATCGACATTCCTTTAGTGACAAGCAAAAATCCAACTGACAGCTTGTCTCCCAATAACTAGAAGTTCAGATGTGAGTGCGAACCTTTTACGAAAATTACTTTCCAGAGCTTTTATAAGCCAGATTCAAAAGCCTTCTGCAGGCAAATTGATGTATAGTCAACTTTAACCTCGCCACGTATCGCCTTGAAAGACTATAGTAAAAAATTGATCGGCGCTGGGATAAACAAGCAAACGCGATGTTTGCTTCCGTCAACAACAAATTTATTCCCAAATGTCACTTACATCGCAAGAAACATCCTTCTTTTCATCACATTTCTACAATTAACAAAAAGTCAATACCATAAACGACCTTGCGGGCAAACCACGCATAAAGCGCGATTTTACAGTTCAATTTCTCAAGCTGGGGCAAATTAGGCAGGGAAGCACGTAAAAAAAGGAGCAAAGAGTGTGTCTTAAATTTAAAATACTTGATGTAATTCGGGGCTTTATGGGGTGGCAGTGTGCCAGTCACTTCCCAAGATTACACAAGTACCTCTTTTACCATTTAAACGCTGACCACGTCCGCGGAATCTCGGGGTCGCTACACGCACTCGGACGTGGTCACAGGCTCTCAATTGATTCCTTCGAAATAATAGCTTTCGCTAAGAGCCACGCCAATCTCTTATCTGCTTGACTAGAATGCAATGAGATGACACCTTAGGTGACAAAAGCGACCTTTTGTTGAGACGGATATTATCACCAGATAATTGTAACGCCCTAAACATCAAGAGTTAAATAATGTAGCTAGTGCCATTGATAGAACAAACTAGAAGAACATTGGGGAACAATAAGCAAGCAAATTAATAATAATTTAATAACCAACACACTATAAAAAGAAAAGTTTTAATAACTTTAAACACAAAGCTCCTGGTAAAACCCATTTTAAAAATGAAATAGTGAATATTGACTAAAATTATAAATATTACAACAATGCAGCTTATGACAGAAGATGATCAGTTTGTAGTAAAATGCAAATTAGGGTTTCCCTCGGTTTTGTTCACTTTGTCTCACTTTTCAAACCAGATGTTGCCATGAACAAATATGGGATGTGAGCAGGTAAGTAATAAACATCTTAAACCAAGGAAATCCTTACTGCAGACTGATTGAGTGATTGTCTTCTGTCTTAAGCTGTATTGTTGTAAGATTTATAATTTTAGTCAATATTTACTATTTACTATTTTAGTTGGTCGAGTATACTACTCGTATCATGTCGTTTGGAGAAAATTATTTTTTGTAGAATAATATCTTATTTTACATTAAAAAAATTTAATTTGTATTTGTGACCTTTCATAATTACAAAAAATAGTATGTATATATTTGTAATAATGTTTTTAATTATTTTTTATATTGTTAAATACATACGAGGTGACCCCAGAGTGTCGAACCAACTCTATTTTTATTCAATTTACTAGGTTTGACAGAACATTTTTGACTTTTGTTTTATTAGTAAGACCGGTTTTTGTAATTGAAATTATTTGCATAATTTGCTTTAGGCTGCTTAGAATTATATTTCGTCTCGATATAAACAAGTTTTTCCATCGAGGGATTTACATACAAATAATGACTTAATAACAACCATTGGTGGCACAAAGGTGGCCCCTAAACACCAAATATAGCCACCAAGATATTCATTTGTAACAGGTTTTTATTAATAACCAATTTGTTGAAAGTTAATTAAAAATACTCTATTAAATTAACACTTTTCTTTATGCCCACGTACCGCTTCCATTAGCGGCCTCACTCCAGTCTTTAGTATTCTTTGCGATTATTTCACACTTAGCTTACTGTTTTGGGCAATTATTTCGCGATTGTGTGCATGTCGTTTGAAAACATGTTTATCCGGCAGCGTTGCGGGACCCTGCACATAAATTAAACCAATTAATACAACTGAATTAAACTAGGATTTCTGAGTAACAAACAAGCCACATTGTCATTGAAATTCTCGATTTTAGCATTACCTACAACGCTCATGGTTCACTTTATGTTAGTTAGGGAACTTTAACGAGGAGGGGATGTTTACGATGTTGCAATAAAACATGTGTCTCGATAATGTGGAAACTAATTTCGCCAGGAGCGGTTTTATGCTGCGATTTTAGTTTTAAAATTCAAGCCGCCGTGAGGAATTCTATATCTACAATAATGGAACTGTTGTGATTGCAGTTGCAAAGTTGGAGTTTGGTGAGTTGGACAGGTGGGAAAAGCTTAATACTGACTGGTTTTATTTGAACCAGTACGAGTCTGAAATTCGTGTGTGGTGGCTGGTATGCAAAATAGGCTTGTCTAAATTATTCGGAAAAGTTTTATCTCTTGAATTAATTAGTGTGTTATTAATTGAAATTGATTTTCTAAAATGTTTGTTATTTATCATCAGATTAGTGATAAGATTACTAGAATAGAAGCAAACATAGTATTTGATTTTGAAAGCTTGAACTTAAACTTAAGTGGCAAACAGCATGTTTCTCTTTGAAGGTAACTTGTTTACATCAAATACATGATTTTTTGATGTAAATATTGTCAAAGTCAATGTTTTAAATATTTGTTTAGAACATTGACAAGCTTTTGATGTTTTTTACTGTTTACTCCTAATTTTATTACATGTTTTAAATTTGTATGGAGTGGCAATGCCACAATTTTTGCCTGAAAAATTTAATAACCATGAAAAGTCAAGAATATTTATGTATTTATGCATCCAGCGCCTCGCAAAGCGAGCGTGTGCGTAAATTTGTGGGTCCAGTGCTTGCGGGCTGTTGAGTTTTGCATATTCCAGAGATTCATCGCAGACCAAGAAGAATAATTTCGTGTTTCTTTTTCTGCGTCACACAGATGAAGTCGGAATGATTCTTGTCGTCCTTAAATCCCCAGGGAGATAAATTCAACGTTATCCATTAGAAGCAAACACACACATTGCCAGTCTTGGGACGACTGTGTAATAAAATGTTTTTTCATTGTTAACAACGGCTTTGTTCGTGGACATAATGTAGAGACTTTCTGACCTGCGCTGCATTTATTGGAACAGACGAAGCGGCGACGTCTTCGTGAGTGATTATTCGTGTCGGTGCTTTCTCGAATACTGTGTAGCAAAAATTTTATATTTGATGCTGCATTTTTATGGCTAGGAATATCGATAAGACTCGACATAAAGCATTTGGGGTTTATTCAACCGTAATGGGAGACAATGCGATTTGGCAGAGATCGAAAAGTCAAGAGCGGGGTTTGAATTTGTTGCAAATGCAGTCGAATATAAAAATAACTGTTTTAATACCAATTTTTCGTATAATAATAATTTACTAGCCACTTGTTACTTGCAATTTAGGTGGATGCGCCGGGCTAGAACAGACTAATATTAAAAAAAAATTGTTGTGTTAATTGAATTATAACTATTAATAAATTATAAATGTATGTGCAAAAATATCCATGTTCATTATTTTATGGCATCTGATTCTTAATTTTTCTTCTGAGGAAGGAAGCAAATCCATAATGGAAAGTCCTGTCAACCCAATTGGAAATTTCGTGCTTGAAACTGTGAATAGCATAATCGAATTATTTTTTGTTCGATTTGTAACAAGTTTAACACTCTGTCGGCCGTTCTTGATAGTCGTGTAATTGAAGCAATTTGCGTCGGTTTAAATTTCGATTGGGTACAGGAAGCGGATTTTAATTCGCAACAGTTGATTTTATGACTTGGTCCAAAGTCTAATTAAGACGACGTTTAATTAACATCAAACGCAAGAGAGTTCCAGCGATTCAAGAATTCTTCCGAACGCGAGAGAAACCCAGAATACCGACATCTGGCGTTAACACGCCGTTATGTATCCGAACCAGGAGATATTATAAGCGGTTAAAATGGGAGCAATTAACTCGGTAAATTACATTGTAATTAACTTTAGAAATTGAGTTGTACCGAGGGTGAGGTGTTAGATGTGCCAGGATCGTCTCAAGCTTGAAGAAATTACACTGGAGGATCTGTCAAAATGTATTCCTAAATGAATCAGATGGACGAACACGTTTTATATTATTGCATATGTGATCGCTGCCGTTTTACGCTCGATTGACTTTCGTTTGTTTTCCACGTGACACGGACGTGGAAGAACTAGCAAACTGTCCAAATAAAGAAACAATTTTTATAAACAATTACACAATTGCTTTTGTTTGTCGCTAATAATGCCAACTTTGCATCGTCATAGAACCTGAGACAATCTGTTTTTTGCAGTACACCTTCTAATCTAAACCATTTATCTTGATTTGATACACCCCAAGGGAATTAAAGAATTTATTTTCGTTTTTAGGGGAGAACGTGTTCATGGCTGAAATTAACAATTTAATTCAGTCTTACAATACTTTATTGTAATGTATACTAATTTTATTTTACCACCTTTTCTGCAACAGTTTTTCAGCCTCTTTCTATTTATTACGATGACTAAAAATTTGATTTATTCACTTACAAATACATATAATATGTTTTTGACTTGCAAACATGGGTCGATTAGAAATAAAATTAAGGAGTTGACTAGACACCATATAACACTAAAAAGGTTCAATTTTATTGTAGTTCGAAATTTTATTACTTTTCTTACAATACGGTAAGAGATAATCTTTAAACCTTTATTTACTGTCTCCAATAACTGAAACGAGAAAGATTCAACTTGTTTGTCATTATTTTCTAACGCAATAATGGTACCTATTTTGTCATGACAGCCCCCCGTTTATTATTATTTACTATATATGAACTCAAACTTATGTTCTAAACAAATTGTTTTTTTTCCTACGGTTTATTTAAGACCAGTTTTAAGTAGAACTTTGAAAGATTTGTCAAACCGTTTTAAAGCTACAATAGTTAGTTTCGATACAAGTGCTCTGTCAAATTATTTTTCAGGTCTGAGACCGAATTTTGCGGCACTAAGCGAAGCTGAGTGCTGCAATGGAGGTCAAAGACCCGAAAAATAAGACAGAGCACGTGTATCGAACAACATTTTTTATGATCGTCGGCGGAATTTTATAAAAACGTAAATTTATTGAAAATTTTGAGGTTAATTTTGACAGATGTCAAATCAAGTATATAGGGTGCGCCACAACTCGCGCCCCAGAGAAAAATTTCAAGTAAAACAGGAACATGTTTAAAAAGTTTAAAAAATTCTATTTGTCAAAAAATTTTGACATTTATTGTTTGACATTTTTTATGTCTATTTCATGATGCTGATGATCTCGTATATGTTTTTTTTATAATTATTTAGAAAAAGTACAAAAAAAGAGTTACAGTTTAGAATACAGCTTCCTTGTTTCCTCTTCTACTAGCTTGAAGCAAAAAAACTTGGAAAATTGTTTTTACAACAAAAATAAATAGAGTCAAAGTGCAAAATTTAAACTTTAATAACTTCGAAAGTTTTATAGATAAAATTTTTTTAACATTGTTTTCATGTTCCTGGTATCTTACCTCACATGGCATTTTTCGCTGGGGCGCGAGTTCTGGCACACTGTATAATTGTAAAATTTATATATTTAGTTATATACTACTTTACGTCTTATGTATTTAAGGGAACGATCATGAAAAAACGATTTTAATTAAATATGCCTATTAATTTTTTCTGCTTGATTAATTGGTTAAGTGCCTAATAATTTTTGTGGGAGGAATTCTTTTTGTATGTTGAAAAATGTGCGGTAAATTGGCACAAGAATTCAATTTGAATTGGTAACTCGATCGCAGATGCTTATCCGAGATATGCTCAAGAGACCGTATCGTATCGAACCCCATGAATAAATTCGTTAATTGGGTAAATAGGACTTGGTTAATTGGAGTTACATTGGGCGGACGACGACGGAACTAGAAGCGCTGAATTGACCGTTTCTTTCCGGGCCGGCGGGCATCCAGGGACGTTCTGAAACCGGGAGAAGCTGAGACAAGCGAGGAATCGCACCCTCAGAGATCATCGCCCAAATTCCCGAACGGAAAGCACAACGCAACGAACGATCGCCCCGTGGGTCTCGCTCGGACGTAACTCTCTCGACATCAAGCTTTCCGAGCCATTGTACTCCATCTTTATTGATGCGGTTGTCTTCCACTCCAGTTTATATTATCCAATTCGAATTACGTCTGCTATTTGACATAAATCGCGCTACTATCGCGGACTCCAATGCGCAAATCCAATTACAAAAAGTTAAATCTTTGAGGTAAATAACTCTCGGACACAATCAGGTAAATAAAATTAAGTCGAGGCGAGTGATGAGGGTGCAGACACAATGCTATTTTAAAACGGCCCGGGATCCATTATTCATTTTCCGATTTGGACTAGTAAATACAATTTAATCTACGTTTATCTGAGGATCTAAATTATTTGTAATATCCTCGCTATATCCTGATGAAATATTTTACCAGTGTGAAAGTCCCTTCCGAGGGTTCAATCCACTTTCCGAGATCTTCTATTATCCTGGGGGATATCCCCGTAGACCGGAGCTGAACGCACAAAAGCGACTTGACAAAATGGTTACTGATAACACATATTACGACTTCCTGGCTGCCCACGAGCATAAAACGTTTACATTGCAATTCACAGGGTGGTTCTGCATTAGTGCCGCATTTTATGACATGCACTTACTTTATACGATCTTGCTTTATTCGACAATAATTGCAATTTTGTTCGGTTTTAGCAACAAAAATAAACACAAATGTAAAATTTTGCAACTGTGGTTTTTAATCATTTTGATGTTTTCTAGTTTAATTATGTATGAATAAAATGAAGATAAAATTAAAATAATACGTCAAATAGCAAAATAAACAATTATTTAAATAAAATAATAAAAATTGTCTCAGGATGATGCTACTATTTTAGACACAACTACTCGATTTTTGGTGGTTCTAACAGCTTAAAATTTTCCATAGAATTGTCTTAGCTTTATATCTAGCAACTTTGCTTCCATTTGCTTAACCCCCGTGGAAATAGTTAGTCCTCCGTCAAGTTCCTCGACACGTGGCTGAATATCACGTACGAGGCCTGAATTTAGGAGATAACTCGTGACGCTCATGGTCGCCACCTCCACTTTTGTTCTTTACAGTTTATCTGAATTGTGTTATCGTTTCATCCCTTTAGGATTTTACAAATTAGGACGTGCCTATGGCGAAAAATTCCGCAGATAACCGATCCGAAATTTGTTTTATAATTTACGAACACAATTTTGTTTTGTTATTCTCATGATTTATAGGACACGTGTGCGGAATTAGTTTCCTACCGAAACGGATAAATATTTTTTATAGTGATAGAACCTGTGTTACGTCTTAATTAAAAAGTTATGCTGGAGGGGGGAATTAATTAGGAGGGAGCTCGGTGTCATAAACCCCTTCATCTACAGAAGCAACAATATTTGAACCGGTATAGTGCCAGTACACTTGCGAAATTAAATTAGAAAATAGTTAAAAGTGTAACGGCCATTGCAGAGCGGTAATAAAGTAAGAACGTCGCAGGAATGTTATTAAACAGTTGTAATTCGGGGTTGCTTTGTGTCCTGGGAGTTGCATTTCACACTCCAGCTCCGTTCCAGACAAAGCTGTAATTGCTAGCTTTGATGTAACTCAGGACCCGCTGTTGACGTAAATCAGATCAAGGAAGTAAACTGAAGTCCAATTTCACAATACTTTTTCCGTATGATTTTTTTACGATTTATTCCGGTTAATTCGAAGAATTCAAACCTTTCCAATTAAAATTAATTACCCAACGGAGAAATCAATTCACGGACAAAAACAATTCATTATTGCGAAGCTTACGTGCACTCTTCTGTGTTTAATAAATGCTGTGTTTATTAAAAATTAACGAACACCCAATATTTTATAATCCAATTTTCAGTTTTTGTACGTTACTTCAACGGGTTTTAATTATTTGTAAATTTTCATTAGATTCGCTAGGCTAAAGGAAATTCACGCTGTATACACTTGCTTTTTATTGAAATTACACTGTAAAAATCACTTTGTCGGCTTCAAGCTTCCTGATTATATCAACTTTCTTTGTTGTTTTCTTGTTTATATATATTTTAAGACACAAAGGATATAACTCGCTCACTCTTGAAAGTAATTCCACAAAATTGTATTTCCACGTTTTATTGTTTATAAAAATATAATTCTCTTTTCTTTTTTGTCCTAAGATTAAAAATAACGAAACTTTAATGTTTGAGAATCCAATAAAAGAACTTTACATTCTGAAATGAAAAATCTCAATAAACTGTTTATAATAAAAATATTTCACAATGATGAAAATTTTCTGGGTCACAAGGATAAATTTTCAAATTTTATGCCCTAGACATTGTCTTAATCAACTCGGGAGACTTCTATTCACGTTGATAACTTCGCCACCACACAAATATTTCTAACAAAACATCTCAGGGTCTGAGAAAAAAGTCCGTGCAGTTGCATTGAGGCTTGTCATTTGACAAAACACAAAGCCTTTTTGTAGTGTTAAACGTCTAAACCGTTTACGAACAGCTATTGAATTTCGTCAAACAATAATCCTACTTCTGGCTAAGGTGTTTTCTTTTGTTAAGGCTGAAGCTTTTATTTTACACATGAGGGCACGGTATGCGAATGATAAAATCGGACGCTTTAATTCGAACGAGTTGGCTTTTTTCAATAGCGACACACTTTTGCATTCAAATCGCCAAACCCAAATTGTCCCAAAGCACTCTGCTGAAAAATTTATAATGTGAACCCTCAGATCAAACGCTTCAAATTCCAATCGACCGCATGAAAATGTGCTAATAGAAATGACGTTTATCACACCAAGGACCGGCCAAATATACAAGCTCGCTTTGGTCATTATTTCATTATTCCAAAATAAAAAAATTGCTCTGGAAAAGTGACACATTTACAGCTGGATTAATTGAAACGTTTGATTGTTTGAGGCTTGATGGCGTTTTTGTTCTTGACAAACAAAAACGGTAAAATTATTTCGAAATGTTAAAATCAAACCTCATTTATATAATTAATCTAATTTTGAAAACTTTTGTGTTGCCTTTTATTCTATAATGCACAAAATTTATTTTACAAAAATTAAAATACTTTATTCGAAATGCTTTTGTTTTTTTTTTTCTCAATTTTAATTTAATAATTATTATGAAATGGACTTGCGTACATGCTTATTGTTGCTCAAAATAAGTCTGTCTTTGACGAGATTCAAACATTATTTTTTTTTTATAATTAAAGTGTTATTTTATCTTGTTTTTTACTTTTATACAGTTCTGCAGTTTGTGAAATTTTTCCTCGGTTTTTTCTTCCTACCTTGCTTTTGCTAAATACAAACTCTGTCTTGCTAGTTTAGGTTTTGGAGTAGATTTTGAGTTTTCATGTACCTACTCTACACCCGTAGGTACACCTCCAGATTATGCGATCTAGCCTCATCATGTTGCAAATTCTCATGCTAGAATATCCACTCTTTAATAGCTAGAGAGAAGCCTCATCTCTTGAGGACAGTGTGATTATGAGTAGCACGAGGAGCGCAACACGAGCTGGCAATTCTCATGTTGATGTTTGGAAACCGTTGGGCCAAAGTGAATTTATGTAAATTAAAGTCCAGTGAGAGTGGATGAAATTGCACGTATTCCCTGCCACAAATTATTATTCTCAAAACGAGAAAACTAGAGAAACTATCAGCACAATTTTAATAACGGTTTGCATTATGTCACTCATTCATATCGTCAAAGAAAAATTAGCCTCGCAAAAATTTCCACATTCAATGTGACTGAAAACTCGAGGGTCAGAGCGTAAATCTTTTGGACATTGACAGGTCTGTAATTATGGCAATTCAGGTAGGAAGGCATCCAGAAGTGGACTATTAATCCTGTTCCTTGTTTTGCTTTGTCTCGAGCGAATTGAATCTTGACCGGAAATAAACTGCAATGCCAGTTTTGTATGTGTATTTATCCAAAGTTAATAGTTTTGTCAAGACCATTCGGTATGAACAAAAGCTTGCCAGCTCTTGAATCAACTTTCGCGATCCAATTACTAAAACTCAAACACACAATAATTAAGAACCACAACACATGGTACAACTTCGAGCTATCTTTTGCCTTATAACGCTCTTTATAATAAAGTTTTAGGTCAAGTCTAACGAGCTTCAGCAAACTCATTGTGCAGAGAATATCGTTTAAAGTTATTGATAAATTTTATAAGTAATAATAAATATTATAAGGTTAAATACCGAAACTGTCCTATATCCAATATAATTAGAGGTTTGGTGAGTTTATAGATACTCGACGTGCCGCTTCAAAATTTTATCGCTATTCTTTTCACAAGATATTTCTTCATTTTTAATAGAGGCGCTTCAATAATATAAAGGTCAAGGCTTTTTGTTTCACTACAGCTCTTTCAGTTATTTCAATTGTTACTGCAGGGTATGTTAAGGAGGATTAAAAATATAATGCGGAGTAGCTCTCGCAAAAGCTTTATTTATTTAATCTTTTGTGGATCAAAAAGGTCAAATTTTACACAATGTTCAAAGTACCACCACGACAGGCGTTAAAATTTTTGAAAAGGCAAGCTATTTGTGTGAAAGATTAAAAATTTAAATTTAAACATTTGAGCTCATTTTTAAATAAAATTTCAGCTCTAAAAACGACCAGTTAGTTATCACAATCTCGCATTTTGTCGTTATAGGGTAAGCACACCATGTGTAAACTTGTTTTACGCACAATTCTCCTGAAATTGGTTGGGGAAGTTGTGCTAGATTAATTTGATTTCCAAGTCGTAAGGGCACATTACTGTCATAAATTTCCGAAATAGCGAGTTCAACACACTCATCTTTTTTTCCCAGAAAGAAATGCTCGTACCTGCAGTGGAGTGAAATTAACACAATTTATGTTCATCACAAGGCAAAGTGTAGCTATTAGATAACATAATTTTCTCGAAAGCTTCAATCAAAAGCTTGTGGTGGTTGTTTACAAATTTCTGAGCGAATGTTTTTCCTGGAAGTTTTAATTGACAAAGAGGTCACTTATTACGTCTCATTAGATAATTTGCGAGAAACTTTTACCAAAGTTTGTTTAACTAAAGGAGAACATTCTGTATAATCGACCTTTGTATTCCATTACAAATTGGCTGTTTACTTATTTGAACTTTGTATAAAAGCATTGTTTGATGAATGCTCCGGGGCATAAGCCGAATTGCCTCCAACTTGGAAACTTTTAACGATATAAGAATTAATAAGTCCACGATAAAATCTTAATTCGGAGGCTGTGTTTCAGCATTTGGGTAAATTTGATTTTTTAAATTCGTTGGGAGTTTTTGCTTGGGAGTGACGAGATGAGATTTCCTGAATGATGATGTTGTAACGGATGGGTGTTGAGTGGGTTTCTCTGACACAGATTGAACGCTGTATGAAGAAATTATCTCTGTAAAAACTGCAAAAAGATTGGTAAAAAACTTCGCTTTTACAGTAGCGCCAGTAAAGGGAGACCGCTTTTAAATAATAATTACGACACGAGAATTATTTACTCCACTGAATATAAATTCAAGTGAACGCTCATTGTAAAGATAAAATTTAACAAGTCTACTTCAAACAAAAGCAAGCACTAAATTATTAACATCAGCTCCTCTACAACATGTTGGTATATTGCATCGTAATTCTGGGTTGCTTTTTTACGACGAATTCATAAAATATTACCGTCCGATAGAATTACCAAAAATAGGGTAGCAAAAGTACGTATATACTCCTGTTTTACCTATTTTATACCTACAGCGAAATAATGCAACTACTGCTCAACATTTGCATTCAATAAAACAGGAGTGAAAGTTGTCTGCAAATTTTAACTAAAAAATATAAAAAACTATAGAGTTCTGATAATTCCAAGAAATCAAAGATTAATTTCTGTGCTAAGATGGTAAGCATTGAATGCTCCAATTTCCAAGATATGACTTGACATTATTGTTTATTTTATTATATTATTTTCAGTAGTTTAAAAGATAAACGTAATTAAAGTTGTGTTTTTGTATTTAATAAATTTTAGAAGTTAATATTTAATTGTTAACTTTTGATGTTGCTTTTGCGTGAGCTCAAAATATTTATTTGCAGATGGTAATCTCTACACATATATTCCACAGTTACAAATTTTAGTATTCATTAGTGTGTCAATAGAGCTCCAATGTCAACTAAAATGGCCGCCGGGGGACCAAAGGATGAATAGACGCACCCCAATTAAACTACAGTTTCAAGTTTTAAAATTTGATTCCGTAAAAAATGCAGCAATTACAGTTACATATTTTAGATGGACAAAAAAAAAAACGTATTACATATACTACAGAAACCATTATAAGATTGATTATAAGACAAATTATTTTTATAATTTTGAGCCCCGTAGACATGTGTCTAGAGATTATTTTCTAAATTTACAGTATAAGTTTAAGATGAGATAATCTAATTTATTGGCAGTGTTGTTTGCCTTTTCTCGGTTCATTGTCGAAAACAACGCTGCGGATACAAAAGTTAGTTTCAATTAAGATTTTCGCACACCGCCGATAATAGATAGATCTAACGAGAGCTCGTTAGTAGCACTACGTGCTTTTGTCACAAAACGTAGAAAAGCAACCAAGAGCGCGTCCATTATTAGCGTCTGTTGTATTCTGTACAGATTGCAATGCGCTTTATCCACCGATTGTCTTAAATATCTCCCCGCCGTTTAAGGGGATTAGTGATTAGTTTGGAATTAAGGGAGCTCCCATCGGATTGTAATAGCTTTAATCCACTTGATTTTAGGTAAAGCTTGGTACGTTTATACATGATACAACTTATCAGACAAGCAACATTACGGAATATGTGATGATTCTGGTACAGAACACGTTTCACTTTAATCCGCAAGCAGTAATTAATGCAATCATCGCAGAAGACATCCGCGACTCACCTTGAGTATTTCCCCATATTAGCACGTATAAACTGAGGGGTTTCGTGATTCCATAAAGCCGCATTTAAACAATTTGTCAACAAAATAAATTCTTTACTTCGGCCCTCTTTCATAGCGAAAAAGAACGAAATGGAGGGCGTCAGGACAGTGATTAATGAAGAGAATAAAGAATTCGCTCATAGCCAGTTGTTTTCAGCATTTCTTTCAAATTGAAACCAATTTACCGATTAGGCTAAATAATGCCACATTTCTCTCGCCATGTCTCGCTTGATTAAATCATGAAGCTAGCGGTGATCGATCAAGCTTAACGTTTTTGCACTAAACTAATGAAGAAATTAATCATGTCTTCGGCCTATCGAACGCTTAATACTAAACCAAATTTCTTGTCACCACATGAATAATTTAATTAGCCTAATTTAAGCAACAGTTTTACTATCTTTCAATACCAGAATATGATTGAAAGCTCATTTGAATCTGCGGCCACAATAGGGGATAAAGATATTATCCATATTCCCGTAAGGCGAACTATAATAAGAGAGGTAGTTTTTGTATAGGAAGTGACCCAAAGGCAGATGTTTGGAATAAAGATGATGACTCTAAATTTCGTCGCTTTTTTTCACGACTAGAATACTGATAAGTGGTCAAAGCACTGCCACTCAGAGCTTTTTTTTAAGCGAAACAACTTTTACACTTTCTTTGTAATTATTTGATGTGACTAGCGATATTTATTGTTGACAGATACTGATGAACGAGTGATGAAAAACTTTCGTCGAGACGCTAAATGTGAAATATTTGGCACGTGTGAGACGGTTTTATGCGCATTCTGCAATAAGGATTGCAATGAGCGACTTACGTCCTAGTTCAATCTTGGTTCAATATACCCAAATTTCAATTTCTTGTGTGATACAAATAGATGAAAAGAGTATAATCGGGTGGTGTTAGACTTGTATCGAGGAAGTTTAATTGTGCGGTTTGTCATCTTCATACTTGTTATTCCTAGGGCGTGTTTGGGTTATGGCTTGCTCCTATTCTGGATGGTCGTTGGGTGTGTGTGGGTAGAACGCCTCTATTTTCGTTTAATGCAAGTGCAAATTGATTTTAAACCGACGAAATTTTGCAGTTGAATGGGCAGAAAACTTTTGTATTTCCAGTTTAATAAACAATTCCGAATCATTGCCAAGGTTGCCAAAAAACTTTTTTGTTCATGTTTGAGCGGGACTAAGTTTTTGAATATCGCAGGGTAAAAAAGTCGTGGTATGGAGACCTACAAGAAACTACTAAAATATCAAGAGCCATCAAGGATCTATAATCAACTGCAATTAAACAAGTTCAAAGTTCTAGAAGGTTTTAATGCTAGGAGATAATTAAGTTGATGTCAGCTGCGAGACTCGTTCAATTACTATCTGGACGTAGTGCCTGGAAATCAATCTGATGGTGATCGAACGATGCTTTTCGGGGATGGCAAAGTATACAAGACCGCAACCCTACTGCTGATTTTGCTCCGACAACTTTAGCGATTTCCGTGCAAAAACTTCAGACCGCTCGCCTGGAAGAAAATTGTTTTAATCAACGCAGAGCACGAACAACCGAATGCATTTTCGTTTGATTACTCGATTTTGTCGATGCAAAAATTAAAATTAATTGTTTAATTGTAGCAATTTATACGAGTTAGGAAAATGCAAAAAATACGATTTGGATGAGATTTTTTAAAATGTAATGAGTGGTTAAGTGAGATTTGTATTGATTTTTAGCTAATGAAGAGTGTAGGGGATTCAAAATTACCTCGTAATTGGTCTTCAAAAAATATATTATGAAATTTTAATTTGTACCTAAAAAATATACAGATATCAAAATAAAAATACAGGGTGCGCCAGAACTCGCGCCCCAGAGAAAATTTTCAAGTAAGGTAAGATACCAGGAACATGAAAAAAATGTTTAAAAAATTCTATCTGTCAAAAAATTTTGACATTTATTTTTTGACATTCAACATTTTTTTATATCTATTTAATGATACTGATGATCTGCATATGTTTTTTTACAATTACTTTGTAAAAGGAAAAAAGATTTGCCAATAAAAACCACAGATAACATTGAACAGAGTTACAATTTAGGATACAGCTTCCTTGTTTCCTCTTTTAATAGCCTATAGCAAAAGAACTTGTAAAATTATTTTTCCAACAGAAATAAATAGAGTCAAAGTGCAAACTTTAAACCCTCATAACTTCGAAATTTTTATAGATAAAATTTTTGTAACATTTTTTCCATGTTCCTGGTATCTTACCTTAGATGGCATTTTTCTCTGGGGCGCGAGTTCTAGCGCAGCCTGTATATAAATAAAAAAAATATAAAAATATAAAAATAAATATAAAAAAATATACAAATAAAAAAAATAAAAATATACAAATATCAAAATAATAAATGTCAAATTTTACACCCTGTGTATTTCGATATATTTACATACCTAATTATAGGTGCTTATTATAAGGACCTATAGGTCTTATTATAAGGACCTATAGGTGCTTATTATAAGGAAAAGTTATGTTTACTAAAAATAGAGAAATGTCATAAGTATTTGTTCTTTTTTCTTTATTTTGATGACTTGATTTTAAAGCCAAAAATAATTCTTGTAATTCTTGAGTAGAAGGCGCCTAGTTATTGATCGTAACATATTGCATGGACGAGCCCTCAAGTGCCAATTTTGAGAATGTGGGGATATATTTTTTTGGTTCAAACCGGGGGCTGAAAACGATGAAAGAAAATTGCAAGTATTTATGATCCTATCAGCTCCTTCATCCTCTAACAAGCATCCTATCAAATTGTGCTTCATCTCCATCAATCTCGAGCCCTGACAGAGATATTTATTAAATAATTGGAAATATAATGAGTATCGCGGGTAGCCCATCGACTCAGTTCCGACTAATAGTTGAAGGGGAAGTAATGTGCGGGCCTGTAAGCTCTACATCTGTTCGTATAAGGGTCCAGACAGATGACTGTGATCCTTGGAGATATCCCGAAACATGGTCATTCTCACGTGGAAGCACGTTTGAGCACTACAATGTCAGAGACGCGTGCCGGACAAAATTCCTTTTGACTTATTACCCCAACTTGTGAAGATTTCTTGCTGGTGATCGGTCCTCCTGATATTGGAAATATTTCACAGATAGTCCCAGGTCACGTTGGCTTCTAACATAATGGGTTTACTTGTTTGCCACAACAAAGTTACAAGTAAACGTTAATGGGCACACAGTAGGGAAACATTTTCAATTTTGGTTTGTTATTGTTGGCATAGTTAGAGCTTGGCTTGATTATAAAAAAACCCGAAGCTGTTTGACTTAATTTGAAGTTCAATTCTGGAGGGATTGCGAGTTGGGTTGTTTCAGCTTGGAATAAAGCCGGATGCCAACGATTTTATTTGCATGAAATTTGATTTGTTTATACCGTTTTGGCTCAATCAAGGCTATAAACCCTGAGGAATTTATTGGTGATAGATGATATATTATGCGGTGGAGATTATCGCTTAAAGAAATTATCTACTCCTTTAATAGAGTAAAGCAAGTTTTAACATTGCAGAGGCAAAAACGTGCTCGCGAGGCTTCAATCGATTTATCTTTTACTTTAGCCGTTTACAATGTTTTTATCGCATCCGAACAGCAACCAATTAATTAAATGTACACAGTAATAAATCAAATTCGCTCATCTTAATTCGCTGAATTTCATGATTCATCACGTTTGCAATGAATTGGAGCACTTGTATGTATTCTGAAATCCGGCAAGATTAATTGCCAACTAATGCGATGACTCAGAGGGTCATATGTGGAATTAACGTTGGTCCTCACAGCGATCACGTTACTGCTATAACAGCCAGCATTCAAAGATTGCGTTCCCAAAAGGCCCAACATTCAGCGTTTCGAGTTACAATACAAACAAAACCGACCTCATGGCGGAAGAAAATAGTGATTGTTTAAAATAAATCAGTAGTCGGAGTCGACTCTCTTAGGACATGATAATATAAAAGGACTTTTGCTACATTGTTATCCAACCGCAATAAAAAGGTCGGAGGAGCTGCAGACTTTGGTTCTATTGTTAAAAGTGGTGCACGAAATTGATCGTTACTACGCCCGATCGGTTTGATGCAAATGCCCCTCATATATCTCCCTTCAAAGAAAACACTTGCTTAAGTAGCTCTAATTTAAAGAAAACATATATTCTCTTCACCCACATTTTCCATTGCCTCATTTCATTCGCAAAAGCTTTCTTTAATTCAGGATTGCGGTTCAAATCCTTCGAGTTTTTATTTTTCAGCGTCCAGGAATCGGGATTAAACCAAGATGAAATCGGCTTTTGTTTTCAGTCATATTTTATTTATTCCCGGCCGTAATTATTTCCCAATTCGATGAAGCCCGAAAAATTTAAAAATTGTCGCTCGGCCGTTTTCGTTTTCCAAAGGGATTATTTCCCGTTTAGCGCGCGCCCTCAGACTCCAACCAAATATATTACTCATTTTTGCATGAAAACACACAAAATCTGACATATGAAGGGAATGGAAGCTCGGGGGAAATGTTATTGAAATGAACCTGATCCAGCGTTATATAGTATATATCTGAGGACCCGATGGGATCATCCCGCATATCACGATATCAATTTTTGCCTTAAACATATTCCTTTTACGACGGATTATATAACTTTGCTGCGGCGCCGATTCACGATTTTCTATGCGTTTTTCTCTGTAGGATCGCCAGATTTAATCACTCTTCCACCATGTGACATTTCGCACCGCCCTCAAGAAATTTCATCAGTTTAAGCTCGAGAATTTACATACTCTTAACTTCACTTCTTACGAGTTTATAAACGAGCTTCAGACCCTTAATGTAGTGTATTTTGTCTGGGCATTTAACACGGAATTAAAGAGACAGATTTTGTTAGCTTTGCAACTAAGAAAAGGCTTTTTAACGAAGATTTTCTACGCTTAAATGTCTCCAGACAATTTTGTCTCCCGGATTCATCTTTTTGTTGCCCTACCAATCTATACATGCCTCGCCATGATTTTGTATCCACAACGTTTACAGTTTGTCGATAAATCACATCTAATTAAATTACATTTCAATTTAATAAGACAATAATAAAATTTTAAGCATGAAATAATTTGCTTAGAACATATGGCGTAACAATGTTTCAGTTTGAATTAGCGTTTACCAGTTGGTTTTGCTAGAATAATAGCATATGACCCAAGAAGCCAATTTTCCAGCCAAGAAATCCTTAAACTGTTTTAATTTCAAAAACAATCTTTATAAAATTACGTACCAAAACTGAAATTTTGCAAACCACGTAAAAAACAACATTAAAATTTTATTTAATTCAAAATACAACGTAAAGACATATAATGAGTTCTAAATTAGATGGTGTAATACGAAAGCAGATTATTATGGTTATATCATAAAAAACAAATTGCGAAAAGTTCGCATAACTAACCCGTTTTATGGTCATGGAATCATGGTCTCGCTTCGATAATTTTCATTCAGAATTAAGTGGAGTGATGGGGAGGGCTAGTGGCGCTTTAGATCAAAAAATCTCGATCGCGACTTAATGTAGCGTTGTGTCTGAGGGGGAAACGACTCGAAATTCAAAGAGAAGAAAAGTGCTATTTCCACAACTTGTGTTTAATACACCTGGTCGAGCTTTTAATTCATCCAAACTGGCCCTTAGTTACTTAATTTGGCAATAAAGATTTTACGGAAAGGCTGATCCTCGGCTTTAGAGCCACTCTAGCAGATTGCTTTTGTGCGAGACAAAATGAAACGAATCCGCGCATTAGAACACCGAACGGAATATGCTGAAATACATGTTTCAGAGTTATTGCTTGTCGGAATTATTAATGTTCCGTAATACAGACTGAAAATAGACTTTTAAATTTATTCGTCTGTTCCGATTGAGTCTCTCTGGTTTACATTCAGATTCAGATTCAAGACAAATGGAGGCCGCAGTTTATTCGAATTTAAAGCATCATTTCGAAGAGGCCGGGAAGAATGAGGACGGAAAATTCTATAATACCGGCGACGTGCTGCTACTGAAAATTGGATCACTTCTTCAAAGTGTACAATTTTGTGTTTAATAAGTTGTAAATTCCTATTTAACACTTTGCCATAAACCAGAAAGAGCAACAGTTGAGTGGCTGAAACAGATTGCGGAGGTATGCGAACTTCAAACCAGGATGAAATTACCGCAAACGAGGCAAGCATTTTATTATTTATTTTTTAGATATGTTTGTTCATTTTCATGAAGACTACACGAGTTGGGTACAACCTCTTGCTGATAGCCGCCGGGAAGCATGTTAGCGAAATGAATCATTCATAACAAAGCAAGATTAAACGAAACTAAAACCAGACTTCATTTAGTATTAGTGGTAATAAGGCTCTAATAGACTGGTTCGAAATCTGACTAGAATATTTGAACTACAGTTACATATTGTCACCTGGTGCCATGTTATTACTAAATTAATAAAATTTATTTTATTTAATTTGCATTCATTTTGATTATCTAATATTTATGTATAAGATTTATGTATAATTTCTTCCCAGCTTTCTGATGCAAAGCAGTATTAAATCGTATCTTTGATAGTTATGAAAATACGCATTTATAAATGATATTAACTCTAACTTAACAAAAGTTTTTAAAATTTGCAATTCGATTTATTTCGTATTTGTGGTTTTGTGACTTAGTACATTTTTATTCTGGGGTAGAGTATTAAAAACAAATTGTTGCGGTTTTTTTCGCTTTACGCCTTAGGAAAAATAGGTTAAAACAAAATTGAATTTAAATAATTCTCGCACCCCAGAGAAAATTTTCAAGTAAGGTAAGATACCAGGAACATGAAAAAAATGCCAAAAAATTTTGACATTTATTTTTTTGACATTTGACATTTTTTATGTCTATTTAATGATACTAATGATCTTGTATTTGTTTTTTTACAATTTTTTAGTCAAGGTACAAAAATTTTGCCAATAAAAACCACAAAGAACATTGAACAGAGTTACAATTTAGGATACAGCTTCCTTGTTTCCTCTTTTAATAGCCTATAGCAAAAAAAACTTGGAAAATTATTTTTCCAATAGAAATAAATAGAGTCAAAGTGCAAACTTTAAACTCTCATAACTTCGAAATTTTTATAGATATTTTTTTTAACATTTTTCCATGATCCTGGTACCTTACCTTATATGACATTTTTCTCTGGGGCGCGAATTCTGGCGTACCCTGTATGTAAACCAACGACATGGAAACTTGAAAACTAGTTCACTTAGCATCATAATGGGTAAATTTTTTTCTGTTATTCAGCCTTCGTATTTCGATTGCCATTCTAAACGTAATAAACATTGTAATAACAATTGTAGGCAAGCTTCCTGTATACGTAGAAACGGCCGAAACAAACGCAATTAGCTCTCAAGTGATAATAAACGGAACTAATTAATTAGACGCTACTTGTACAAGTCTAGCACTTAGCGCACAACACACGTACTAAGATATCGGGTCAATAGTTGCAGGAAACACGTGTGCCAAGACTGCAATTTAATCGCAGACGATACATCGCCGTTTACGAGGGTCTTCTCTTAACTAACGGTAGTGAATATGAAATTTGAATAAGTGTTACAGCACTGCGGTAAAAAGAAATCGTTGTAAAATTTTTACAAAGTACAGCTTTGTTCGCTCGGGGAATAAAAGCAGTCCGTTTTCCTGCAGTGTGATTTTACCGGAACTAATCCTTGATCAGCCATCGGTGAAGAAAGTAAAAACGGAACAAGTATATATTGGTATTTGCTTAGAGGAATGGTGGGCTGTGTATACAAATGGCGGCTGCGATGACATGAGAGCATTAACAGCGGCGTCGGGACGCTTACACTTTACGTCATCCGTCTTCCGCGTTATTCGGTTGAAACGCCAGCACCGGGCTGCCAACTTCCTTGTTTTTTATCGGAGCTAAACAAGGAGAACGAAGCCGACGTGTGGAATTACTTATTTATGCTTTTTTCGCGCTGTTTTTCCTAAAAGCTGTCGGTGTTACCAACGCAAATCTATAAAATACAATCTTTCAATTTAAAAAGTGTCAGTACGAGACTTTCCGCTTCACTTGTAATTTTTTACTAGCGAGGGAATTATTCAAGACCGATGCTACTGACGTTCTATAAGAATTTAATTGGAGTTGCGCAGCGAAAGGGTTAGAAGCCAAGAATAATTGAATTTTATTCAAGAGTTGATTCGGAAATCTTCAGTTTTTAAGTTTAAATCAACATGTGTTTACAATATTGCACAATAGGGTTAATCAAACATCCCTGTTATTAATTCACCACTGGCAGTGTAATTACATTTGACTCTTTACAATTCACAGAGCTGTTCTAATTAACTAACCCCACATTCTGACAATCTAATGAGAAAACCTATTAATTAAAAACTTGTCAATCGGACCGACTCATTGGAAACGTTTTTAATTACGAACTTGATTTTCCGACAAGATCCGGAATAGTTTCGTTCAAATATAATTGAAAGTAACGTTTTTGATTTTTCATTATTGACTTCGATTCGATTAGATTCGAGTTGCCGAAAGGCTCAGTACATAAATCCAACTTTTGGTTTAATTAGGGTAGCTCCAAGCTGCCGCTAATTAGCCACGAATATTTCGTGTGATGTTAGAAAGGTAGAACTGGTTAAATACCCTCAAGGGGGCAGTTCTTTGGCCAAAGTATCAAGCTTCGCTCATTTGAGCTACTTGGTATCTGCATATTGTCACATTATTTGTTTCTTATGACCTCATTTCGCTAGAAGCTCTTAGCTGTGCCGATAATTTCATTTAAAGAGGATTGTTTATTGTTCCTCGTTTCGTAACGAGGAGATACAGGTGCTGAATCGGTGCACCAAGTCAGTCTATTATCGAGCAAGCAGCGCTTTGTTATCTCTTTTCTATGGGGCACTTCAGAGCATTTCATCGAAAGAGGTCAGAGTCAAGGGCTGACTAATAGCTGAATAAGGCTTTTGTTGTGTTCATGTTCTGGCATATATTACGATTATCCGTTAGCCGACTTTACCTTGTCTTTTTCTTTGAAAGCGGTGACTTAAAACGCTAGCTTAACCCTTGAGAATGTCTTTGTTCAAACAAAAGATCGTCGAAAATTAATTTCAACGAAAAAGTTGCCCTTGGCATTTCAGGTAAAAATAAAGTACAAGCCGCTAATTTGTGTTTGTTTGAAGAAAATTTACTCCTGATTGTAAAACATGAATTAAAGAGTAACTCTGCGTTTACATTTTGAATAATTTATGCTCATTATTGATCTAAGGCAAAAAATGCGCTCTGATTACCCCGATAGATAAATAATAAAGTTAACTGTGGTGTAAAAGTACATGGATAAATGCTAACGCTGTACGTGTTTGACTGCAGCTTTCATCTTTCCTTTTTCTGCATTTAAAGCAACTCGTGTAGCAGCAAAGTTGATTTCTTTACCGTGATTTCACCGGCTCTATACTCCCAAATCAAATCTAATAGTGCTCGCTACATGATTATACTTTCTTTATTCAACCCAAATAACCAAGTACTTATTTTAAAACATGAATGATGACTCTTGAACTAATAAATAAATCGTGGGAGACTAAGGGAATAGTATAATCTTTTTCTCACCTTCTTATTTCTACGGATTCTCGATAACCGAGAAGTTATTTTTTAGAAATGGCAACATTCTTATGTAAATTTTATTTGGCTGAAAGTAACCCGTTTTTAGTTTTAGACAATGCTATCTTTAAAGAAGCTTTCTTTATCTTTGTACTGCTTCAATTAAACTTTTAGCGTTTTAATTACAATTCATTAACTACAAAGTACAAAAGTCGAAACAGTAGCAACTAAAAATGACGTTGCAAGTTGAATAAACAAAGTTCATACGCGACAAACTCACAAAATAAGAGAATTTAGAACATAAATTTAGAGTCGTAAGCTTAAATAAAGAACTCGTTTTAATATAAAATTAGAATTGCAAAACATTATTACAAACATTAGCTCAGAGAGGAGGAGTTTATATTTTTATTTTGTGTCTTAATACATACCGGGTTTCCGGTCTCAAACTCGAACATAGGGAATGTTGAATACGATATTTAGATATTTATGTATTTTGTTAATTTTTTTTATTATAAAATAAACATATCTGAGTAATTAAAAATTGAATTCGTTTTTATTAAACATAACAAAAAGTAGGTACCTAATAAAAATCAAACGTTACCATGTTACATCCCTATGATCGGGTTTGAGACCTGACACCCGGTATATCAACAATCTGTACGTTTTCAGGCCATTTTTGTCACACCGCTGCTATAAAAACTCGATTTTGATAAAATATAGACGATGTCTGTGAACTTTTTTTTTATAAAGGTACGAAACACCCATAATAAATATTGTTTTTCACTTTACGAAGCTCGCGTGAGCCATTTTTCCCAGATTATGGTATCTTTAGTGTGAACACGCTCATCCTTACATTATAACGAAATTTTCTCCGGTTCGGTTTAGTCGCTGAAAGGTTGATTGATGTTTTCGAAAATACCAGAATTATCGTAATTATGACCCCTAGACGAGTTTTATATAGTCAAACATCACGTATTTTAAGAAGAGGGTAATTATGGATAGAGCGGGAAATATTCCTCTCCATTTATGTTCGAAATGAATTTAAACCAAAATAAAATATTTGTCCCAGATGCAACACGGAAATTTCTTTTGCAACTATTGAATATATCATAGAGATTCATTAATTGATTTCTTGTAAGTAACACTTTTTGTTATAGATATCGTTTAAAAGAAAAATTTGAATTCTAAGCAATTACAACCTTGCTGCATAGTTTATTGACGAAACTTTACAAGAGCCTTGAGGTACATACCTACCACTGAATATCAAAAACTAAATAAACTGAAACTAAATATCAAAATGATGAAAAGTTTATTAACTTGCAAAGTTTGTAAAAATGTACGGCTAGGAAACAATAAGTTTTTTTTGCAGGTAAGCACGGAATGTTTGAATTGTCTGAGGAGAAGTTGTTGAAAGTCTTAATTAATTTTTTCTGCTCACTCATAAAATGTTTGTCATATATTTTTGAACGCGGATTATATTGAACTCCCCAATTTAGGGAATACATATTCTGGTTACAATTTGCATAATTTTTTAACGTCAGAATAATCTATGGAGCATATTTCAAAACGTCAAATTACAATTAATAAGTCGTCGTAATTTATCACTGGCTTAAGTTTTTCTTTTCAACTTCCAACTCTCCGAGCTGTTTCTCCTTCTCGGGAAATATTTTTATTTAACATTTTTTATGCCTTTCCGGTCGTCGAAACATTATTCATAGCTTCCGGAGTTTCTATTGGGTCTAGTTTCACATTGTCTATAGATCCCTGATTAATTCTATCAAAGTTTCATGATACAAGCAATCAATTTCACATCCACTGTGCTGTTGTAATATGCATGCCCTTTTGGCGGATGATAAAGCGTGTATATGACCGTTATAATAATTGAAACTTGAGCCGATTTACCTGCAATTTTAACCCTGACATCTGACATGTTAGTTTTTATCGGGATTTGTACCAATTTATCAAGATTTATTCGAACCTGCGTTGCTTTTTCCGTCTAACCGTGATTGATTTATGAGAGATCGCTTTACAATATATCTTCGAACCCATTTACAAATTAGATTTTTAAAAGCTAAATAAAAGCGCAATTTTGCTGAAATTTCAAGACGAAATAGAGATAATTTACGGTTACCTTACTCAACTTGATCATAAAGTCAAACATTGCGATCTACTGCAATGATCTCCAACACATCAACCACTTTTCAGCCAAGTATTTACATAAGATAATCGGATTTCTCTTGTCACAACGCTTTATGTACTTACACACTAAAAGATTTCAAAGAAGGTTCGTCTCGTTACGGTTAAAAATGATATCAGAAAGAAAATTGTTTTTGTTTTTTGGTTGACTCATGCCAAGAAATCCACGAATCGTGGTATTACTTGTAAAAAGCTTATGATGAATGTTGTTGGCATTTCGACTACTGAAGTCTTAATAAATGCTTCACGCTTAAAAATCACGCCACAAAATATTTTTTCTTAATTGATCAAAATTCAATATCATTAAGAGGCGTTTCGACATTTATATTATATCAGTTGAATTATATCCTCTCAAGATGTGAATTTTTTGAAATAAAAATGAAACGACGCTAATAAAATTCTGTCATATTTTTCCTTATTTATCACGGTAATCATTCATGTCTTTATTTGTTCGCGGCAACATTTATTTTTATTTATATTTTATTGCAGTGTACTTTAGAAAATTGCACTGAGCTGTAAAAAGCATTAAAACAATAATTTCATCAAATTATTAATTTAATATTTTAACTCATTTAATCTGGGCGAAGTTGCCACTTTTTCGGTCTGGATAATTCTAAAACTTCTTAGTTAGTCTATTAATAAAAGAATTCAATACAACTCGGATAATTCTAGAAAGGTTATCCGAGTGTGCTTATTTTAACTGTTTACATGTTTTTCCGGTCCTGTTCCTAGACAGTTGAAAGAATAATTGATCCGTTGAGCTTTTAAGTATATTGGTTGTATTGCCTGTCTCCGCGTCTAATTGAATAATTAATCGAATCCGAAAGAAGTTGCGCGTAACCTACAGCAATAATGCGGGTCTGCACTTAACTGTAGTTACAGGTCCGCATTAGCGACACGAAAGGCCCTTGGAACGAGCTGTAATTACCGTATCTTCCATCATTCAATCATATGACATGACAATACCAATGATAATTAATCACAGTAGCCGTTAATTAGAGACTGTTATCACTGTACCGTAAGGACAGACTCGTCATAATTGGCCGTTTCTGCAAGGGTGACCTTTGGATGAGTTCATGGCGACACGTCCCGCTGATGGAGACTGAACGCATGTTTAAATCGCTGTGACGGTTCGAAATTGGTTGTATTTGTTTCGATTACATGTTGAATTTATTGCTTATTCGGTATTATTTGTAACGGTCGGATCGGGGGCCTTTTTCGGATAGTGTCCGAGGGGGAGTAGGCAAATGGATGAAAAATATTGTGTCGTTATATTGTCAACAGTGGGAACGTGATATATGGAAATAAAATAAATTATCGCAGTTTTTGTAACAAATATGTTTAGTATTTAGATAAACGTAACGAAGGGGCACTTTTGGGGCGTTTGTTCTTGAAACGGGACAATTGATTTTTTTTTCATGTCGAAAGTGAATCGCCGGCAGTCACGCTTCTAGTTTCTACCCTTGGAATAATACTGAATATTTTACATGTGCTTATCGGCTAATTAGAATTCTACAACTGTACAACGTTGTCAGCTGGTTAAGTAAACAATGTTTCCCTCTAGGATAATCTAAGGATAATATAAAGAACCTAGTAAATGTATAAACAAGTATACAACCTAAATTCAATCACTTAAATTTATAAAACTGATAAACAAATAATACATAAAAATACGAATAAAAGGAACTGGAGGAATTTATATTATGAAACAAAGTCTATATTGTGTGTTTTATATAGGTGTTTTGTAGTATTTTTTTAACAAAAAGAAACTCAAAACGTGTTCTGACGCCATTCAAAATATGTAAATGAGATGTTTATTTACTTCTAGAATTTTGTGTTTAAAAAGATTGAAATTACAGCCTATTTTATTAGGTGTTAATAGGTAGATACAGTACATTTTTCTCTAATTAATTATTATTATTATCATAATGAAAACTTCAAATTAGGAAAATTTTCGAATCCATTTCCATTTGCTTAAAAATTGCGTTTCGATACTTAATTGCAAGAAAATAATATGATAAATGTATTTCTACAAACTGAATTTGTAAGTAACTGCTACTAACGGAATACAAAACGTAAAGAATTTTTTTTATAAAATTATAGTGTTTTAAAAATTACTTTTCTCTTGATTTGTTTTCGTCTTTTTTGACAATATCTACTGGATCGGCAGTACTAAATTTTGCATTCTGGGCGACCACATCCTCTTTTTGATTAACCACTTTCTGTATTGTGTCCATAATGGAAACACATTACCCACCTCACCCTTTCAAAACGAACTTCGAACCGGCTTTAAATTAAAATATCTTTAAAACGGTCCAATTCAGTGGTATAAAAGGTTATGCGTTTTTTATTCGAAATTGATTATTCTATTGATCTAAGCAATAAAAATTATTGTTGAGAGGCCAAAAAAACTGGAAAACACAGAAAGTGTATGTGACAACTGCTGGAACCGGAAATTGACTAGGTGTATTCGGTTTTCGTGATAACTAGTTTAAAAGGAATGTTCTCGCAAGTAACTATTCCAAATTTTATAATATTTGGTCAAATGGTTCCAAAGTTATTACAAAAAGAAAACAACAATTTTCCACATTCCGACGGCGACGGCTGTAAAATTCTTATTAGTAGAGATAGGACACATCATTTTATAGGTCATTTTTGAGGTTCAAATATTGCTTCATATTTATGGATAACCTTATAACAGAGTGCGCCACAACGCGTGCCCCCGGAAAAATGCCATGTAGGGTAAAAAAATACCAGGAACATGGAAAAAATGTTAAAAAAATTATTTCTATAAAAATTTCGAAGTTATGAGAGTTTAAATTTAGCGCTTTCACTCTATTTATTTCTGTGGGAAAAATAACTTTCCAAGTTTTTTTGCTACAGGCTATTAGAAGAGGAAACAAGGAAGCTATATCCTAAATTGTAACTCTAATGTTATTTGTGGCTTTTATTAGCAAAATGGCAAAACTATATGTACAATTTTTTTGACAGATAGAATTTTTTAAATATTTGGTCAATGTGTCTGGTATCTTATCTTATTTGAAACGTTTCCTTAAGACGCGAGTAGTGACACACCCTGAATAGATAAATGGATTTAATAAACTGAAAAGCGGCAAATTTTCCATTTTGTTTTCCATTGTACTACTACTATTAGAATCATTTATAGTAACTCAGTATTTCAGTTCCTATTTCCATTTTCTTTCACGTCTCAATAAATTTATATTATTGTAAGTATCGCATGCTCCAGCATTTCTACATGAATTGCTACAATTCCCAACAGAAATTGATAAAATTATCAATTCTTTTATCAGCTCATTCACAAAGCATTGTGTACCGGTAAACAATACAACAATTTTTAATACAACATACTCACGTAGCCTGACAAAAGGTACTTGAAACAAAGCTTTTAACTGGAAAATGTGTTACTGGTGAGCTTGGTTTTTTATCGTCCACTTTCAATATCGACATTTGGTCCTAAATATGAGTACTGCTGAAGCTCGCAGCTTTTAACATCGGTGTATTATCCTTGGCGTTAGTCCAAATCCGCCGGTGTAAATCACCGAGCCCTGAGCTACTATCCACACTCTCGCGGTACTAAGCGAACCCGGATAACTGTCAACAATTCCACTACTGCAAACGGTTCTGTTTACACTTTACCGACCTCCTGTTACTAGTTAAGCAGTCCTAACGTACATAAATACACAGAGTCGTCGACACATTTCATTTACATCCTCTTATTATAAATGAAGTTCTAAACCAACAGAGGCTTTGTACCTGCTGATGTATTGATGGAGGTGCAAACACTAGATCGAATGTCGGAATAATCACTAGAGAAAGTACATAACTAACGCTTTGAGGAATCAGGAAGGAAATTGGATGACATTTGTACACTGTTTTGAACTCTATTCCATTACATAGCGCCTCAAAATCAAAGCGAATTCAGAACAAGAGACTTGAGAGTAAAAACCAGTAACTACGAGTATAATCTTACCAATAAATTCTACAAAACCCATTGACATTTTGCAATAAAAAATTTGAGATTGTTCTAAGATATTATTTGCTCTAACAGACGGCAGGATTATTTGGCAAAAAGCGGTTTAAAGCTTTTTCCTATTGCGGCATAATCGAACTAGACAGGATTAAACAAGTTTGCTATCTGTCCATGTGATCTACTCAGTAGCATGTTCTGTACACGTTCGTGAGATTCTGATCAATAATATCGGCAATTACAAACACGCGCACTTTTATTCGTATATCCCTAACGAAAAAAAGCCAATTAGCATGGCAATAATCGTATAGCAAGTCAAACAATTTCGTTTTTAATTGCGCTATTTTATTGGGTATGAAATTTGTTGCGATTTGCTGAGTTCGTCTCGAATCTTTTTCCACACAATGTACTCCCAGATTATTTTTCCAAATTCTTCATGGCCGCTTCCTCGTTAACTTCTTATCTATTCGCAATGTCTTTTGCACATTTGCCAATCCTAGCGAGAAGAATAACAATAAGAGAAGAGATAGATGCATGGCCTCTTTTAATATGCACGTCAAGTTTCAGCCGCGTCTTGAATCTCGAGTGCCGGAAAGTAACGGCTAAGACAGGAGTAGACTGGAGCGATTTCCGGTTTCCAGATTAAAAACATTTGTGTCTATATTATACTCCCTCGGTCGAGCTATTTTATAAGAATTATGCAGAGTAAATTTGAAATTAAATTCGAAAAAAGGCTCTCTCTTTTTTTAAATTTCATTGTTTGTGTTGATTTTGAGGAACAAATATGATTGCGAGTCAAACCACAAAAAACATTCTGGAGACGTCTACTGAGATGAAATGGGACAACAGCTTTTGATTCGCCGGCTACCAAATGCAAATTAACCAGGAAGTGTCAGAAAAGTGATTAATCTACGTCGGGATTATTGCAGACTGCGCTGTCACTATATTATTATTGCTGAACGCGGATTATCGATTGAGCTGACATTTCTTTGTACGCTGAGATATTTTTGCAATATCAGGCGATCAGCCGAAAATATACTTTATGACGAGCATTCTCCTTTTTCTCCTCTAATGTCTCATAGAACTCATAGGGCATTAAATGTTAAATAGGGAAATCCTTCGAGCGGTACAACCTACATGAAATTGCTGTATATTATATCATAGAAGGTTTGCGTGTTTTGTCAAAGGATCAAACTAAACGTAATTTAAACGCTTTCAGTTTAACCACTAACGCCGAAGTCAATCGGATTCTACAAAAATTTGTCTTAAAATTATAGTTTGAAAATCTTGTTCTCATTTATATTATCTGCATTTTGCTCACATGAAGTGTTTACTTTTATTTACGCTTATCATATCCCTGGTGGATATAATTTAGAGCTGACAAAAAATGAACTACTCGACTTAACCTTCTGGCTCTTTCCACTTTTAAAATAAACAGTTAATTTAGTCGCGGTGGTCGAGTGCTTTCAGTTTTTCCACCGTTCCAACAAAATTGAAATTAGCGATGGAGTGGACAGCGTCAGAAAGCAAGAGGTGATATTTTAGAACCCGGAGAGTCGTTGGAGGCTCGCACATCGGAAAGTGCAGTGAGTTGTGGAGTCTTGTAGCAGACACGAGCACAAAGAGAGCACTCAAACATGTTCATCTCACCCTCGGCTTCTTCCCTCGGGAAATAAATTTGTTATCTGTGCTTTAATTGTTGACAAGTTGTGTTGGCTGTTATTCAACTTTAAAGTTTTGCTTTATCAGTTAGAAGGGAATTTATATTACTGTATGTAATGCCGTTCGAAGAAGCAATGCAAACTTGGCGGAGACAGCTACCAAAAAGCGTCATCCTAGACTGACAAAAACTGATTCTTGTTTAGTAAAGCGGGGGTATTGATCTAGTTTTAACTCGAAAAACTTGGAGCGACGAAATTGACGACAGGAGAATGCTCTGCCAGAGAGGTTTTTACCAAAACTAAACAATTCAGAAGAAACTGAAAGAAGCTTCGCGGTGAAAGCTTATTATAGTAATACTATAAATAAAAATTATTATAGTATAGACAATTTTTTTTCGACTTATATTACTTAGCCTATCTAATATGAATATTAGAGAACTCTTAGATAAATATTTTTTATTTAAATTATTTATTTCCGTCGAGGGTGGTTCCATTGTTGTAGCTTGGGAAATATAAATTTGTCAACGTCGTTCCATAATTTCTGTAATCTTTATTTTACGTCAGGTGCGTTCATTAAATGCATACTTTAAACCGCGAGAGATACTTTCTTTGATAAAATTCCTGCTTTAATATTCTTCTGTCATCATCATTATATTAAACCATCAAGCAATGATAAAGAACTATTATTTTAAATCTATATTTTCGGCAAGCTATATAGACGAATTTACTGGACGAAAAAGCTGGTGGAGCTTCTCGGAAATGTGTCGGATAGTAAGTTTGCCTTCAATATAATAAGTTGCCGAGATAATATTTGATACGGAACCGATAAAGTTCGTATTGGATAAGAAGGGAGTCGTTCAATATGAGTTCTCTGCAGTTGCCAATATTGTAAATTGAATAATGTACGTAAGTCTGGTGCAGATGCGATAACAATAAAGGAACTAATATAATAAAAACCGCACTGTGGTTTCATTGTGCTCCTTGCCACTTGGAATTTGTTTTCTTGTTTTTAATTCATAAACTTCCAACTAAAAATACTCTAAATATTACAAAATTATCTTCTAGTTGACGAAATAAGCAGACGTTGTCGTCGCTTGTTATACCTTTTAATTGACTTGTCTGAGGTTGCTAATTTATTTCTTACACTAACCTGAGCTTATGTTATGTGTTTACTCGAAGGTGATAGTTAGCTCTTTGGATTATGCTTTAGAGATGTGAAGATACTTTTAATAATAAATATAATAACAAATTTAACTTCTGTTTAATGCAGAATATTATTAATTTATTTCAGGAATATTTATTATACGTTTGCAATGATTAACTACGTTTAAATTGAGCCAGTCTCGTGGTTCGATTTTGAATTTAACGAACCGAAAAATTATTGTATTCAAGCAGGCTTGAATACGTATGCTACATACGTAGATAATAAAAAAAAAACAGGGACATTTTTTAACTCTGAACATAGCCCTATGTTTAATTTGAAAAAAATCAGATCAATGCATTGCTGCGATTTAATGATAGTCTCAGGAGCGTGTCTACAGTTTAAAAGCAACGAAATAAAATCTTGCTTTATTTAAACGAAGATGACAACATAGTCAGAAAAATTACAAGCAGATAGAATTAAAAACTTCACAGTACGAAATAAAGATATAGCAGAAATTTTGCTGAAAACTATATTTTAAAATATGTAATGATCAAAACAGAAATTTTTGGTTAGCCTTATGTTTTTAACTTTTATTGAAAACGCTGCACATACGACTAAAGACAGAAAGAAAGTGTTAAGGACAAGTTGTGGAGAATTACATACATTTGCTTTAAAAAAGTTCGGGACACCGTATCTCTATCTTAATGGTTTGGGTTTAAATAGCTTTTTAGACATCCCACCACGACTACAAGGGAAATATTTTTGTTACTAAAGCATCTTTGACTGTCTGTAGGGCTAAAATTGAACATAAGGCTATCTTCAAAATTAAAAAAAATGTCTCTGTATACAAGGTGATTCACGAGGAACAATGAGCCTGACCAAATTCTCGATGCAACCACCATTACTCTTCGCAAGTTATTTTGCGACACCTATAATGTTGGTTGCATCGAAAATTTAGTCAGGCTCATTATTCCTCGAGAATCACTCTGTATATTTGCTATGTTATCGACATTATTTTTTAAACGATGCTTTGGCTATTTTAATGTAAATTACAACGTAAATATCAATTTTATATTGCACGTTAGATTTATAACTTAGTTCTGTATGTTCAATTTAAAATAGTGGTGGTAAAATAAAGGCTATGTGGGATTTGTGATTATTTTCCATTTTACTACTGGTACAATGTGCAAGGTGTTACAATTAGTAGTTGCATTGCATGTAATTTAAGTTTGCAATATGAAGCAGTCCCTGGTGTGAAAACTGGCTCTTAAAGTTAACTCCGATATCTTGTTTGAAGACAATCGAAGCCGAATATCGGTACAAGCAAATCGAATTCCAGATTTCATCGACAATAATGCCAAAACTCTGGTAGCATCTCGCATTTTGCAATCTCTGAATATAACGAGTCTGTAAATTATAGATTGTACGTTCATATTGCAGCACTCGCTGATATAATGTTGTCGAACTTTCAACTACTGTTAAACTCCCGCATTTAGAGTTTTAGCACTTACAATGGCCCCTCCTAATTTGAAAATCGAAAAGCCCATGGATATCTGGCATCGTTTCGGCTGGCAGATTGCCGAGACAGTTCCTGGAGTGGTTTCGTTATGACCCGTTCGGATTTATGATCTCTCCCGAGTTCAAACGATGCATTTCTCGGGTCACTCTTGCCGTTCTTAGCGCCTCATTAACCCCGGCTCAGGGGGTGGAACTGAAGAAACGCGCTCCTTTCTCTTAATAGACGCTTTAACTTTAATAAATGTTACTTATGTCCGAGTGAGACTAAATTACGGCGACTCCGAGGTATTTTAAAAGCACTAAAACTGACGGCACGATGGAAATTATTGCCGCCAGCTTCAATTATTTATTATTGCCGTTTTTTCCGGTTTTAAATCGCGAAGAGTTCATTTCGTCACGCTGAAAAAAATTCGCTACAATGGAACACATAAATTTCAACTAAAGAAATTTTATTCAAACAACAATAAAACTTTTCTTAATTTCCAGTTTGCCGCAGAAAAGAGGACAGGCTCTTCATTAAAAAACCATCGTGGAGGGATTTTATTGCAACAAATTGTCGGCACGGATGCGACCAAAATGACATACACGCCTTCTTTCAAATTGTCTTTTTGCACGACGACAACCAACTAAATAATATTTTTCACAATTTTTAATCTCCAGTTATTATTTATCTCAATCGATTTTAAGGTCATGATTTGAAAGAAACAGGCACTAAAAGCTCTTTACCTTAGTTTCAATTTTTATTAATTAATTAGTGAAATATATTTTTTTAATTTGGGTCTATAGTCAACAAAAGATTATTAAGACAATAAAAAAACATCTCCGCAATTGCAGCGAGAATGCTTTTGTAATAACACGAATTTGTGCATTTTATGTCTGTTACAACTTTCAAATTGTGCCAGAATATTCTCGCAAGACTAATACTACAACTCATTCTTTTTTCTTTTTCAGCAAGCGCCACATATTCCGTAGAGGCAGTTCAGGGTGGCATGGCAAAATTACCATGCGATATTATTCCAGCCATGCCTGGTGACAAGATGCATATAGTCATATGGTTTAAGGAGGGTGAGAATCGTAAAACCCCCATATACTCGTAAGTAATTAACTCAGTACATATATGCTTTCTGTAATTGTGTACATTTATTACGCTGTGTTCCGGTTAGCGGGTCTTGATGAATGTCTAGTGCCATTATTAAATTTGTTTGAACCAAATCGTTGAATTTGGATCAATTAGAATAACAACATGTTAATGTCTGAAATTCCGCATGTTGATTATTGTAGAGTGGACCTGGTTGAAATTATACGAGCATATAGTTAACAGGAGCAGCCTCTAGCCGCTCGAAGCGTCTTTTTTCGCCTGTATATAATTAATCCATGTTTCTAGGGTATTGCTGTTGAAAAGAACATTTTTAGTGTTCAGTTATGAAAGTGTTTTTTCTATTAAATAACTTAGTCTTTCGTAGAACTAGTTCAAAAGTTGAGATCGCCCTCAGCACAATTCAGGATATATCAGTTTCATTTTATCCTGCAGTTCCAGTTCCTTTTAAACTCTCCCGGCTACAATGTAAACAAAGAAGTTTGTTAAATAAATAGAAAGCAAAAATATACCTTCTCTTGTATACGTGTTATTGTTGTTTGAATACTACAAGCCATTTGCAAGTCTCAGATACCATAAAGTTAAGAGAACAATTGTACACAAATAAATATACAAGGTGTTTACGGTCTTGGTGTTGAAATTTAAATGAGATGATATTCACGGTAGAAGAAAACTAATACGCTATATAAAACAAAAATTCACGTTATATGCGTTATAATTCATTTTATACTATTTGTTTGAGAACTGCTGCTTCGGGTGCAACAATGGCCATTAGTATCATTACCTTGGGTTTTACGGTAAATCATAATCACGACAACCAATTTATTATTTTAATATTTGTCATTCATGTTCATAAATTTAGAAAAATTAAGAAAAACGAATCAAACCTATTGGAAACCATTTCGCTGCAAGAGAATAAACAGAAGATTTTCAAATTTTGATAAAAACTAAAGCAAAAGCAGATGATCAAATGATGACAGTGTCAAAACTATGAAGTGACTTTTCTGTTTCATTGTCATGGATACGATTTTTTTATCTGTTGCAACAATACAATATTATCTGGGGACAAGGAAATAATTCCAGTGACCTTCAAACCGTGTACCAATATTTTGGAGGTTAATAACATTTTTAATAATAACAATTGTGTGAGTTTTTTTCTCGGTTACAGTATTTCTGTTTTTCTGTATTTATATACGTCAATTTTCAATTTCAAGACTGTAAACACCCTGTATACCGCGTGTCCGGTCTCAAACTCAAACATAGAACATAGAAATTTTCCCAATTTCTTTGCTGATAAAATAAATAGGTATCTACGAGAGTATCTAAGTAATCAAGAATTTTATTAGTTTTTATTAAAAACAACAAAAATAATACTATTGTTACTATTATTTATATTAAGTTCCATGTTAAATTCCTATGTCCGTTATCGAGACCGGACACCCGATATGTTTTGAAAATACATAATACAATAACTTGTATCTATACAGAGATGTACTTTCATTTAAAGAGCACGATTTGTATCAGGAATGCAAACAAAACGAATAAGAAAATTAAAAGATATAACCAACCAATCAAGTTCAAGATAAAATCAGGCAAAATCGTTACTCAAAAGCCACCGAACCTGAAATAAAATTAATTATAGCAGATCGGTTTTAGGTGCCGCAACAGGAGAACGGGTTTTGTGAATAATTATTTCGAGAGAAACAACAGGAAATGTCCCGGTGGGGGACAGCTCCAACTTGCAATGGCGTAATTATCATGTTCAAATGCCAGAATCTATTGCTAATTATTCAGAACCGAATGAAAATTAATACAGAAAAAATTGAGTTAAAAAGTTGAGTTAAGTTAAAAAAAAAACAAGTAAATTGACTATAATTCTTTCATAAAATTTAAAAATTAACATGCAGCTCGAACTAACGTTCTCGCGGTAAAACATTCTTGCGTGGATACAACGCTACGAGTATCTAACACACTCTTACAATAAATAACTATTATTTATATACAATTTTTGCAGACTATTTGTTACTCGATTTACTACGTATATATGTATACTTAAGAAATAAAGTTATGCAATAATCATGGTTTAAGTTATTTGGTGATGCAGCGAGCGCATGCACTGGCGTTGGCTGAAGTGTGGCCGAACTGGTCACGCGATTTTTAGACAAGGATGACATATGCGGGCCACTCGTTTCTGAAAGTCCGCCTAATAAAGTGCACCTGAGGTGGTTACTTCAGCAATTTTATATTGTTCTAATACATGTTTATCTTTACGTTTTGAAATGGGAAAAAATGTTGTGTGCCCAAGTGTAAAAGTGGCTATTCTAAAAATAATGAAAAATTATCTTTATTTCCGACACCTACCACGGAAAATGTTGCCTATAATCGTATAATTCCAAAAATTCTGTATTTTCACGGTAAAAGATCATGTGTGTAAAAAACATTTTAAAACAAAACATATAATTATATAAACTGGCTGTTATACGGTAATTCTGAAGAAAATTAATTAAAATTATAACCACCATAAAAATACCGTGCAATCAAAAAAAAAATAAATAAATTAGAGTAGGCGTGATTAAAGTCCTTCAGATATTCCTTTTGAGTGAAATAATGTTCACTTTAGGGCAGAAAATTTTTATTGCTGTACAAGAGGAAAACGGTGGATGGTTATTTTCACATTCAGTTTGTGTGGAAAAATTTCAGCCCAGATTCCCAGCCAATGTGTTGCCAACTGTAGAATTTAATCGAACCCTACTCTAATTTATTTTTTATTTGATCGCACGGTATTTTTTCTAGATTGAAACAGCTTATCTAGGTTTTGTCAAATTTTATCTCAAAAAGATTAGAAGATTATAAGAAGAAGCGGTACTAACTATTTTTCCAGATTGTCCAGGATATTGTTAAATTTAAACCACAAGTTAAACTAAGCATAAAAGCAAAAAGAATTGAAAAAGCAATTCTAAATTTAGATTTCTTCGATTGCTGTTTTTAATAATTATCAATAAATAATAATAATTTGGTTATTTATTTTAGTAGAGGAATCAAATACAAGGTGATTCACGAGGAATAATGAGCCTGATCAAATTCTCGATGCAACCACCTTTACTCTTCGCAAGTTATTTCGCGACAACTGTAATGTTAGTTATAGTCGTCACGATTGATTGATTGACGTATGCAAAGCTTTATTGAGGGTTAAGTAGCCTTGCGGTCGGCCGTAATAATTTTTCACTGTTGGTGGTACTACCCTGAAGATTTACAAAAGAGCCGTATTCAGGAATTTTTGTAGTAGGCTTTTAATTTATTACAAGCATAAATTTGGGAATTTATTTGATAATTTAATATTAAAGTGATAATGCAGATTTGTAAAGAAACAATCTCAAAATATAGCTGAATATATTAAAATAAATTTAGTTTTTTTTTTATAAAAGCCCAAAAACAAATTTCTGTTACGGACCATATCTTCCTACAAACCTTTGAAACGTCCCTGTCCTAAGAAATGCAAATTTGTTTATCTCTACCGCAAACCGAATGAACCACCGTGGGGGGTAATCGTCTTATTCTACCAGGTGAATAAAAAGTATGGAACGAAGCGTTTTTCTCGTAAACTAACCACTTGACAAAAAAAATAATTAGTGTAGCGTAAAGTCCAATTAAAATGTTACCATTTATCAAGAATAACATTTTTCGAAATTTCTTTTAGTTTTCGGGTTTTATAATTTTTTTAATTAAAGATTATGATCTAAAAATGACCTTTAATTAAATAAAATTATTTTTTAGCTAGTACTTTTTTTTAAATTAATTGTTAAAGTTGCGTTCCGAGCTCATCACGAAGATTTTCCGAACTTAACCGAAGTGGTTGTTTCATGCTTTTCATCATGGGAGAGCGCTGATTTCTATGCAGGTGCTTTGGGGTGGTTTCGAATGGACTAAAAATAGAAGAAAATGATTTGTTTTTACATTTTTTGATCCATCCGGAACCACCCCAAAGCACCTGCAACAAAAACCGGGCTCTCCAACGACCAAAGTCATGAAACGACTCCCTCGTTCAAGTTCGGAAAATCTTCGTGATGGGCTCGGAACGCAACTTTAACAATTTATTAAAAAAAAGTACTGACTAGAAAACAATTCTGTTTAATTAGAGGTCATTTTTGGATCATAATCTTCAATTAAAAAAATTACCATAATGGGTTGCCATTTAAAAAAAAAAAAATTTTTCCAGAACTCGCAAACTAAAAAAAAAATTGGAAAAATGTTATTCTTGATAAATGGTCACATTTTAATTGGACTTTACGCTACACTAATTATTTTTTTTTGTAAAGTGGTTAGTTTACGAGAAAAACGCTTCGTTCCATACTTTTTATTCACCTGGTATAATGAGTCTCAAATATTGTTGGTACCAACTATACATCGAAAATTTGGTCAGGCTCATTATTCCTCGTGAATCACCTGGTATAGCTGTATAACAAACAAAATTTATTTGAAATAAGAATAAAGGTTCTTCTATTTATTTATTTACCTTCTAGTCTGTGGTCTTTACATTCAATTCCGAATGGTGATAATTAATTAATGTGATTTCAATAATTATAAAATAAAGTTCAGTTCAAAGTAACGTTATTTAAAAAAGTAGTAATCGACGCAAGGTGTTAAATGAACTTTATATATTTGATCTCTCTGATTTAATTTTTCTCTGGATAAAAAATAAACTACAGTCCAAAAACCGAATTAATTAATAACAAATTTTTGATAAACTGATGTGTGTGTAACGGCAGTTTTACAATTACTAATAATTTTAAATTTAGAGTTAAATTTTACGTAGGTCCAGTTTCATGATCGAATTAAAGAGACTTTAAAGTTAATGTTGGTTGAAAATTTGAAAATTTGCTCAAGGAGTCCGTAGTAATTAGCACATTCTAAACAACATTAAATTTAATGCTCCTTTAAATACGATTATGCAACTGGCCCTTAGAATATTATGCTCCTACGAAATATGTAGGTGTTTATCGTTCTTGAAAAATCTTTGTCTTCTATAATCCGTTTCATAAAATTACCTTATTTAAAAAGAATTATTTTTATCTTACAGGTTGAGTTTTAGAGCTACCTCTTAGACCATTGTTTTCGGTGATAGAAATCAAATATTATTCGCAAGTGAGATAAAGTACTCACAAGTGAGTAAATTTTACTATTGTATTATATTTACTATTATATTTTTGTAGGTGAATATTTTACTTGAATGAAACTTTATTTTTTGAATAGTTGCACCTGTAAGATAAAACGTGATCGAAATGCCACTATGAAACTCGTGAGAAGTGTCCCACTCGTGCGCAAGCGCGATGCATTTCTATCACTTATAATATAATGTACTATTAATTAAGTACTAATTTATTTAATTATTTAATATACCTACTAATTTTTAATATAATAACTGTTTTCAAGTGAAATTCAATATGTATTTGTTTCACGTTTTACATGTAATAAAAATAAGTTCAAGTAAAGCTTTATCATTTAGATAATATTTCTTATAGAATTCAGATTTATAAGTAGTAGGTATGTGAGGTGTTTTTTTATATAAACTTGTACTAAATTTTTTTTAACTATTATCATTTATACAACTGCAACTTTTTGGTTCATTCCTTCATTTTATTGTTGATAGTAATAATGGCCCGATTACGCTATCTCTTTCTAGATTGAGCGTTACCGGTTTGGCCACACGTTTGCTGGGCTCGCTGCATCACCTAAATATCTTACACCGTGGCGACAATTGTTGTGGGGTGTGTATTTACTCCTGTCATTATTATGCTCAGTTCTCTCTCTTGCCTTCTGTCACAGTTTTGACATAAGAAAAGTTTATTTCTACTCACTGCTGTGCAAAATAGTCTAGCCCGAGGGCTATATAGTACCAACGACAAATGTAATGTTGGTTGCATCGAGAATTTGGTCAGGTTCATTATTCCTCGTAAATCACCCAGTACATATTTACTTTAATTTTATTCTGGTTCTCGAGTTATTCAAACACTGGTATAAATTAAATAAAATATTTATCGGTTTCTGTCTATTAAACGTCTCTTTACATTTATAAAACGTTGGCTGGTAGCTTAGCCATAACTGTATCCTGTATAAAAAATCGGTAAAAGGTAAAATACTACTTTACCGAAATGTCAATTGTCAACATTTGTCAAGGAATGGAAAAGTAATAAATGTGAAAACTAATAAATGAATTTTATTTAAACAGAAAAAGAACTATGAACAAAAACACGATTAGCCCGTCACACCAAACTTTTATTTAAATCACAACGCGTTTCAACCACAAAGTGGTCATCCTCAGGTGACGGGCTAATCGTGTTTTGTTCATCGTTTCCATACCAAGAAGATCCAAGAAGAAGAAAAAAAAGAACTGTAAAAAATATTTTATAATTTTATATGTAGTATAATGCCACAATGAGAATTCTATGGAAAATTTACTACAACTGCTTTTCATTATCGTCGTTAATAAACATTGATGGTGTAATGTAAAACGTAACCATGACTTGGGCACAGGTCATGCAAACGAAATTAGCTCAATATTTTTTGAAACAAATTTTCGGTTTTCAACTGTTGGCTCAATCGACAGAAACCGATAAAATCTTGAAAATACCGCGGATGCAATCAATGTCATAACAGTCTTAGATGTCTTAAAAGTCTTCGCTCACAAGCTTCCTCGGATTTCAATTGACATCTGCGAATGTTAAGATATTGGTTACATCCTAGATATGTTTATAACTATTATACAGGCTGTCCCAGCGAGTTGAAAAAGTCCGTTAGTGACTTTTAAATGGTAAAATTTAAAAAAATTCATAAGACATTGATAGATACTAATCTAGTGCATCACCTAATAGTATATTAAAGTACAAGTTGCAGAAGGTATCTATTCAAGCACAAACTTAAAATTCCGAAACGAGCCGCGAAGCGGCGAGTTGAGGAACAAATAAGTGCTTGAAGAACCTTCTGCAACAAGTGCTTTATACTATTTTTTTTCTATTTCGCCGCTTTATATCATTTTATAAATTAAAAAACGAAAATTAAATTTTTTTTCTAGAGAATTTTGCGACGGTTGGCGACATTTATGTGTGGAATAATTTTAGGCGGCTGTAAAAATAAAAATTATTCTTATTTTCACATTTGAAAATGAATTGTGAAGAAAGTCCGTCACTAAAATTAAATTACCGCGAACGACTTATTCCAGCACGCAAATGACGTCATTTGGGTGCTGGAATAGACTTATTCTAACACCGAAATAGAAAAAATTATTTTCAACCATACATCATGTCCCAAAAATAAGTTACGATACAAACTGTGTTTTTTTTAAAATGAAACACACATGTTTCATGGCATTTTTGGATGTAGCTTTTTAAAACAGTGTTTTTACGATAAACTTTTATTAGTCGATTTCGCTTAGTTTTAGAAATAGGACGGTTTTTTTTGACGGAAACATGCACTTTTTAAAAATTCATTACACAAGAACTAAGACAGCTAGAACAATTTTTGTTTACTTCTGCAAAGAAGAAAGTACAGAATTTAAAGCTGTAGCAATTTTTTAGCGTTTTGCGTTTGTAAAGACTAATAAATTAAGAAGTTTGTTAAACGTTAAATAACTTAAGAAAATTAAATGGAACATCCCATTGTTTTATTTTTGCATCTAATAGATTGATAAATTGACTATCTAAAAAAAATAACTTTTAATGTCTAGAATTGATAAATTAAAAGATATTTAATTTTAAAGTTAACTGTAGCAACAGTGCCTATCAATGTCGGACCATTGTTGATACTATGGCAGCTATAGTAATTCCACCACGGATCACTTATCCGTTGATTTATCGAGAGATTATAAAAGTCGTTATAAATACTGAAATTCGAATTATTTTATTGTGAAAAAAAAGAACAATGGATTCAGTTTAACACAAATGTGATTATTAAGTGATATTTCTTCCATCTCTTGTGCAACTGTGCACTTTTTGGCTACTGAAACAATAGTAATTATTTTTTTTTAATGTTATTGATTATAAACACCTAGTAAAAAAAATATTTCTAGATGTCTTAGTCTTTGTGTAATAAATTTTTAAAAAGTGCATGTTTTCGTCAAAAAAACCGTCTTATTTTTAAAACCAAGCAAAATCGACCAATAAAAGTTTAGCTTAAAATCATTGTCATAAAAATCTACATCCAAAGACGCTAAAAACATGGTGTTTCATTTAAAAAAACACAAGTTTGTATTGCAACTTATTTTTGAGACACGCTGTTGAAAATAATTTTAGGCGATAGACTATATCTATCAATGTCCTATATATTTTTATTTTATTTTACTATTTAAACGTAACTAATGAACTTTTTCAACTCGCTGGGATCTGTATACAGGCTGATTCTTAAATAAACCGACAAAATTTTATCACAGCTTTCTAAGAATAACTGGAGACAAACTGTAACTTTTTTACGTTTATATCTTTTTGGGGCAAAACCCCCTCGATCCGTGCCACTCACGGCGTTTATGAATTATTGCAATGATCAGATACATTTTCATGAAATTAATACCAAGTTTGCACTACCTATGCTAATACTATTTCCGAACACATCAGTGGCGTACGCTTTACCTCGAAAATAACTTTAATAAATTTTATTTGGAGAACGGTTAAACAAAGGCCTAACTCTAAATTACAAGTTGAAACTTAATGTTTTGAAACCAGCATTTTAAATTTTATGGGGGGTTTGTACTTTTTAAATTTTGCGTCTGGAAATTGCAGCCCAAGCTTTTAATAAAGAATACACAACTCAAGAATTCATAAATTAGAATTTTATGTTGGAGTCGTAAATTTTACATTTTAAATGAAGTATTGAGTGTGAAGTTTGGAATTTGTCTTTTAAAATTTAGAATTTCGAAATTTAAAGCAACATGTTTGAAATAGGTTTTTTTTTTTAATTCCTTTAAACTATTAGGTTAATAATTTTATTATTTTAACCTGTTTGGATAAAGAATAGCAAACTATTATAGGTGTATTAACTGTTTATTTTGTCCATTGTGCCCGAAAAGATAATCCTATTGACGTTTGAATGACACACGTGATCTCTTTCTTCTGTCGTAATGATCCAATCGTCACTGGTCGATTTGGTCTCTATTTGTTGAGGATTTTGTTCCACTAATCTATTACTTTGTTGTCCTTCCAGGTTCGACTCCCGAGATAAACTGCCGGAGCAAGGAAAGCACTGGCATGACGAAAGTGTCTTGGGAGCTCGAGCTCACTTCCGTTATCAAGACAAACCAGCTATACTTACACTGGACAGTGTCCGAGACAGCGATGGGGGAATCTATCACTGCCGCGTCGACTTTAAACAAACTCCTACAAGGAACATTAAAGTCAACTTGACCATTATCAGTGAGTTTAGCCTTTAATCGTCTTAGAAACTACAGATCTCAGCTCGAAACCTGACAGATTACGATATTAATTAAGCCATCATCGTCAGAAACGTACTCGGACGAACTTAATTAACTTGCCAGAAATTTAGCTAGAATTAGTTTGTTTTGGTTGACGATTTTCATTTTTAAATAAAGGTGGTGAATGTTTTCTTTATTAAAATTTTGTTTGCTGTTTCATAAACACGTAAATATTTATGTTTACGTAATTAAAATTGTGAATGCAAATTGATAATTACGCAATTACCTGCGAGTCTCATCTCGTAATATTCTTCATAAACTCTTTAATCAAGCAAGTTTGTTTTATTACAAACATTAAACACATCGCGCAAAAATTGGTCCCCTGCCATACGTATGAAAATTAATTACGACTTTTTGTTTTGCGGTGACACTCATTTTCTTGCTTATAAAAATTGCGAGTATTAAATTCAAGAAAAAATGTTGAAATTAAACAATTTGGGGTTGAAGATTAATTTTGTTATAAAAGTCGCAGATATGAAGTACAATAAGTACACAAAAGAAAAAAGTAGCGCACAAAATTTATAATTGTATGAGTAAATTTTTTTTAATCTCGAACAGGTAGATTTTATTTTTGTAAAGTGATACATTTTCATTATTTATAATGCCAATATTTTTTAAGTAACGACATTATCAGTATTTTCTTAAATGGAAACCAACATTTTTATTTACTGTTTTTGGTAATATATATTTTTTTAAAGATAGAAAATGTACCCATTACTAAAAACAGTCAACATAATAGTTGATCGTCATTTAAAAAAATTAATGATGACGTTATTACTCAAAATCCAATGACGTCATAAATGTTACAATATTGTCAAAATGTAGCATTTATAAAAATAAAATCGACCTGTTTGAGGATTTTTTGAAAAATGACCCATAATAAAAATATGAATTTTGTGCGTTACTTTTTGTTATTTATTTACTTTATCATTAAAATTCTAACTTGAAAGGCCTGTCGCTAAAACATATCAAAGTTTGTTACTCTTACATAATAACTAAAATTTAAATTTTAAAAATAAGGTTTAGATATATTTGGTTGATACCGAATAAGTTTTAATATCTTTGTTGAAGGAAACAAATTTATACACTGTGTCAATTTTAAAACTTGCAATCGGCAAGCAAAAACTTATTAGTAATCACTCAAAACCGTTTTGGTGGTCCCTAGGGGGAATTAAAATCACATGATAAGTGACACACCTCCACCCACCCTTGAATATAATAAAAAAATGAAAATTTAACGTCTTCGTTTTTGAATAATTGGAAAAATGGATTTACCAAATAGGCTGTTGTATGACATTTTTGAAAAGCGCTTGTTATGGGCTTTCCAACGATGTATCGCAAGTAAGGTCGTGCCATTTAAAATTTTCAACTTAAGGTGGCTGTGGCTTGAAGGGTGGGTGGAGGTGGAGGACATTTTGATTCCTCCTAAAAACCACCGAAACGGTTTTGAGTGATTCTCAATAACTTTTTTAGTTCTAGAGATATTGCTGATTGCAAGTTTTGAAAATTGACACCCTGTATATGGAAAGTTCATTATAAGTCAAATCATGTTGAAAATGAGATAGTTAAGCATTTTGTATATAAGAAGCTTGCAAGGTTGAAAAACAAAATCTTTATTGAAAGAGAATTGATAATATTTTTAAGTGGTGCAAGATTTAACAATACAGTGGCATAACTCATCTTGAAAAAAATTGTGCTTTAGACTGATTGAGTTTTGAGCCCTCCATATAATGAATCTGATGTTCAAAGTACATAAATATTTATAAATGCAATAAATGTGTATCTACATCAATAAAAAGACTAAATAGCAGCTGGTAGACAAAGAAATCAATAAGGTATATACAGCGTTTTACTTTTCTTCTAATTAATTTTGCAATTTTCGATACAACTTCTTGTAAATTTATATTGTTTCAAAGTAGATACGTTTAGAGTATATTTACGTGGTTGAAGTAATATTCAACTTCTTCACGTTATTTTTTAAAAAGGGTGAAACTTTCTTGTCATATGTAAACTTACCTTGAAAGCAAATATCTTGGTTAAGCTTTTTAGTTTGCTTAAAATATCACTTCGTTTGATTATAATGGACTTGCTTGAAAGTTTTTAAGTAAATATACTTATTGTAAATATATACTTATTTATTACCTATTGTGATTTGCAAAGTTAGATGAATACGTCGTTTTAACCATTCCAGTATGACGCATTCATAGTGAAGCAAATTATCTGCATTGCGACATCAGCGGTTATGGGTACAATTTTTGTTTATTTTTCTCTCTAATGAGCTGTTGGCAATGTCATGGCAGTTGTTTTAAATTATGTTGCATTTTTTACCTCCGTGTCATGTCACACACCTGAAATATTTTCATTTATGGATTTTTGTTTCGAATTTTTTTATTTGTTCAATTTCGGTGCAATTGTGCATCGTTTGAGGCTACTCGAGGTGACTTATTCTATTGTGAGGTTCGACTACGTAAATGATTCAAAGTGCCGGCTGAAATTTATCTTGGCATTAATTCTGATTTACGAGAATCGCTGAAACTCGCTTAGTTTCCGTCCCATTTCTCATCTCGATCCATCTATTTGTCGCATCTAAGGCAGTCTGGAATAATTGCTACAGAAACATAAAAAAGTATGATATCTCGCGGGTTTTATCCGAAAAAAATCGGCGAAAAGACGACCAAATTAATTGGCCGGAATGAGCAACGACACCATCAAACGAAAAATGTGTAGTATTCAAAATAAATTTAAATTAATTCAGTTTAGGCTTGGCATGTGATTGAAAACTGTCTCTTTGCAGAAGTGCAGGTTTTTAATTTTGTGCACCGGCAATCGGGATTAGCAGCGCAGCGTCGCTGGCCTTTTTATTGAAACTTCGATTAGGAATTGATTTGATTTGCGATGCGGACAATGTTCAAAGATACCAGAAATGTATCATTACTCAAACAGTTTCATTACTGTATGTAAATATGACGAAATAAAACAATTCAAGTGAATAACAGATCAAGATGTCTTTGCCAAACACGAGAAAACATGCCTTTGACAACATATATTTGCTTTCTTTGGCAAAGAAAAATTCCGGATTTGATGTCATATTTAAAAAAAAACAGTTCATACAGATTACGTAATTTATCATTATAAATGAATTATTGAAATTTCTACACTCGGTTATCCGTAACAAAATAATTTTAAATAATTACTTGTACCACATTTGTTTTATTCATTTAAAATATATGTTCATAATTTTGATTAAAATTGGAGAGCAGAAATTATTTTAATTAATATTAATGAGTTATGTTTTATTGCATAGAATAAAAATTTCAAGCAAAAGTCATTTAATTTTTAGTGCGGATTTCATTGACAATATTAACATGAAAATGTAATAAAGATATAATGATTGCCTAAAATTAAGTTAAATTATTATTCATTGTTTATATTTGTACTACAAGGATTTATTTTTAATGACACGACAATATGAGTATAAAATGTATTTAGAAATATTAAACTGTTTTAACTTCTCTTAAATGAGATAATTTTTAGTCGAGTTTTTATTGTTTATTTCTTTGCTTTGTTTATTAAAGACAAAATGATCTTTTACAGAAGAAAATGCAATAATATAGATTTTTTTAGTTTTAGTTAGTTCTGTTTGTATAACTACAATTCTAACTGAAAAAAATTACGACGGTGGTTATATTAATAGTTTTTATTCTTACAGGTTGAGTTTTTGAGCTACCTTAGACCATTGTTTTTGGTGATAGAAATCAAATATTATTTACAAGTGGGATAAAGTACTCACAAGTGAGTAAATTTGACAATTTTATTATATTTACTATTATATTTTAATAGGCGAATATTTTACTTGAATGAAACTTCATTTTTTGGATAGTTGCAGCTGTAAGATAAAACGTCATATATCACACGTGATCGAAATGCCATTATTAAACTCGAGAGAAGTGTCCCACTCGTGCGCAAGCGCACTCGTCGTCAAAATTCTCACTCGCGTATAATGAATGATGCATTTCTATCACTTATAATATAATGTACTATTATGTTCCAAGAGAATAAACAACAATTTTAATCCTGAGAATGTAAGTATTGTCTGAGGCCATCGAAGGGAGCCGAAGGTATTTCGATTCGAGGGATTAATAGTCCGGGCAAGTTAGCTTAAAAAATAAGGGTCAGGTTACAATAATTCGCATAAAGCTGAAAATTGGTACGAATGTTGGGAACCCCATTATAAATGAAATGTGAAAAGTCCCCATCGATCCCACATCTGTAAAAAAAGTTATTCAAGGTCAAAGGTTTCGATAATAGGTTTTTAGCATTTTTCAGCCAAACGGTAAGTTTTATTATAAAAATACATCAGACAAAAATTGTAGAGCATGCAATTCGCTATAAAAAATGTTCTTATACTTTTTTTCTAAGAGTAACAATTTCTGAGATATACCGATTTAAAAAGTTGTGTTCTTCATAATATCCACACGTTTCCACGCCACCTGTGAGTTAGTGTACTTGGCGCCTTTTTTTGAACGTAGTTTCTCCGGTAGGCCTATTCCACGATCTATTGAGGTCCTGTTTAATTAAAAAATATTGTATCAAATGACAAATGGTACTATTGGAGATGATAAAAACGATGTAAATTATGAGTAACATAGAGAAAAATTATTCGTCTTACTGATAGTTATCTGATGGTATTTCAAGTGTACTGTCTTCTTCGTCTTCTTCTTCTTTTTCTTCTTCTTCATCTGTTGGGTACAAGTAAATTGTTCTAAGAGCGTTGACTCAGATGTCTCCTCACAGATATCGTAAGCATCTTCTCCTAATAGCGACTCAACATTGGAGCATGATTGGTCTTGACAACTGGTATATGCTAATGAACAAAACAATCCAACTTTTTGTCAGCCACATTTGGCATTACACCGCTTTTTACAATTGCAAAAAATTGTATTGAGGAGTTTTCCGGTGCAGGTAGGAGTAAAGTCTGAATTGGTCCCAATGTATTATTAACTAATTTCCAACCCCAGACTTCTGGGTCCAGTTTATTACCAAGCCACACTTAATAGATGTTGCTGAGCAGAAGCAGACGTTGAGCGAAGTCATGCCAATTGCACTCGTTTTTTGTTACGAGTATTTTTAAAAAAAGATAAGTATGGGAACTTATCTAAGTAGGTAATTTTTTTAGAAGCTCCGTACACAGAAAGAAGAAAGCGAATTCCGTTGATGATTACAACTTGTGGAGTAGAATTACTATTTTGAAAAACTTCAGCACAATTAACTAAGTCTTGTTTTTCAAACAATTTAAAAACTGTTGTTTTATCTGCTAGGAGACATCTGATTCATCGCTCTTAGAACAATTTACTTGTACCCAGCAAGAAGATGAAAAAGAAGAAGAAAAAGAAAGAAAAGAAGAAGAGGAAGAAGACAGTACACTTGAAGTCCCATCAGGTCATCAATCATCAGATAACTATCAATCAGACGAATAATTTTCCTCTATATTACTCATAATTTACATCTGCAATAGTACCATTTGTCATTTGATACAATATTTCTTAATTAAACAGAACCTCAATAGATCGTAAAATAGGCCTACCGAGGAAACCACGTTAAAAAAACGCGCCAAGTACACTACCTCACAAATGGCCTGGAAACGTGTGTATATTATGAAGAACACAACTTTTAAATCGCTATATCTCAGAAATGGTTACTCTTAGGAAAAAAAAAGTGTAGGAACATTTTTTATAGAGAATTGCATGCTCTACAATTTTTGTCTGATGTATTTTTATGATAAAACTTACCGTTTGGCTGAAAAATGCAAAAATCCCATTTTCGCAACATTTGACCTTGAATAACTTTTTTTGCAGACGTGGGATTGATGGGGACTTTTCACATTTATAATGGGATGTCCAACATTCGTACCAATTTTCAGTTTTATGCGAACTATTGTAACCTTGAATGTGTTCATTGATCGGACTATAACGATGTTTATTCCAAAGATGCATACAAAACTTTCTTCTCAACAGACTAAATTAATACTAATGCAAAAAAATGATAAATTTGTCAATGAATGTCAAATGATTTGTCAAAATATTCAGTTTGTTAAATTGTAATTTTAAGAGTAAAAATTGGTATCAAGGAGTTTGTTTATGTTAAAAACACTCAAAAGATTCAATTCATTCAATTCCAGTTTATACTTATCGTTTTTAAGAGTAACAATCGGTATTTCATTTATGTTAATCCCAAGGGAGTAAAGTACCAGATTATTAGTCAAAAACGAGGAAAAAAGCGTCACTTTATTTCCTGTTGGGAGGAAAACTTTTTTTGTTTTTAAAATTTAGAATTGAAAACTGTTACCCGACGCATCCACCATAATTTTCATTTGCATCTGCAATGGTTAAACTCGTTCTTGTTGAGCATTATTGAACCGTCTAGATAACAGTAAATACGTCAAGATTCCAAGATGCGGGTGAATAATGGACCACTCCAGCACGTATGAAAAAAACCTCGACAATAATGAAAACGTTCCCCTGTCTCTGCGTCTTATCACCCTCATAACACTAACTAGCTGACATTCCGGAATTCTCTTGGCTTTACTAATTCAAATTCCCTTTGCATAACGAGATATTCTATCATACCGGAAAAAATTGCATATGATAAGAATTCAATACCATTACAGTCTCTTATCGTTGGCACGATTTCTTCGTTCGTTTCATAATAATTCACCAGCTGTCATAAGACGGCCATTTTCAAAGATTAAGTGCTGGGTCAGAAACAGATGTAATCTCTACCGGAAACCCGAATTTACCGGTCGAAATTAGTTAGTTAACGAGCGGACAAAGCGAATTCTCACTTCTTGCATCTATTACGGCCGACCGACCACGACGAATATTTGCGCTGGGTTTAATTGTCGTCCATAAATTCCGGCAGGTTTGTTGGTATGTAAACGAGAAAGTAGAGTGCTAAGTAAATGAATAATGACATGAGGTGGAATCTGAGCAATGGCTTTGTAGACAGACCGAAGAGCCCCAAAAAGCATTATTTATTCTAACATCGATTTAATTATTCGTTTTTTTACATTCGTAATTGATAGGAGGTAAAAAGTTATAAAGTAATTAAAGAGTTTATCAAGTTTTAGTAAATTATTAAAACGAATAATATCCCGGCGCATCCACCATAATGACTTCATAAATAATACTATTAAAAATAGAATTTTTTGAACAGTTTTATCTCGTACTTACTCGCATTTTAATTTTATAAATGCCAAACTAAATTGAATATTACTTACTAGTAGCAGTAATGCATTCTCAAATTAAATTACTTTTTGCTTTTTTTAGTTTGTAAAGCTAATTAGCGTCCATAAATACGTCAGACCAAAAAGTTTATAAAACCAAATTGCATTTTCATGGAACTTTTTACTGTAATCATTTAATTTAAACAAATTGCTATAATCAACTTGGTATTAATTGTAGTTAAGTCTCAAGACTCAATTACACTCTAAAAAACACTCCCAGAGCCTAATCGTAGTTAATTGTAGTCGTGCGGGTCTCTTGCGAATACCAGGATTAGTTTTTAATTAAGATTCTAATCTTTGTTACAGTTCCACCTGATCAACTGAGTGTACTCGACGAGACGGGCGTTCATATCTCTAACTACATTTTAGGACCATATAATGAGGGGTCTTCAGTCAATATTACATGTGTTGCCACTGGAGGTGAGTTAATTTAATAATCTGCTTAGAGCTTCACCACAAAACTGTGCTTTACTCAAGGGTTTTAGTTTTACACAAAATGGCAAAATTCGAACAAAAAGGGATTTTTACAGCAAAGAGAAAGAAACAAAAACATTGTTGTTAGGATGTTTCTATTTAATTTGCAAATTAAAAAAAAAGATAAACCCATGTGAAATATTTCGGAGATGTTGCTATAGCAAAATTTGCTTAGATTCTTGAAACAGTTTACAGTATTAGGTACTAAAATAGCAATTTAAATAAGAAAAAGTGATGTGTAAGTTTATGTAATAGTTGTCAAATTTGCTTTCTAAAGGCTTTAACAATTAAACAAATTGCATGATTTAGCATAGGTCACGTACTAAATTTTCCTAGAACTAAGTGACCAAATCGTACAAATATCATATATTAACAAAAAAACTTAGAAGTTTTATAATAATACAGAGTGGTTATAAATGATTTTCTTCTAGCCAGCTGTGAATTTTCCATGTAAAATAAAAAATGCCGCTTTACGAAAATAGTGGTACCCACTTGTTGTAACTCAAAATTAAAAAATCGCCGTTTACTAAGCGTCCACTTCGAAAATAGACTTCAATTATAAACTTGTTTTCTTCCAAAGTATACATTATTATCAATTATTATTGGAAATTAGTTGAAACAATAAAAATTTAATTAACAACAATTTATCATTAATTAATAAGTGACACTAATGACAGAACTAGAGCTTTCAAAAAAGTAGAGCGGCACAAATAAAGTTACATGCAAAAAAAATCCAAAGCTGGCTAGATGAAAATCATTTATAACCACTCTGTATTTTCTCATACTTGTAATCATAAAAATAAATAAAATGAACCAAAACATTTAATTTATAGCCATTTTATTAAAAACTTTTTTTATTAAAACAATGTACCTACTTTAATTTTCTATTGCGATTGTCAGTAATAAATCTTATGTAGTATTTGTAGGTAAACAATAGTAGATTACATACCGAGGTGGAAGGTGCTTCATTACCAAGGCGAAATTTGATGACCAAAGCGCAAAGCAAGCGCCGCGGTTAGCAATAACCCGAGGTTCGATGAAGCAACGACCACCAAAGTGCTATTTTATTCACAATCATCCTTCTTAAAAACCAGAAAGCCAATAAAGGATTTATCAAATTTTGAAGAACATGTTATGTGATGGTTTAGGTTAAGATTTTCTAATCTGGACCTGATATTTCATATCAATTGTTAAATGAAGTTGAAATGCCGAATTTTTCATATGCAAAGTAATTTGATTATTACTTTCTGATTGTGAATAAAGTAATCTCTATTTAAATTTTTAATTTTGTAGAATTATGCTAACATTTATTCTGCTTATAAAACTGTGTTTTTTTTATTAAGTGTGTTTAATAAATACACAAACTTGATCATAGCTTGCTTTAAATCGGTGCACGCTAATGAAATACATTTAAACTTTACAGCAAATAAAATTGGGTTAAGCTCTATGCTAATGGTCAGTTCTCGCATTTTGCAACTCTGGTTTAAACGAACTGCTCGTCTCTTATTAAGTTGAGTTAATTTTGTTAAACCGTCAAATGAGAACTAACCAACATTGTCCGTCTGCTATGTCCCTACCATATTTTTTGCGTTGAAGCATTTAAAATAATTTTCATCATTTTTATTGAACTTAGGTCGTCCCCCGCCGCGAGTGACATGGTGGCAAGAGAATGCTCTTCTCGACGACTCTTTCGAGTACTTAAAAGATCGTCGAGTCAGAAATATCCTCCACCTGGAAAAGCTTGAAAGGAAGCATCTTCACACCGTATTCACTTGCCAAGCATCCAACAACAATCTAGTGGCCCCCATTTCTAGTTCAGTTACCCTCGATATAAATCGTAAGTCTTTTACAATTCTCTTTTCACATGGCCAAATCATTCAGCTGTAAGCCGGAATACTTTTTTATATATGATGGAAAACAGAATTGTTCAACATTAAAAGTGACTTGTTGTATCAAATTACAGATATCTTAAGGCGGTTCGAACTTTCCCTTAAATAAACAACGAACAATGCCGAAATTAACATACTGTTTTACTTTAATAAGCTGATCAGAGCACGAGGCTTTTCCAGAGAAAATACGATTACGAAATTGCTAGTTTATTTTTCTTGCCATTATTAGCAATGTGTGCTTTCCATTTACGAAACCTACTCCCAATTCGAAATAATATTTGCGCTTCAAATTACGCTTTGATTCTTGCAAAAGGTGAACTGCAGGTGCACTAAGCCTGTCGTTATTCGATAAATTGTCGTTGTTTACATCTGGTTTAAAGCGTGGTTTGACCAAGGAATGTTTGCCGTTATGGAAATTTTTACTCACGTTACTGAATTTCTACACACTACCTATTTATTGTTTTTCTGACCATAATTTTATTCCTTTATTATGCGGATTTTCCTACAATCCACCCAAAAATCGACAATGGACTAATGATTTGCTAAATCGGATATAAATTATATAGCATGCTCACAATCCTCTCTCAATTACATAGCTCACAATAACTTTTTTATTATTTTCCATTGTTATTTAATTACACAAAAGCACGACTGCAAAATAAATTGTACCTGATTTAATAAATTACAATTTTAATTAACGAGTCTTTTATTTTAAAATCGAACTACTTAAATACATCGAATCTATAGAAAAAAAATTACAAATTGTATTCAAACTTTTTATATTTTTTTGTCTCTGTGGATAGCGTTAGTTCTACTTTCAACAACACAATATCAGTTTATTTAGCTCAATAGACACACATTCAGGATAAAACAAAGGATTGTCGACATTCACTATCGGCCGTGTAAGCATCGGTTACATTGTCTTCTGGGTTACAAAAGGTTGTTGTCTTCACCTCTCCTATATCATTTTGGTTGTATAAATTTGCGTGGAACAATGATATTAATGTGCGATAAATTAACTGGACCTGTAATTATCCATTTTAAAATCTTGATTTATCGGTTTGTAGGGCAATAAAGCACTCAGGAAATAATTTTTGTCGTCAGCAATTTTCTTCGATAAAATATAGGCCCAGCATGGGATTTGCGAGTTGGGGATTTTTTTAAGCTCGTTTACTCTTTTTGAGATTTCCAACTATACCTATCGCCACCCAGCACTCGTTGCTTTGTTTATGTATGATTTATTTCGTGTGTGCAGTAAATTACCTGTGACCCCATTGAAAAGATCATATGAGAATTGCAGACGTTTCTATAAAGACAGTATAATTTTCGAAAGAGCAAATATTGGCGAAGAAACAAAGCTCTCACGACGATCAAGACGTTGTCTCTCAAATGTAATATCTGCACCATCCGGGTGGATGAAAAGAAGTAAAAATATTGTTACGCCGACGGAAACTTTCAATCTATTTTGTAGGTGAAGGCGGATTTACTTCGGTTACCCGATTACAGGTTTAAACAAACATATGCTTTTAAATTTGTGAAAAAGCGACTCTGGATAAACACCACGCAAATGGAAGCGGCATTTAAAGAGTGCGTTTTGTTGACGTAGCAACTTTGCATCAGCTTTACGAAATTTATTCAATATGAATTAGTAATAAGAAAAAATATATAACTGGCGATTGAATAATAACTATGGCGATTGAAGTGAATAAAGTATCGTATAACTTACAAAAATCTATAACTATCGTCGTATCTAATACAGGGTCAGTCATATACCAGGTGAATAAAAAGTATGGAACCAAACATTTTTTGCTTAAACTATTTATTTTTTGAAAAAACTAATTGATGAGTGATAAAGTACTATTAAAATGTGATAATTTAACAAGAATAAAATTTTTCGAAATTTAATTTTCACTCAAAACCCTTTTCGTGTTCCTAGGGGGGTTAAAATGACATGATAAGTGACACACCTCCACCCACTCTTGAATATAATAAAAAAAATGAAAATTTAACGTATTCGTTTTTGAATAATTGGAAAAATGGCTTTGCCAAATAGGCTGTTGTATAACATTTTTGAAAAGCGCTTGTTATGGGCTTTCCAACGATGTATCGCAAGTAGGGTCGTGCCATTTAAAATTTTCAACTTAAGGTGGCTGTGGCTTGAAGGGTGGATGGAGGAGCATCACTTACCATGTCATTATGTGTCATTTTGACAAATAGATAAAAGAATTAATCAAAGAAAGCAATATTTATCAAAGCACTATTGATTTTTTTTTAATAAACACACGTTTTTTTAGAACAAAGTTACACAGCTTATTATCATCAATTTTTTAGAATAGATGCTCAGTTAATCCTGCGCTTTTTGTTTTACCAGAAGTGACATCAATTTCAGTTTTTTAAATGGAATAAGTACTCTGTATATTCTATTATTTTTAGATTCCTTATTAAACTGTCTTTTAACAAGCAACAACCTATTATTATTATTTATCACTTAACTGCGTTTAGGCAATTTGAAAATTAAATAAAATAAAATAGGCTGTGGAAAGAATATAACATTTTTACTCATTTTATTTAAGTCAAGCAAACGACTGATAACAAAAATCTATTCAATCTTAATCAGAGAAGTATTATAATATCTTTAAAAATAATGAATTTATGGCTTTGGGTAATTTTTATAATTCCTTCCGAATATAATATAAAGAATATAAACAGCAGATAATAATAGAAGATAATCTTCTTTAACCACTGGACACTAAATGCAATCATTAATATTCAGTATATAAAAAAAATAAAATTACGTTTAAAAAAAAAGAATTTTAAATAGCAATTAAAAGGGTGCTGGATAACGTTTTGTAGGTATGGCACACGAATGTTATTCCAAATAAATCACTACTCCACTTTTTTTGTTTTTTATTTAACCATTTGTATTTTTGTGAAATTAGTGAATTGGTAGTAGTTAAAACTTGCTTAGTTATTGTTTATAGAAGGAGAGGTAGAAATCAACAGGTAATTAGCAAAAAAGAGCATCCGAGTCAATACCGGGGCGCAAATTGCCGCATCTAATACCTAAAGTGGTTTGTGTATATTAACATCGAAGATAAATACCGTTCGATGTCACGCATTCGCTTTTGGGGAATAATTGAAGGGAGAAGATGGAAACTATTAGTTCCGAAATCTCGGATGATTGGTGGTAAAGTCGCTGTAACAAGACCCAAGAGAACACTAAGCGAGAAACTGCTGCAATTACACAATGACATGTATATTGGCTAGATTGTAACGTCCTTAGATAGATATTCGTTCTTGTATTTCCCTAAAGGAGTTGTTTATTTCCAGTTGCATTTGCTCCAAGGTATCGGGATTTATAACCGGGCGTTTATTAACGCCGAAAAACTCCGTCTCGAACTTGCATCAACATAATTTCTGCTTGTTTCCGCAAATGCAACTTCGATTCCTCCACCAGATGTAAATTCCATTTCCTCGAATGCCAATACGTGTGATGGTGTTGACTTGAGATAAATGCATGTTGTGTTGCTTATTTGAAAAGGTGTCTAAACTCAAAGTTTATTCAGACGCTATTATCGAAACGCCGAATTTATTACATGCGGAACAACTTGATTCAAGCGAATTTAAATGAAAAAAGATTTAACTGAAAAGTCGAGCAAACGCATAAAAGTCCCTCATTTCCACATCTATGTTGTTTATGGCCAGGTTGTATGCGATTATATCTAAAAAAGAAAATTAGCCCACACTGAAATTGGCCCTTAAAGCCTTTCAAAATGTACAAAGTTTCGACAAGAATGTTACTGTTTTTATTAATTCCGTCTCGTTTAAAGTTTTAGCAACCGCAACCGAGTTACGTTATGACTTTATACATCATGAAATAAACTCGACGGTAATGTTATCTTTTCCACATAGTTTTTTTGTGCTAATAAAAAGGTTTCACAGTTCTAGATCAAATTTAATTGATAAATGATTACAGAGCTGAAATCTGTCATCCATTAAATAACTGTTACACTTGGATGTTTACCACTGCAATAAAAGGATTAATTAAGAAGGTCATTACAGTTTCTGGAGTGTGAAAAGGATCGTTTTTAACTCAGTGGTTATAAAAAATTTATGGTACAAAAGACGCCATGTCGCTATAACTCTTAAAAATGTTACTTGGAAAAAATTTGGAGATGGGGGTTGTTTCATTTTTCTTCGATAACTTCCGAATGGTTTGACTTTGTCCGAGATATGTGGCGACTTTGATCGAACAGGAGGATGAAAAAGTAATGGAAAGATGCGATAATGTGCTACGAAAAAATATGACATTTATTATGAGAGTAAGATTTTAATAAAAAATTATTTGTGACGATTTTTACAGTGACAGTAATAATAAGTAAGACACTGACTCTTATTGTTCTTCCCAGATTTTCTCAGAAAACTTCTCTCTGGCACAAGAGAGAAAGAAAATTTACAATTAATAAATAATTAAACGTTCCGTTCTCCGGCAAAAATTTCATTTAAAATTTGTTGTAAGTAATTTATGTTTTAGACAAAAGTTAATCTTTAATAAAAGTTATTACTACATATTTTAGCACTAAAATTAAGCACACATTTATTTTTCAAATAATTTATTCATGAACTAAATTATTTAGACGTTTGGGTTGGTTGTTGATCTTAAAGTGTGTAAATTGCCGACACATTGAAGCCGTGGGACTAACTTTGAGGGCAATAAAAAAGAATTCCTGCTATAAGGCAAAGTCGACAATGCCCTTGTGCGTCGTAAAGAAACGAGAGGCTCTTAATGTTTTCTTATATTCATGTACAGTGAGAAAATAACCACAGGCAATGTCAAGTACTGCCGTAAAAGACTTCTCAAGTGCGTTCACATTAACTATTCCAACTAAAGTGTCGTTCGACTCTTGAAATAAAATCCTTCCTTAACACACGAGATTGTGCCGAAAGAGTTTAAGGGACTAATAAAATTTCAAGAAGATTGATTATAAAACGTCGGTATGTGGAATAAATAAAGCATTGTTGCTCTCAATTGATGAGCTTGTGCTGTTTTCAACACTGATTTATGTAATATTATTGATAATACTTTAAGCGTCAAATTTTTTACCGAAATTGGCAAAAACATGGTCGCGAATCTGGATTTTATTAAAATAAAGAGGATTTATTTCAATCACGATTACTACCGACAGACATAATTTACGACGTACGTTTATGTAAATCAAGAGATAATTGCATATAAATGAAGCTGCCCTGCTATGAATATAAAGTCCCTTTTATAAATATAAAATAAACCATACATCAAGTAAAATTAAAGCCACAACACCTCATTTTTTCGGGTTACCAGACAGACAATGAATCAGCTATAAATTACCTCGAAATAATGCAAATTAATCTATTCAAGTCATTGCAGCCGAAGGTTACAAAGGGCTTTGGGAAACTGATAAATTGCTAGAAATTCCTTTCCCGTCAAAAAATACAAACGACCTAAATTAGGGACATCGATTTTGGTAAAAATCGGCCTATTTTCCCATTCGTTTAGAAATTTTATTTGGGCTTGTGTCATCAAAATTTAAATTTACATCGTAAAAATTTCGGCAGTGCACCACTGGGTTTTCCGTCGCCACTGAGTGAGATTTATGACCGCATGAACAAGCCCAGCAGGACTTTTGACCATTTTTTACTCTGTATATAAATTAATAATCTAATTCATAGTCAAATCAGAATATGCAAATTGGAAAAAAATCATTTATTTTTAATCAAAATTTCTTTGAACTGAAGCACTCTAACGTTATTGCCAAACTTTCTTATAATGACTTATAGTTATAACTAACTGAATCAGCGAAGAGTTTGGTCAAACCATAATTGCTTCTTGGAGCTTTGAGAGTGCGTTGTCCACTCAAGCAGCGCTTGCTTTAACTTTACTATTACAAAATCAGCTTTGAACAATCTCAAATTGTTTTCAACAGGTCAGTAGTTAAAATTCTATCATTGCATGTTGTACTCTATTTAGTGGCCGTTAAAGCAAACAAAAAAGTAGCTACAAGCAACGTAGCTTAAATAAAATGTCACGAAAGCTTTTTCATAATTTATACCTCTTTACAAGTACAGTCTAAACTCATTTAAGACTCTTAATAAAAAAATCTTTTAACGTGACTATCAAATTTGTTAATGGCTTGGATAAAATGATTACTTCTTTCAAGGCTTCAAATAAATTTTATTTTTTTAAATAAAATACTAATTAAGTAATTAAGTCTTTAATGACATCAGCCGGACTCTAACCGCTATCACAATCTTTTGAAAATTAATTGCTTAATTACACGAGAAGCTGTAACTCTGAAATTATTATTACTGCCGTCTGATTTTTGGTCGTTTTTGATTTAATTTATTTGGTAGGTGATTCAGCTCCAGTCCGGAACGTTTCTCGATATTCCAGAGAGAGACACGTGACGTATCAAGATATTCCGCATTTGTTGCACATTTCATAACCTAATTTCCTTCCTTTTTGAAATTCGGGCGATCAGTTGGCAACATCAAAGAGTCGAAGTCGCGAAGCACGTCCGTCCGGAATTTTAAATGAGGGATCTTTAATCCCGGAGTCGTGTTTAATTCAGTAGTCACGCAAACCGTAACCGGTGAGGAATCGGACCGGATAGTCCTGCGCTGCGGTCGGATCATGGGCAGGTACAAAACCCATTGAGCCACGCGACTTGTCTTTTTGCACCGCAAAACCTACTGCACGCAACCTCTCGCATGGCGAAAGCATCTGATTAGTGATTACTGATTAGCCTCGAGGCGGCGTAAATATTATTTTGTTTGGCGCACTGGTGTGGTGATGCTATCGGATTATTTCCTTGAAGTTTGTGCAGTGATGGAGAGAGAGATTGTTGAACACGAAACTGCGATACATTATTTATAAACGTTATTACACCTTTACGGTTGTAGATTTTGTTGCATTTCAGGAGACAGAAACAGGGGAAAATTCTCGATAATGATTGAATAGAATTGGGCCAAACATTAACAAGGGTAATGATCGAAAATCAATAAGGGGGTGAGGAACATATTAACAAGCACAAGTTCAGGTAGTTTAACCTGCGTTTATATGTATAAGGGTATCAATCACTAAATTTCATCTCATCCGATGTTTTACTAAATTTGTGATTTATGTTTCTTTCATCAAACTTTTTTTTAATTTGATTATTTTAAACCAAAATTTTGAATAACATATTTTTTTGTTATGAAGTCTTAGATGTTGTTCGCGTTTTGTACCTACATTCTTTAATAGTATATTAAAAATCAAGTTTCATAAGACCAATCTTGAAGCACGAATCCAAGTTTAAAAAATGAATGCTTCAAGGTTTTATGGAACGGGTTTTTTATACTGTTTTTTGTAATTTGCGCTCTTAATGCTGTATTTAAACAAAAATTTTTATTTGATTTGATTTTAGGAATTGGATTTTAAAAGTCAAAATTTGGTTCAATCGTCTTTTGACTATTAAGACATTGCACATGACGTCGCGTTCTTTAATATGTCTATTAGAGAATCAAAATGGAGGCAAATTACAAAATATACGATTAAAATCAATTACAAAATTCTCTTAAACTTGTTCATGAGCAAACAATATGAAACCCAGAAAAGCGATTGGAAGTAGCATATGTTTCATTTTTTTTTTATTTCAATTCGTGCTTAGGGAGAAAAATAGGTGTTTTTTCAAATCAAACGTATTATTTTAAATACACCTTACTTAATTCTCAAGCAATTTGCGTTTTTTTTTTTGTGAAATTATCTCGTTCTACCTGAAATCCAAACACTTTTTACTACCTACCTTATTTCAAGTTGCTTGTCCCTCATTACAAGTACGATCATGCCTCCAATCTTGTCTGACTTGTTTCTTACTGCCATACAGCCAGTCCAGACATTAAAAGTCCCCTTATTATATCATCATACTTTATCGTTAGCGTCAATTAATTAGTTTCAAACACTACAGAAATAATACTGTTTCTTTAATTAATGATTGTACGACTTCAAAAACAGTTTTCTAAATAGACTAATCGAGGGCAGCGTCGCATTACTAAAGGTTAAGTTTTATTTTATCTACGAAAAAGAAAAGAGCGGAAAAAGGCACAATGCGATCAACAGAAGGTTTTGCTATCCGATTACAAAGCTTTCGTTTTACTAGAATTGTCAGTTCTGACTTTGCACTTGACCGGCATTGCAACCCGATTTAAGTGCTATTTTTAAAGCGGGAAAATTAAGCAATTTGAGATATTTTGTAGAGCCTTACTAACTCCAGTTTTGGTGTTTATGGCTACATTATAGGTATCCTGCTTAGTGAGCTTAGTTTAATTAATCTTGGAAAGCTTATGTAGTGGAAAATGTTGATAGCCCAGGTGCTTCTATTAAATTACCCAAACACTAATTAGTATTTTTTAACATGCTGTGAATAGAAATATCGATTTGATTTTTTCCGAGACATTAATGGAATATTGACGATTGCAGAATACCAAATATGAATTTTCTCTGATTCACGTTGTTACTTGTAAATTGATAAAATGTGACACTTTTTATGATGAATGGCAGTCTGGAGCATGGTCGGTATTTTAATTAGTTGAAAAATCGAATAATTATCGCGACAGGTACAAGTTTTTAAAGTTGGAAACGGGTCGTGTCAAGCAATTGCTTAATTGTTAATAAACAAGCCTAACAATATTCTTAATGAAATGTTAATGTTTGAGCAAGCTGTCGCCGTGTTAAGAATGTCAAACTTTGTGCTTTCGGCTTGAATGGCGTTTGCAATTAGAGTAATAGTCGTGTGGTAATTATAATTAGTCTAATTGAGCACTTACGAAATTTTGGAGATTTAGCGAATTTAGGATTTTATTAATTCGGCCGTTTAAAGCCAGAAATTTCAGGAAACTTTCCCAACTTGAAACTTAACCTGATTTTTGAATTGAATCAGTAAAAGACATGTTAAAAAATCGTTCTTGTTGATACAAATCACCGACGATTTATCAAAAAACAAGACAAAATTAGATGCAATTTTTCTCCTATTGTGTTCCCTGGCCACAATTAAAAAGGTTTATTTTGTCCTATTCAAACCCACCACAGGTAATCAAGAACGGATTGTCTTCCTTTTATCAAACAAGCTCTTACAAGATTCCATCAACTAAGCCGACCACAAGTTAATCGTCCTATAGTATTTTTATCCCTGCGTTCTAAACTCTCCAAGCACTAATACCGCTTGTCGGTGAGTTTTAATTCTGCACTTTAATTAATTAGATAAACTCGCTCATGTTTTATGATTCGCCTCCGCGGCTAACCTAATTCTCATTTAAATTGTCTCCACAGTTTATGTTTATTTAAGAATTAACGTGCGCTATGCTGAGTGAATCTCTGATATTAGCATATGTAATCGCGTTAAGAATAATTCCACAGAATTCTTAATTCGACTTACAAGGAATAAAGACAAACGTTTGCTGACAGCAAAACATCAAACCACATAGCCCATAAACCCCAATTAGTGGCTGCTAACTCTCGGATTTCGAACGATGTAAACATACACTTCGATCTAAATTAACAATGAGACGTCTAGAAATTCAAAGAGACTAAATTAAAATTAAATTAATCTTATTCGTAAACACTAGAAAACAAAGGCCACAGACCTGATGTTTCGATAAATCAACCAAAAGTTTGTTAATTTTTTAATTTTCACTTAGATACATTGAGCGACAAACCAGTTTTCTAAAGGAGGAAACGGAACAATGATTTTCATTGTTAATAAACAGATATTTAGGGCAAAGAACATGTCAAAATTCAAAGCTTAAAGTCCAGACTTAAGGCGTTACTAAATTTTAGTGTTATTTTCAAATTTATCAATAAATTATTAATATACATATAAAGAAATAAGCAAGTAATTTGTGCATTTTTTCACATTTGTGAAAATAAAAGAAACATTCTTGGGAGCTATTTTTTGTTTTATTGCCAAAGCTTTATTTATCAAAATAATGCAGTCAAAATGTCCCTAAACTAATTTCAGCAATATCATCCAGACTGAGATAAACAGTGCCGTTAAACCTTTCCTTCAGTAATTTAATCCCTCCAAAGAGTAAGGACAATATACAGCCCGAATAAATTAAACTTTTTGTTTTGAGATTTTATCTTAACTAACAATGACCCTTTTTAATCCTGTTTCTACACCTTTTCAGCATTTAGTCCCATGATTTATATTGAAATTTATTCAAATTGCTTGTAACATAGGTGCACGAACATGTTGTTCATTTAGCCGTCCTTCGAGTTTATCTAATCATAAAGTTTTAATTGAGGTTAGGAAAAAATAACTGTGGTAAAAAAACGACTTGCGTCAATTTTTAATGTGGCAACATTTCGATTAAGAAGCTCGGCATATTGTTACGAAAGTTTTTATCGGGCGATCAGTATTAGTATTTTACTCGTGAAAAAAATTGATGAAGTTGCCAACAAGATTTGCTAAATTAAATGAAGGGTGTCAAAAAGAGTTCACTCTCATCTTGTCGAAAACGATTACGGAAATTTACCCCACGGCCTTGTATTGCTTCAAATTTCACCAAACACACAATATTGAAGATACCTACTTAATTAATTATATTTCTCAATGAAGAATAATTGGGTTGTTATACTGTACTTATAGAAAAGCCACAAACGGTTATTGCAACTATTTTCAATTTCAAGAAACAAATCATGAATGAATATTTGATTGATGGATCAATAGAGCTAAATTGAATAATAGAACATTACAAATAAAATTGGTTCTTGTCAGAGTTTAGTCAGGATTAAATTTAGATCAGATTTTGGATTAAGACATTTAACTTTGTTTACCATTAGTAAATAAATTGTCACAGTCTAGTCAATCAAAATTAATCGTTGTTTATTAGGACGACACGTCTTACAAGACATCAAATTTTAGGACTAGAGCTACTACCATTTGTAATGTTAGAGTTTAGAGTTGTTTTCTGTGCAAGTACACGTAGAGTGAATCTTTGTCCTGTTGTATTCGTGCAGAAAAAGTAAAGTACGGAAGTGTTGTACAAAGAGAATTGAATCTTCTCTAATTGTAAAGAGACTGATCGATTTAAGGATTTAGTTCTTTATTTAGTTGCGCCATTTTGTTTGTGTTGCAGCAGCTGCTAATCTTCCGGTCTATAACTTTGAAAAATCCAAACAGTTTCGACTGCATACCGGCACGCACGGCTTTATTTATGTTCGTATTCGACCTCTTCGCCTTAGCCAACATTTTGATTTTTGTATGGCCTTGTCGAGTTTAACACCCCGTGTTGAACAGAACGCCGATGAATCGCCCACCTGAGCTCGACAATTCCGAACATAATTGAATGAATTTGCATATTTCGTACATTTTACCACCGAATTAAACCGAAACTCGTCGTTTTTAAATGCGGCAATAAACACTCTCGAACTGAAAAACGAAAATGGAACGAGACAAAGGCCGGGAGATAAATGAAACAGGACAAGGTAAATTACGACTGTCTCGTAACCGGAAATTAGTCTGCACGACAAAAGTCAAACCACCGGATCGATTTTGCCAGAGATAAAGAAAAAGTCAAAGATAAAGTAACAACGACCGTACGCCAATTAAATCAATTATCTCAATTTATTTAAATTCTGATCGAAAGGCTCACTTCCTATTCAACGATTTTACTAAACGTTTTATCTATTTGTTAATTGTCTTTTTCGTTCGATACAATTTAAAAGTAGAGGTAGGGGCCGCGCTCAATTCCACTGACTCGTGAATTCAAAGGATATTAAATAACCGATTCAGATTTTAAGCGATCGTCTCGTTATCCCATCACGACGAGTAAAAGGGTGAATGCAATTCTAGCCGGATTTAGAATAAAAGAGGTCATTTTCAATATTCGACTTGATGAATTTTGACCCTTTTATACACCAAAAGCAAAGTTCACTTACTCATTCGCTCCATCGCTCGCTTACTCGCTTTCTATTTCCATTGGAGCCAACAGTTAAATGTTAATTACATTCGTCTGTAGCTTCTCTACCTTGCCAGCGATATTCACACATTTTTTTTTTTTCATTACTAGGAGATACCAAGAACATTTTCATTTTCGTCGCCCGTCGTCTTTGTATGTTAGTTCTGTATAAATAAAATAATGTAATGTAATTGCTGCAACTTTTATTCTTTGAAATAAAATGTTTAATTTCAAGTGAAATTCTGTCTTTGACAATTATTTTGAAATAAACTGCTTGTTATACGAAAGAAAGACGAAAACAAAAAGTAAAGTTTTATGTTAAATTGTTTACCAACTTTTTTGCTCCGGTAATATTCAAACTTTTTATTGGTGTTTGGGATCTGTTAAAACTATTGTCGATACATTCACTGCTGATAATGGCCTCGAAAGTAATAACAAATTGAAAGATTTACAGCGCTGTAAATGCAAAGTGGTCATTACTTTCAAGTTGGTCTTCTACAAAAGTTATAGAATGGTTCTGAAGCCTGTGTTTGAAGAGCACCGGCTTATGATTTTATTGACTCTTTAACGTAATTTGTGTTGCAGTTATTTCTTGGTTTCGACATTAATTTCAAAGGACGCTTATTGATTAACTTTTCAGAAGCATTACCGAACGTAAAGACAAAAATATGTACATATGTTTAAAACATATTTTAATTAGGTAATTGAAGAAATATTTCAGTGCAAGTTGCGTTAAATTTCCTCTTTGCATGAGGCTGTTTGAAGTGGACATCATATTAGTTAATTAATGCTGCACTTTGCAGTTTTCCCATTAGTTCTCTGTGTGAGAGTACATATAAAATTTAAAAATGGAATTTTTAATTGAAAAATAAACATCCGTGTAACATTTAGATATTTGTGTTTTTTATTGTCGTTTTATGTGAGTAAGTTGCTTGAATGCCGATTCAAGTTTTTAAAACAGGACACTAAACCAAATCCGGGGTTCAATTCTGTTGGTTTTTTGTGAGTAATTTTTACTAAATGATTTAGAGGATTTAATCCGGATTTTCAGGGATAATAGCCGGCTCTAATTCTCTGCCGGTGCGCAGGATATATCGCAAATAAAACCATTGTCCTAGAGTTTTCCAGGATTAGCATGTAGAGGAGATTCGAAACAGTGAGTCGGTTCAGCGGTCTCCCATTTAAATAACCTGACCCGTAAATGATGGCTGATTTTTATTTGAGGACCTTTGCTTTACGACATCGCAAAAACTGGTCCAGGTAGCAGCCTTCCGGTCTGCCATCAAAGCGAAATTTGCACATTTTATAGTAAACGATATGGAAAACGTTTTTTGTTTTGTTTGTAGGAAGAGATTGGACACCGAAAAATAAACAAAACGTCGAGTTCATAATACACGTATTGATCTCCAGAAATTTAATTTATTTAAATGCCAAAAAAATACGGAAGAAACGGTATTTTTATAACACGACACCGTAATTGGTCAACGAGACAATTACCTCAATCATGAAATCATTTGAATTTTTTGTGAAAGGCGGAAATATAATGCATACAGCACAGGTAAATGATGAATAAAAAATTATTATTTACGGGGTTTCTGGAACATTGTAAAAACTGACGTCGTAAATTATATTTTTATGGCCTTAAACTTCGTGATAAATTTTAAAACATGCTTTGTTTTGTTGAAACAAGACGAGCCTGTAAATTTTTGCGCCATGCAAATATTTTTTATTTGCAAATTGAATAAACAAGATAAAAAGTTTTATATGAAAATTAAAAAATGTGTAACAAAAGGCAAACTTCATCTTTATTTAGGATGAATTTGCTACATTGTTCTTACATTAAGAGCTCAACTTGTGCAGAAAATTTTCATATGAAACTCGTAAGCAGAATCGTCTTTTTGGATGATTTCTAAATACCTGAAAATCGATTTGAAAACATTTAAGTGGATGCTTGCATTTTGAGCAGCGTTAGAGATAAGCTTTTCCTCTCCTATTATTTTTCAGAATGCTGTAATTTCCATTTATGTGTCAACAGCGAGTTAATTAAAGAAGTTAGCAGAATAAGTGCATTCTTGTGTAAGATAAAGTTTGCTCACTTTTAGTGAGCATGATCGCATTTTAAAGCGGGCCAGATTGTGAAAATGGCCAAGTTTTTAACAAATTCAAATTGAAACGTCTTAGTTGTGACTTGATTTGATTAAACAGAGTTCTAACATTGACTAGAAACTTTCGCAGATTATGTTGTAAATAATCACGTTGGTTGAATCTTTTCGTGAAGAAATAAAATAAAAACCATTCGCAGCTCAGCTATAAATTTTAGATTTCCTGTCAGCTACTTACTCGTTGAATTTTGTGTACTATAAATATTTGAGTTGGGCCGTTTTGACAGGCCAGGCACGTATGGCTTTTTGACTAGGTATTTGGAAAATGGACAGTTTCACTGAAAAACGCAAGACATGTCTGGGATAGCAAATCATTTTTTTACTCATACGGAGGTCATTGTGTTACTCGAAGCCATAATAATTTCACAATAATTTACAACTGCATTCCGGAGTCTGGACTAGGAGTGAATGGAGTTAGATCTGCATTCTGGTCCGTCGGAATTTTTCGTTGTTTTGGGCGTGGAAGTCAGTACATTATTTTCTTCTGCAAACCCTTGCCTGGTAATAGTAAAGCTTCGTAGAGTGATATTGGTGTTTTTTATAATTTAGCATCAAAGCTATTCGTGAAAGTTTGATTGTGAACGAAGCGTTGATACTTCGTCGGGCGTGTAAAAAATTATGGTCCGTCCACAACACACTCATATCACCGCCAACAATAAACACCCTTTATAATTGTAATCTTTTATTAAAGTCAAACAGTTGAGATTTTTTTCTGAAAAAAATCTTACTTACAACTAACAAAAGTTCCGCGTTTTCAGGGTGAGCTTTTTTATTCTGTGCCATCGGAACGCACTTAGTGAAATAAAAAATTCGCTAAATTACATGGGGTCAAGCCGCAAACAACGCCAAATATCATGAATTGGGTCGGTCGTACATGAGCTGTGTTTTTCAGTTTTCCGGTATTTACAAGTCAGGACAGTAATTTATTCTGGATGCGTGGTGCGAGCGAGACCCGTTCGTATTGAGTTAGCGAGTAACCAAGGGTGCGACGATATTTCATAGCGCCCCGTGTCGACTACTAACAAACACAAATTTCCTCAGTTTCGTTCTACATCTCTTCACTCTTTTTTGAACGTGGAAAGCTCTTATTTACCCCGACGATCTAAGGTGGAAGGGAATTGGACCTAGGGATTCATTGATTTGGCAAGCTTAGATTGACAATAACGGTAAAAAAATTTGAATAAATACACCAAATAGGTATAATTTGTTAGTGTATTTTGTATCATTATTGATCTGTTTAATAGTAAGAAATATAAAATTTGCGTTTAACAATATTTTACCTTTTTAAGGAAAAAACAGTTAATGTGAGAATTTTTTTTTTTTGATATTTGACAATTTAATATTTATTTAATAATATCATTTTGTATCTAGTTTAAAGATGTAAAATTTACTTTTTTTATTTTAAAAAAAGTTTTAGCAGAATTAATATTAGCAACTGGTTGTTGGTTTATCGTACGCCACTTACCAAATAGGTTACATGAGTCGACCTGGGATCAATGCGAATATTCAACTTGACTGATATTCAAAAAAATTGGAATTTTTTATTTAAATTTTTTGACTTTGTCAAGAACTAATGTAGGTAGAAGGTTGAAAATATTAAAATTTGCTGGTTTTGTATATTTTTCGATTGCTTTGTAACTAAGTTTTTGATGCCGTCAATGCATAGCAGCGTTCGGAAACTCTTCATTAAAGCTACCCATTGTTTTTGCGAGTAGAACTTTAGCAAATATAGCATCACGTTTTTACCTAGAGCAAACTTTCGACGTGGATTATACTTATTATATCACATCATGAATATTCAGAAGCTCGCATACATGTTTGCCTGCAGTAGCCCTGATTGGCTTATCCATTAGAGGCGCGGCAGATGGCTTCGACAATATGCCATGGTGGCAAACATCTCTTGTTTCCATATTGCAATTATGGCATCTTGGTTTTAATTTGGCCTGTCACCGGACCTTATCGAGTATTTTCGTAATGGCGCTTGGAAGCTCATCTTGCATACATTGCTGGAATAAACGAAACACGGTTTAGTACTCAGATTTAACTTTGTTCTATATTAAATGGAAATGAATGTAATTAAAATCGTCTTTTTCGGCGGGATAAAAGTTTGCGAATGTCTTCCACCGAGTCGCTGCAAATATTTAATTTTCGAATAAACTTTTATTGCGGAAATATAATTCCGACGAGTAAAAAATCCGCCTCTGTCCCGGAAGCAAATATTTAAAATTTCCGGAAATCACATCAACTTTCTATATCTGCGCCAAAAATGGATATCGATACTCTTCCCATCGGAAAAGAACTGCATAATCGCTGCGAGACTGTAGCTGGAGTGAGGACTGGCAATTGCCTGATTTCCGCTCTTATTGAAAGTACAACTGGATTTTTACAGCGGCCGCACAAATATTAAACGAGTTCAAAGTTTAGAGCAGAGATTTCTAAATTTGCGATGCAAGAAATAGCCACACGACTTGATACGCTTATCTGGCCATCAAAAGGGCCACGTTTTAGGAGGATAAAGCAGCTCTGCTGAACTTTCAGCCGATAACGAGGGACTGCCCACGACATTTACCGTCTAATGACTTTACTGGCTTAAATTACTCGGGCTTTTTGCCACCTTTGCGATATATGGATCGTTTTAATTTAGACCGTTTTTGTTACCATCAATGAAACTTACAACTCACACACATTAAATGGCTTCGTTACTCAATAAAACCGCTCACATTACTTCTCCGAGGTGCACCACTAAAGGATTAGATCAGATCAACGACGCACTTTCAAATTTATTAGGCAATCAACTGTAATTTAATCAACTAACTAAGATAATACCAAAAAGTAAAAAAAAAAACATATATCATCACTACATTATCCTAATACCAAAAAGTAAAAAAAAAACATTTATCATCACTACATTATCCTAATTTATATATAGACAATTTATGAGCATATTTAGTTAACTTGACGAGAAATGTGTAGGTAATAACGGTTTACAAAAATCAAAGCAAAATATTTCCTCTGCTATTTTAAACGTTGGAGAATAGGCCTGCAAGGAGGGCGAGTTTTTGCGATATATCAAATGGCGACTAGGGTAGAATGCGGTATTCAAACAAGTTTAGCGTAGCAAAATGTCTGATCTTAAGAAGTATTTTGCCGGCATTAGAGAAGTTTTTTATTGACTTCGTAAAAAATTACAGAGATAAATAGCGAGCTTTTCGTCAAATAGATTGGCTCTAGTTATGGAGCTTAAAATGGTTTTTGGTGGCCAGAAAAATTTAATAATGATTTGACAAAATCTGGCAATAATTTGTTGTGCCACGTTAAATTTAAAGTGAATAAAGCAATCAGACTTGCAATTCGTCGGTGGCAGAATGAAAGTCGGCCCAAAACTCAACCCGAATTCTAATCAGTTTTCTGGAGAATATTCGAAGGTTTCGTAATGGTGGGAAACAGCAAACAATTCTGGCGATTACACATAAGTGAAGAAGTTGTTAGTCGTTTTATTCACATTTATACAATAAATCCCTATTGTATAAAATTTATGGAATCACGCGAAGACAGTATACAGATTGCATATTTTATTGGTAACGAGTTTTGTGGATCCGAACTGATTAAATTAACCGCACAAATCCCAATTAAATTATGCATTCATGTTCTAAATTATCCCAACTGTATGAATGTATGAATTGCTTGGTCCCTGCTTACGGGGAAACGGTGCCCTGGGGAATTATTTCACTTGGTTCAGCCGTCTAAGGCAGAAATGTAAGCACTCTTGTATCATACATCCTTAATTACGGAATCTGCAATTTACATTTGATTTCCTTTGTAATTATACTGTCTGTGTATGCACCGCGGATGCATTGTCGTGTAATTTGACATGATTTACTTTCTTTTCGTTTCAATTTATGCGTTCTTCTCCTCAATAACGAACCAATCAAGCGACATTCTTGGGATGATCCTTGTGATCATAACCTGATAAATGATACCCGCTTTTTACTATCCGACCAGAAATTTTATCGATAATGCATTCACAAACATTGTGAAAACATCTACTTAATGTCAGACGTCTCAATGGACACCTCTTAATCACGTTTCAATCGAAGTTCACAACGACTGATCACGTTTCACTTGTAAAATTGCATTCGGCATTTCTGATGCCAATCTGCGATTTATTACTGCTCACGGCGAAAGGGGATTAAAGTGAATACAAAACAGATTTGCCTAGTCAAAAATCACTTGCCGCCGATTTATTCATTCAAAATAATCAAAGTTGCAGCAACATGCCCGCAAAAAGTATGAAACAACTTGTTTCAACATTCCGAGAGTGGTGATCGAGTGAAGTGCACTATATCTACGGAAAATCAACAACTGATCTTTTGACCGAGAAGTATTAGATAAAGTGAGACAAGAAATAAATTATTTGTATTTTGTCAGGGGTATAATTGGTTAAATTCATCGAAATTATTAATTTATGTGGTAGGCTAAAATTGTGTGTTGTCTGGTTGAAAAAAGGCAGTCGCGCCGGCACAAAAACCAACGGAATGCATCAAGTGTCGTCGTTCCAACACGTGTTTTTCGGTAATAAAATAAATTATGCTGATGCGCTTTTTCCATTTAATAAGTGGCACTCTCGTGTCATATTTGGTGTTTAGCGCACATTTTTTCTGAGTCTGGCTCTCGAATTAATTACGAATGTAATCTAGTTCGTGTTTGTTTAAACTCGTTTTTGATGGTGCTAACGAGAACTTAAAGGTTGCCGTATTTAACTTTTTAATGAAACCTCATCATACTTCCTAACTTGATTTGCATCTTCTTTTTCTGTCCGTGTTTTTATTTGAAACAAGTTGTTTAATTAAGGACGCGACATCAATTCGGAAAAATTTTGCTAATACAGGGTGATTCAGCTTAAATGACCCACCTGACTCCTCATGGCAGACAACTCATAATACATTATGCACTTATTCCTTGATTCAAAATTAAATTTTCAAAATATCGAGAATCAAAGAATGTGTCGTCCATTTGACAAATAAATATTTCAAAGCGTCAAATGAAACGTCAACGCAACCGACGTCTCAAAGTTTCATAAATGCGGAGATATTCATAATGGAAAAACTTATTTATTATTATTTATTATTAACTTATGATGGATGCATCTGGTAAAAATGCTAGATTAGCCGCCGATTCATACGCGCGGCAATATCCAGAACGAGAGAGAACGAACATCCTACGCATAAAATTTTTAAACGACTGGAAATGTGTTTGTGGCACAATTGGTTTACAAGTAAGCGTAGAAGTATACGAACTGCGACTAGTTTAGAGAAGGAAATTCTGGTGTTGGAGACTGTTGAACAAAATCGGCATATTGGGCAAAGAGTAATTAGAAGAGAAGTGGCAATAAGCCAATCTTCTCTTTCTAGAATTTTAAAAACTAATAAATTTCATCCCTATCGCATGCAGTTAGTACAAGAACTACGAGATGCTGACTTCCCTCGTAGATTTTTGTTATTTTGTTTGGGAACAATTAGAAAATAATCCAAACTTTATTGATAATGTTGTGTTTATAATGTTTGATTTTGTGTTTTGTGAATAGAATCGTGGCTTGTGAACAGAGTGCGGGTGGCCACATAGACCATCGGCTATGAAATAACTAATTTTTGATTTACCTATTCCTTTTCTATAAAATAAAATTGCTTTTATTCGAAAATTTGCCATTGATTGAAGTGTATTGTTGCATGGGCGTGTGACAGTGGCACTTCCGATATTTTTCGAATAGCAAACTTTGATTCATGAAACTTTCAAAATTCTAATATGAATCAAGGAATAATTGGTTTGTGTGTTATAGGTTGTCTGCCAAGAGGGGTCAAGTGGGTCATTTAAGCTGAATCACCCTGTATATACGATTCCCAAGCTAGACTTTATATTTCGAGCCGCACTGTGAAGCAAGTTTAAATATCCGTATTTAAGTTTCAAGTGCGGAATTTATAATTTTTTGATGTTGCGATGCATATCTCGATGAATTTTTCTAGTGGTAGAAACTTGGGATTAAAATTGTAACTTCCGCCCGATATAATATATGACGTGGTCGAATCTAAGGTCTTGTAAAGCCGTTGGTTTTACCAACGCGGGCAATTAATGATGCTTAACGGACATTTTGACATATTGTGCGATCGAGCGATAGTAGCAGCAACATTACCGCTGTTTTTGTCCATCTTTCCTCATAACTCTTCACGATATCTCTCGTCTCGATCTCAAAGCCCCAATGTGTTATTTGTTAAAAATTACAATACAAAAAGTGCTACTGTCAAAAAGTTAAATAAATTTGGGATGAAAAATTGATCAAGAGATGGGGTGAATCCCTGAATTATTGATTTGACTCAGCGATTAACATTGCAAATGACGGTGTATTTAACTTAGCAGTTACCATAACTTACTAAATGCATATTTCGTGCCGCCTTGTGGGAATTTGCCTTGTAATTCCGTTATTACGTTTAGAATCGAGATCTAAGCCCCTATTTCTTGTCGAAGATGGGCATTATGAAAATATCCAAGAGAGTTTCAGACGCGAAATGCAGACATAATCGCTTTAATAATTTGTAATGTTTTAAGTAGTTTTAATCGCGTTCGGCAATTCTTCACTTCACTGGAAAAGGTTACTTGCAGCATTTTAACAGGATTAAGGTTATTTATCTAGAAATGTTTTGTCAGATTACACTCCAAAAATAATTCTAACTTTGATGAAGTCCAAATCCTTGTTTCTACAGATGAAGAATAACGAAACATTAAGTATATTAATAAGTATAACGTCTGTTTCATTTGTTATTAAACAATTGGTAAAATGTATTTAGAGGTAATTTTAATTTAAATGTTTGCATGAATTTTAAATTAAGTATAACTTCAAATTTTTATCGACGATCTAATATTAATTCTTACGAGATAAGACATAGAAAAGGACCTATTGATATGAACATGATGGGAAAGAGATAAACTCGTACTGTAATATACTATTAAATAATCTTTTAGTGCAATTAAGTTGTACTGTATTAAAATACCACATTATTATCACATAATAAATCACTATACACTAGGAAAAAAAAACTGGGAAATTGTCATAAATTTCCGAAGTTCATATTTAAAAATCAATAAACGTTTTGTAAATAAACCATGTATGAAATAATACAGCAAATACCTACAGATTTTTATTTCCAAAATTACTCGCCATCTTCCTCTAATGTTTGTATAAATCGTCCGCAAGATAAACCCCACTATTTTTAGTCACACCTTGAGGTGCCCTTCTGTGATTGGTGGATTTAAGAGTCTAATAACTTTCTTATGCAAGCAAAAATTACTTCTTCGCCTGTACTTTTTGGTGACCTATTGCCGCTGGCACTTGATATTTTTCTCTGGGGCGCGAGTACTGGCGCATCCTGTATAAATAACGTACAGTCATAATGTCCACTCCTCGGTGTAATTTGGACGATAATACAGGTGCGCCAGAACTCGCGCCCCAGAGAAAATTTTCAAGTAAGGTCTGATATCAGGAACATGAAAATAATGTTTAAAAAATTCTCTGTTAAAAAATTTTGACATTTATTTTTTCATATTTGACATTTTTTTATATCTATTTAATGATACTGATGATCTTATATACCAAGTGAATAAAAAGTATGGAACCAAACGTTTTTTGCTTAAACTATTTATTTTTTGAAAAAACTAATTGATGAGTGATAAAGTACTATAAAAATGTGATGATTTAACAAGAATAAATTTTTTCGAAATTTCCTTTTGTTTTTGAGTTCTACAAATAAAATATTTTTTTAAATGGCAACCCACTATAAAATCATTTTTCTCATAAAAGCTATAATCTAAGGATTACAACTATCTACTTTATATTTAATTTTTTGAAAAAAATTTTTTCACATAAATTGCAATTTTGACAAAAAAAATCTCATAACTCAAAAACAAAACAAAATTTCGTTCTGAAAATACGACCACATTTTTTATATTACTTTAATTTATATTAATTATTATTGTCTGGAGACAAATGATTAAAAATAAAACCGCTTGGTTCCATACTTTATATTCACCCTGTATGTTTTTTTACAATTATTTAGTAAAGGGACAAAAATGTTGCCAATAAAAGCCACAAATAACATTAAACAGAGTTACAATTTAGGATACAACTTCCTTGTTTCCTCCTTTAATGGCCTATAGCAAAAAAACTTGGAAAATTATTTTTCCAACAGAAATAAATAGAGTCAAAGTACCAACTTTAAACTCTCATAACTTCGAAATTTTTATAGATAAAATTTTTTTAACATTTTTTCCATGTTCCTGGTGTCTTACCTTATATATGGCATTTTTCTCTGGGGCGCGAGTTCTGGCGCATCCCTGTATATCAGAATTGATAATGTTCTTGAACACTGGTGGGTAAAGAACAGCCAATTAATGGGCAGGTGGTAGGTATAAATAGGAAAATGTTTGGTAAAGCAATAGCCTAATAATAGAATGCTTTGAGATCACTTTTGTCTATCTACTCTTTCTCTCCAGACACTAGCTATTTTAATAATTTAATAAAATTTTATTTAAAGTTATCGTCATTGCGCTTGTTACGCTTGTGAAAATTGAACAATAAATTACACTGCCAACTAGTGCTCTAAAGAAAAACGACGTATAGTTACCAACCTAATAGCAGAGTCAAATTAGACAAAAATAAAGCAATCTGTGGAAAAAAATCCTAGAGAGTTGGAATTTTTTTTAAACGCTTTCTTTACTCTTGGGTAGACATATATCAAAAGTCCCCGAAGGTGGGGGGCGAGCTCGAGGAGGGGGAGGGGGCTAGAGGTGTCTTTTTTTGTTTCTTTGCTTATTTCTCGGAAACTATTACTTCTAACGGTTTTTGCCTGCTTATCAAAATTAAAGCCTATAAAATTTCCTACAAAAATAGTCCTTTACATTTTTGTTGTAGGACTAATTGTAAGCGAGTTATAGGGCTGACAATAAACATCATTTAAAAAAATGTGCGTTATCCGCATTTAAAACAGAACTAATCTTGTGATTTGAAAAAACTGAAAGTAAATTGAATTTATTGGGTGCAACACTTCATTAGAGAGTCCATAAAGTCTTCCGAGTCGTCCTCATATGCTGCATTTTCGTCTTCAACTTAAACATTGTAAACCGAATTACAGTCTTGTTCAGTACAATATTAATAAATAGATGATTTTATTTTGATAATTTGAATAAAGCTTACAGTAAATTAAATGTATTGGATCCAACAGTTTATTAGAAGGTGCCACGAGGGTCTATCAAGTCTTCCGAATCATCCTTATATGCTGAACTAGCATTTGTCTGCGACTTTGTCCGCGTGTATTTCTGATATAAAATGGGAAAAAGCCCGTTCTAAATACAATCCATAGGCTTAGGCACTCTATAAAGCTAGATAATTACCTATGTTATGTATAGGATTCAGTTATAGTAGTCTCGTTCTTCGCATGGGCTATGTTTATGGATAAATATTAAATGTTGATTTTCATAAAGTGTCGTCTCAGTGTACTTCTGCACTCTCAAAATTCGAAATTTCATGTTTCTAATTTTGTTTTTAAGCGTTTAAACTCTATTTTATTTCATTAAAATTTGAAAAGTGCATTTCTACACTCTTTAAGGATCATATTTTCTAAATTTAATGTTTTTATATCCCTTTAAATGTGTACACCGTTTTATTCCCTTTTTTTCGAAAAATTTGATTTTAGTGCCCCTTTACACCTCTAAAGAATTTTATGTTTATATCTTTGTTTAAACATTTACACCCCATTTAACCCCCTTCCAGATTGATTCTCTCTTTCATCCAATTTTTTTTTATATTTCCGTTTAAATGTTTACACCCGAGTCACCTTTCAGGCAGACCAGCTTAGTTGGGGAACGCTCTACACATATAAATACTTACCATATCTTAATGAAATGAGTTTCAAAGGATTTTTAATGCAATTTTCTGTATAGACTCTAAACTTTTGAGGCCTACGGCTAGTCCTACGACAAAAATAAATAGGACCATTTTTGTAGGAAATTTTTAAGCAGAAATAGACATCTACAGAAAATTCTGTATAAATTACATAAACGATGAGTTTGTATTTATAGACCCTCGTGACTCCCCCTTCCTTTAGTGAAGTATTGGACCCAGTAAATTGAATTTACTGTCAATTGTTTTTATATTACAAGACTAATTCTGTTTTAAATGCAGGTAAAGCCAATTTTTTTTAATGATGTTTTTTTTTCTGCCCTATAACTCGCTTACGGTTAGTCCTACAACAAAAATGCGAAAGATTATTTTTGTAGGAAATTTTATAAACTTTAATTTTCATAAGAAGATAAAAACCTATAGGAGTGATAATTTCCGAGATATAAGCAAAAAACCAAAAAAAGACACCTTTAACCTCCTCCCCATTCTCGAGCTCGCCACCCACCTTCGGGGACTTTTGATATATGTTTACCCAAGTAAAAAGAAAGCGTTTAAAAAAAATTCCAACTCTCTAGGATTTTTTTCCACCGATTTGTCTAATTTGACTGGGCTATAACAATTTATGAAATGGATGTGAAAAGTGAGTTGACATATTTTTTTTCGTATTGTTGCTAAGCTATTAAATTTGTAGGAAAATTAATGTAGGAAAGTAATTTATTTAGAGGTTGTAATAAGAAATAATTAGAATTGTACTGTTTAATTGGAATAATTTTTAATAATTTTAATTTTAATCGGAAATATTTTTTTTCAAGTGGGCGTAACGCCAAATAAAAATTCTTTTGAAAAGTATCTTAAAAAACTTGTCTTCATATGCAGTTCATAATTTACTTGGAAAAGCGTGTCTGTTATTGAAAATGTTTTTATATTTTACTGTATATTTATGAAGAAATAGCTGTCATCTCAATTACTATTAGCTATCTTATTAATTTCCGGTGAACCTTCGTGTAGGAATTTAAAAAATTTACACCGACAGATTTATAGTCTCTATTATATTAACTAAATTACTACCTAATTCCGCTATTGAATTTAATCTGAATAATAACATGTTTAGTTTTGATCTCATCCCGGTTATAGTAGGACTCATAAATAATTGCATAACGTAATTCTAGCAACTTGCATTAGATTGTAAAGCTGTGGGAATTCCACTTGAATACAAACAGCACAGCTTTATTTAAGGTCATAACGTGTAAATTTACTTGGTTTACGCGACTGCAACCTGTGAATAATTTAACAATGTCCTGAACACCAGGATTAGAATTATAGCAATTTGGGCAATAATTAAAATTTATAATTATAGCAACCGCGATTTGTTGTTGGTAGGATATTTTGATAAATTTTACGGTCTATTACAACACCGGTAATAAATAGGAGGTTTTAATTGCCAACATGCGGAATATTGCAAATTGTAAAGTGGTAGTTTTTGCGGATGGAGTAATTTAATAATGAAATTAAGTTAATGTGAAAAGTTGTTGAGGTTTGCTTATTACACTGATGAACTGAAGTTAATTCGCATTCCGCACATATTTATTTAATTCGATAACCAAATAATGGGACAGTTTGAAACAAATACTGTGTTTGGTGAAGTGAAGTTTATCAATTAATCAAAAGAGTAGTGGAAAAAAAATTGGGATATAAACATGATGTCTTGTGTGCAGCGAATGGCGAATTTAATGCACACTAAAAGCATTCCTAAATACAGCCTTAATAAACCAAAATGACAAAAGAAATTTATTGCAGTTTTCAAGCTAAAAGTCGCTCTTTGTGCCAGGATAAATTACGGAAGTCATTACCTTAGGTGTTAAGTTAATTTTTATTTTAATATGGCCGCTTTGAAGCAGCAGAATTTTAATACCCTCGTTTGGATCGCGAAATTTCGCGATATAATGAGGAAGCAGTCAATTCAAAGAAGGGATTTTACGATGTGTACGGAACTATTGCAATAAATCGGATCTTGGAAGGGTTGGAATTTGTAATAACCTATAGAATAAGCAATAAGAAGTGGAGATTCGGGGATGTTCGATGTCGAATGAGCTACCGCTCAAATGAGCTACGAGAGTATTGGACGTTCACGATTATGTGACGGGGATCTGACATTAGAAATTCGCTAAAGTAGCTTCGACGACATTTTATGTACTTCCAGAAATCGTAAAGTTTATACAATTTTTATGCTTAATAAAACTGGCGTTAGAGTGAGTCTCCAGTGCATAAGATCGAAAAATAGTAAGAACGGGCATATTTCGTGAAAATGTATGCATTACACCATGGTTAAGAGGGACTGTTTCCCTTCTAACTTTGCATATTCCGGAGTTTGTGATTTAGTTGTAAACTCACAATTAGTTTGAGGAAGTAAAGCCTTGTCATAAGTCGCAAGGGAAATCTTACGATCCGCAGCAGCTTTCACGGGCCTATTGCTATTACCTTATTCTGACATAGGACACTTCCTGTTATTTACTTATTAATTTATGTACAAGCGAACTCCTGCGATCGATAAATGCAACAACTTAAGATTGTGTTATTAAATCTTACGTTTGCTGGATAAATAAAATTAACTGTCTCGAATAGAAAAAAAAAACAATACAAAATCGAGGCTTAATTTATAGCAAGGATTTAACGAATTTACATTAATTGAAATTGATTGGTGTCGGTGGTCGCCTGAATCTCCATTTCGGTTTCGATGGTACTGTTGCGAAAATTCCTTTTCATACATGCGAAATAATTCGCATTGAAATCGTCGCCGCGAGCATTTTCGCAGCACGAATTCCGCGCATGCATCATCTATCAGATCGTACAATATTATCAACATTAGTAAAAAGACGAAACGTGTTGAACATTCTTTAATAATTGCAAAACATCAGCCGGCAAATGCAATTTCCAAGACTGCCGTCTGTGATATATTGAATTCCTTTGAGATCGAATGGATTCTATTACAGTTCCGTGTCTAGTTCATGTCTAGCCGAGTTGAAGGCTTACAAGAAAAATTTGCAGAGAGGTTTCTGCACAGCTCCTAAACTTACTTGATTGATTTAAGTCGATAACAGTTAATAAATGCATGAAACAGACATTGGTACTAAATAAAAGTGAGTGACTCGATTTCCTTACTTTAAAAGCCCTTTAATAAGCATTCACTGAAACTAGTCAAAGCATTAGAAGTTTCAAAATTAAATTGTGAAAATGCTTAAACTTCCAACATTTCACGACATTTAAAAGTAGAAAAATAAAACGGCCAAGTACATATTGTTAAAAAACGAAAGTAAATGGGATATAAAGAAAAGAATCGTTCTTAATCTAATTGAAAACTTATAGAGATCAAAATTAAACAAGCTTATTTGTGTTATTGTTATCGCTTGTTAAACCAGAGGAGAGGGCTGGAGTCGTATTATAACGTTTAAATAGTAATAACCTCACTATCGAATATTGATTTATAGCAATAACAGGTCATGCCTTTTAATTTTCTGTTTGCAAATTATTAATTTCGGTTGTAGCCACCGTTTCCCGTTAGGTGTAAATAAGGGTTAGGGGGCGGCATGTGTTCGTAAAGCGTGCGGGATTTGTCGGTTTGGTTTATGTGAAATTACGTGGATGTCAAAAAGGTGTGAAGAAAATTTGGCGTATCCTGGGCGAAAAAGCATCTCTCATGATGTAATAAAGTTAAAGCGAGTGTGTCAGAATTTTATGGAGTTAATTTCGAAACCAAATTCAGTTAAATAAATAAATGCCAACCGCCACCTTTTGTGAAGAGGCTGAATTTAATAGCTACCTTTTAATAAGTTTACAAGCCCAAGTCTTTGCATAGTTTCGCCAAAAATGCTTAATAAACTGTACGTATAATTTAATTCGCTCCCGGGTTACAGCCAAGTTATTCATTCTTTGCCGCTCCTTCAACAGCTCGCCGTGAGTTATTTACGCGGTCCCGGTGTGTGGGAAATGTTCTCCTCGCCAGGTGTAAAGGGTTGCAAAGTTTTTAGCATAAATTTTAAATTAACAAGTTGGCGACAATGGCTCTGGCGTGCATGATAATAATAAAGAGGAAAAATTAATTAAATGTGAAAACATTGGGTGGAAATGAAAACTTTACGTTTCCACGTCTGTTGTATTAGCGTCAAAACGAAATAAAATTTTTAGCAGAAAAATGAGCAAGAAACATTAGGAGCATATAACTTATTACTCCAATAGTAGTTACGGCATTCATGAATTGCTTCGAGGACATACATGAACTTCCAATTTGCTCGACACATTCCGTGTAATTACTACACATTGTTAACATTTGTCGATGATAATTCTTGAACACAGAAAACAGTTCCGTCACTCAAAACAAGCAAAGTATTGCGTAAATCTTTTAACTAATTCTTAATACCTTGAATAAAATATCAAATAACTTGTTCTTGTTACAGCTTTTTTATTTTTCCTTTACAAAAAAATTATATTGTGTTAGATATGTGAAGGTATGAAACTTTAAACTTCAAACGACACTCGCGCCGGATAATATACTTTGTAACTTTTTTACAAAGACTTTTCTATTTTGAGGAGTAATATTTGTGGGAATGTTTCTGTAACAGCGGGAAGTACAATTTAAAACTTTATTAAATCAGTCTTTTTCTTCCTATTGAAACAGAAATATACCCAAAAATTTGTCTAATTGTGTATTACCCTAATTTAATTTATCCGAATTTCCTTCTACCATTTAGTTATGTTCAGGAACGACTAGTTGAGCAACCTGATCTGTATCAGTTTGGGTTTAGTTTAGTAATAGACTTTGAAACAATGTATAGATAACAAGTTTCTATTGGATTATGAACTTGCGAAAACATTACCTCTTTGTTTTTATATAGCGATGTGGAGTGAATCAGCAACAAATTTCCAACAAGGAAGAGAGTTAATTCTGGATTAGCGAGTTCTAAACCGTTAATTTATCAAGTTGAGACGAAAAAAAAATACTTCAACACAATTTTTGCTGTTTTATCTTCTGCATATTTGAAAGGTCTACGACGCGAATTAAAAGAACACACATAGGACATCAGGGGGGCCCAACCGCAATAAAACTCTGTGACTGTAATGATGTAATTAAATTTTGAAATGTTGTCCACAAGTTTTGTACTGAATAATTTTCTAATTCCCGACGTTCCCAAATAAGGTCACGAATTATTTTACGTTGGGAAATTATGTAAACTAAGCTCTCCTGTTTTATTAGTTAAATTATGAATTGTTCAAATTCTTGACAGGACAAGGGCAAACGCACAGTCCATCAAATGCGACTGATTGGACAAATATGCAGGCTTTGCGAATACTAAACGAAATAAACTTCTCTATCTCATTATATATAATATCACTAGAGCTTCAAGTAGGTACATACAGAGCTATTACAAATAACTTCATTCTACATGCGCATTTCTTAATTTTCTGTTGGTAAAGAATACTTTGATACGAAAATGGTTAAGGTTTTTACTTGACTAATGCATGAAGTAAAGCAAATATTTAAGAAATTTCATTAAGTATACACTATATCTTCAACACTAACGTTCTAAATGGCTACATCCTTATAACCGAAGCACATACTTCAAATTGACCATTTTCTCGATAGAGATATTTCACAAAATTCAAAATTCTTTGCATATGTTAATAAAGTGAGTATAAACGTGACTACAAACTTTACTTACCGCGTAAATAACTCACTTACGAAAAAAAGCTGCAAGAATTTTATATACCAGTCAGGGTTAAAAACAGAATTCTGTGTGTGAGTGGATTAAAAAAAATATCTGTAATAAGTTAATAACTCGTATTATAAATAAATATTTCTTAAGGTATACATAAGGTATAGTTGAATTTCACATCATGTCGTCTGTGATACAGACCAAAGGTGACCCACTGTCGTAAACAATATATACTCGTTTTCATATTAATGTGCATCGAAGTAGTCGTTGAAAGGGATCATTTTAAGGTGGCAACCATGCCAAAATTCAAATAATCCTAAACTCAATCTTCCCTAAAAATTATTTTTTCAAATAAATGTGTATCCCAGTTAGCAAAAAATAATTAAAATTAACAACGTAATTAACATAGGATAGCAAACAAAGATTTTTGTCATTATTGATGTGATTAAATTTGTTCTAAATGACATTAATGGCAAGTGTAAATCGGCCTTTATTAAAGATTCATTTAGACTTCTACAACCTACTTGATGCACATTAATATGAAAAAGAGTATAACCTATCGTACCATAACCACCACGATGCGGAGTGCAAGCCTTTCCATATAAAATTAAGGATAATGCTTTTCACCATGTGGCGTTTTTATTCATGCCTGGCCATCATGCTTACACATAACAAACCTGGATTTGTCGCCAAAGATTATCACAGTTCATTGCTAGTACCAGTGTGGTACTTCTTTGAACCACTGCAGTCAATTTTGACGAGGCTCAGGGGTGAAGAATTAAGCGCTTATTAATAGAAAAAAATTGTTACAACCTCTCATTGTGATACTCATGCATTTATAACACTCCTATCTGTCGCATCACAATAAGAGTGTTTGTAACACTTCTTTTGTAATATACTATTTTAGTGTTTTTCTCTGAAAAGACCAAATTACGCAGTCTCTGTATTCAATGGTAAAAGAAACAGTAATTATTAAAAACGACAATGACATCAGTAAATTTGCAAAAATAGTTGCAAAACTGCTTATAGAGGTAGGTAAACAGTGTTCATGAAGTAATTTTGGACAGATCAGTCTTAAAAGTAGAGTTTGAACAGATGTCTACAAAAAAGTAAAACGTTACTACCGCAGAAGGGGCCATGGAAACCCCAATTTTGTTATGAACGCCTCAAAACATGTTTCTTTTTGACGTTTTGCTGATTTTTATTTTTTTCCGCTTTATCAAGACATTGTGTTGTAATTTAGTGTGGGGAATTACATTATTTTAATAGTGTAGTCGTACCTGTTACACAATTGTTAAATAAACATTGACTGAGAACAATAAGACATTAATTACGAGTTATTTTATGATCTTTTAACAAACTTAGAAGTCCACATACCCATGCTGTGAACATTTTATACTCAATTTTGGGGCTGTTTTTATTTTATCGGATTACGTTTACTTTTTGCATTTCAGATGACTTAAAATTGGTAGGGATCGGGTAGGGAAAAAAACATTTTCAAAAAATCTTACCTACACTCAGATAAAGCGTAATCTTGAAATTCTACTAAGATTAAAAATACATTGTATATGGCAAAATATTGGTTTTCAAGTGGATATGCAAACCCGGAAATATTTAGTTAAGCATAATTTCACAGTACCTACTTAACTCACGGTAGTGCATAAAATACAAATTGAAAATATTTTCTTTGAATTTAATTTTGGGAATCGTTCAGGATCTGTTTCGTTTAAGTTTTTACACCTCTGGGGTGATAAATTGTATCTCGTCTTGCATAATGGAATCGACAAATTATTTCGGTGTGCCGCCAGTCCCTCGATTTATATCCACGATAACGTCTGCAAATTCCGAGAGCAGCAAATGATAACAAGAACTTGTTGCGTAGTCTGTGCGTGACCGGTTTAATTAGGCAAAACGGGGTGAGTTGTCTATGACCCGAGCAAAAGAATGGCTCTCGGCCAGGTCTATTAATTAACAGCCGCTAAGTACGAAGTGATTATTACAAATAATTCACCCGCCTTTTTGCAGATACAATTTAAAGTAGCGTTGCAATGATGGCGGGCAAAAACAGCACTAATAATTTAGATTATACTCCCGAGACCAAAGTATCACACGAGTTCTGATTAATTCAAATGTGCTTTTGTGTTTTTTTCCGTTTGATGGATAGCGGGGGAGAGATGATTCACGACACGCAAAGACGGCGGAGTCACAATAAGAGTCTTATCGGAAAAATAAATAATTAGGGAAGTGCGTTAACAGGTTGCTGATGCTCCTTGGCGAATTTCTCGCTTAGCTAATTACTCAACGAATAATACATGAGTACTGTCTTGTTAAATTCAGAGAAAGCTTTTGAGGTTAACATACATGGTCGGGTAATGGAAATAGATTGTAATGAACAAATCGATTCCAATCCAAGCGAAACAACACTTACTTCATAGCGTCCACCTGGATATTGTACATTTTTGAAAACCTTATTGTTTCATTGATTCTCAATCCTTACAGAGAGTTATTTTCACTGCGAGAGCTTATCCTCGGTTACAATTGCACTTAATCCCTGAAAATACGTATTATCTGAGATTGTCTCTTCCTCGTATCGGGTTAGCAGGCATGCCACCTTAACCAACCCGAATTGGCCGCGATATCCTTATCAGACTTATCTCTAGGGAGTTGTGCGGTTTGACGTCTTCCATGTGAGCCATTTCTAGTGGTCTCCTCTCCGGACCACTGCCTCCGCTTTCACTTCGCATACTCCTTTCTCTCTACTCCACTTCTCTCCAATAAAACCGCAAGGTGGCGGCTTTCCGACCTCCACTCGACTTCGAAAGAACCGTAAATAAAGGCTGGAGAGGAAGTCGAGCAGACCAACGCAAAAACAACAACGAGAATTGATTTAGAAGACACCAGCCAAGAAAAATACGTTTTTGTGAATCTATCAGCAAGTAATGAGACATGGAATTCCGATTTGTGAACCGTAATGCACATAAATTATTTGAATATTTGGTTTGTTAGTATTTGTGCCACAACTGTATTTATCCCGAATAAATGTTTTATTGGTGTTCTTCTGGACATTATTTTTTGTTTTTGCTAATTTTACAAAGAAGAAATTTTGTAAAATGGACGCATTAGACGTAATATTGTTAATAAGAGCAGAGTTAGTTACTGTGGGAGTGCCAAGAGCTGTCCCGAAGTAATTACTCATGTAACCACAAGGGGTGTGAGTGCTTGACACAAGTTCTGCATGTGGCTAATAGGAACACGAAATTCGCGTTACTATTGAAATTTTCTTTATGCGGGTTAGTTCATTATCATGCAGTTTTGTGTATTCCCATTTAACTAGATTTCACCCTTGTCGGCTTGTCACAAAATCTAGCTTTAGAGCCGGATGAAGTTTTATTTGTACGATTTATTTAAACTATTACAGCGAATTAAGTGATTTGCATAAAATGTGAGCTTACTTGAGAGTCGCTAATTTAATCATGATTCGGTTAATGTCTCCCGTTCTACTTGGGCTGCCAAATCTTGCGACTTGGAGCGGTTTTGGTCGAGGTTTGGTCACCTAAAATAATCCGATACAATTTTTAAGTTGGTAACAATTAAACCGGATATCTCTGCATTTTCAGTTAAAAATTTAATGAGAACTGGGCTGTGACAAAACTCTTTTGTGTGACTATTTTCAATACACGGCTGTCACCGATTGATAGTCTCTGATGTTTTGAAATTGTAAACACAAAGGACATTTTGTCAAGAGCATAGTATTGTTTCGAAGTAGTACAGCGGAAAAATAGTCGAAAAGTATGCTCGAATGACTCGAAACACGACTTTCTGCATCAAAAATTGCACTTCTAGATGGTATTTTTTAATGAAATTAGACGCATCCTGCGGCACATTGTGCTGTCGGTTTCGCCATCGTGAAATGCGACTTTGAAACTTCATAAATGCACATAACAACTTAAAATGTTTCCTCTTGGGCAGTTAACTCTCTACATCATTGCCAATAGATATTTTTTTATTGGAAATATGAAAAGTTCTGAACTTAGCCTCCTACTAAGTCATAAAACACACCCCGCTTTTCTCGGCTTTTGTTAGTTTTCATACTGACCCTTACATTTATCCTGGAAAGTTTTCTAGTTCGGACGCCGATTTGCAATATTCGGTATGTGTTTGCTATTTTTCCGCGCAAATATTTGGCGCTCGTTTCCATTTTATTAAATATTTGCATCTGAAATTCAACAACTGAATCTCCAACTAATCCCGAATAATCCCTCTGCGCTGCCTAATTACAACGATTCGCTACATTTATTCCGCGTTTTACAATTTAATGAATACTGCGCGAAAGCCAGACTTCAACAAGTTTGTTATTTACTTGCGAGAATTCGATTGTACACAAATAAACATCACAAAGCGTTCAAAATCGTTGAAAATTTTTCGGGCACGTACTCACGTCCTTTAGTATTCTTCAATCTCTGTGAAGCATTTCTAATTAATTTTCTTGTTACAGTGCGACCTTTAAGGGTGAAGCTCCTCGGCGAAAATAAGGCATTATCCGCTGATAACACTTACGAACTTAGTTGTGAAGTTGTGGGTTCGAGGCCTCAACCCACTATAACTTGGTGGAAAGGAAGCGTACAAATGAAAAATACCAGAGAAACCGTAAGTCCACATACCATAACATGTCGCCATAATTGATTCAAAATCGTACGCAGTGACCGTAAAAATCTTGTTTATATTTATCTCTGACAAACAGGCCGAGATGCTTTTATAAGACGAAGAATTGGGATTTAAATTTCAAGTTGCCGTATAGAGGAAAAATAATGGAAAATATTACTTACTCAGATCAACATTCAGACATACAGGGTGTTTGAGGATTGCGAGCAAATATTTTAACCACTAATAGAACTCGTCAAAAGAAACAACTTCTGTATTTCTAACTTTTGCCGAAAACACGTCATTTTTGAGTTAAAATTAAAAATAAATTGAGACTGAAATCTCGTCCCCGCCTATGTCTTAATACCATGTTATATTCGTTCATGAAACAAAAAATACGGAACGTAAACAGCGTAAAGACAAAAAAATTATCGCTTCATTAGGGTAGACCAGTGTCAATGTTCAATGTTAGTGTTAGTTTACCTGCCGTTATAAAAATTGGTAGAAATGTTGCCCTTGGTTGGCATGCATGCTTCAACTCTTCGGACTAGGGAAGCTTGCGTTTGCACACACAGCCCTTCGACAATATTAATTTGAGCTGCGTACACTAATTCACTAATTGTTTCTTTTTTTATTTTCATTGATATTTTTGCTTCCAACTAACAAAGACACACTGAATGGCTCGTGAAAATCATGGGGGGGAAATTGCAAAAAAAAATATGGATACGGAATTTGTTTGTTCTCAAATTCGACTTTTTATAACAAATTGTCTTATTAGTGGTTAAAATATTTGCATGCAATCCACAAACACCCTGTATAGTATTTCTAATCGACATCGTTTGCTTCGCGTCTAATAACAGAGGGTGACCTTTGATTGTAAAAAGTTCTTTTATTTCCGTTATAAATCATACGAGCTTCTGATATTTTCAGCCATTCATGGAGAAATTCAAATGAAAAAGTTACAATGGGTTGTATGACAGTCGGTAATTAAAAGAGCTCGTGATGCAATAAATAGTACTATTTTTTAATTTGACATGGTGGACACGACTAATAATTTTAGTTATTGTTCTATATTAAAAACCAGCACTTTTGAAGCTTTGTACAGCATGGACCCCTAAACAAATTTTAATAGTTTAATGTTTGTTAACAATACTCCAAATAGAATGTCTTTTGATATGGACATAAAGAGCTACAAACCAGTTCCTGACAGAACTAGAACTTCCTAATTGCTGTTTCTTGTGTTTATAATAATGCTTCAAGAGACTCATATTAGAGTTAACTTGACAATTTACATTTTGTAAAAACTTAATAGACCTACAATAAGCTACTACTTACAATTACTTATTTCTTTGGCTGACACAAACTGAAATTTTAAATTACAATTTAAATGTATAAATTTATGATTAGTGGATTAGCATTGTTTTAAAAGACAAAAACAACTTCAGTTTACAAACATTAATTCACACATATCTGCTTTTTACATCAATTTGAATTATTTTTTTTTGTAAGTATTTTAACACAAAATAAATTTGTATATGCTAACATTAAATTAAATACACTATATTAAATTGATTAATTAATTAAATGTAGCGTGTGCAACTGAATTTGAAAGAGTTCTTAGTTTCCACACTTTGTATAGTTGTAAATAATATCGCTGAGAAAAATTATTAGTGCGAAAATGAAACTTGCTGTATTGTTTTAAATTGCGAATCGAATTCAATTGTTTAATTAGAGGAGAAAAATCCTAGTAGGAATGAATCTTAACCGAACATTCTTATAAATGTTAAGTTTTTTCTAGTGGCTACTCTAGATTTAATGTTATTAAAACATTCAGCACTAGTAACATTAGTGAGTGTAAAGATAATTTCTATTTTTACTACGATTTCTCTCCAATCGAAAAGCGTCTAGTGGTCTTATTGTCCTAGTCGATAATTTCCCGATAAAATCGTATATCAGTGCTTACTCTTAAACAGATTTAACTCAGCTTTGCCCGTACAGTTATGAAATTACCCCGGAAGTAATAAAATATGCTGCCTACTATACGCGAAGTCTACCGAAAGGTGAAATATAACTGTGTTTATTTTCTGGATGTGCTGCAGTAAAATAGCCAAAGCGGCGGCTAGATTCGAGCAAAATACGCAAAATGACCGCAACAATAAATCTTCCAAATATAGAACTCGATACTGGTGCAGTAACTGTGCAATTGAAATCGTTAAATATTCTTATCGGACGTCTAATAGCATCATATAAAAGTAAAACTAGAAAAACATCTATCGCCGTTGCGATCAAAGATGCCGAAACTAATTTATTGCAAACCTAGTTGAGTAAACCGATACAGAAAAATAACCGCAGTGAGTGGAATTATTATTTTACGACCTGTATGTAAATTGCATCGAAAACCCAGATGGACTCGGCTGTGGAATTTTTCATACGAACACTTCAACTTTTATTATGCGAATCTAGAACACGGAGCTCCGAATCGTTATTAATATTGCATTATGAGGGTAATATGAGAATGATAATATTCCCACAATGAACCACTGCGGATATTGCCGGGGGAGTGCCTCTAAGTTCGACTTTATGTCAGGAGGTAATCGTTGTATTAGTAATACTGTCTCACTGATCACTCCCTCTTTATGATCTACACAAATATCGTTTCCGCGACCACAACCTGCAGGTCGTGTTCATGGCTTTCCGGTGGACTCATACACAGGGTTAATTAAAGTTTACTAATTTAGATGGAACTTAAAATTAGAGAGGAATCGCTGGAACCGAATTAATATTGCATATCGGATTTCGTTTAAACTATAAAGCTGGGACCGACAATACATCATTAAACAAATGTCAGTTTAGATGAGCTTTCAGCTAGTAGTAACCATTAAATCATCGTTTTGCATGCACATGACTCGAATTTGCTTTTGTGTTTGCTTATAGAGCTTGTGTGAATTTTCAATATGCAGATTACTCTAAAACGCAGCAGCTATTTTGACTAACGTTGGAGAATTCTTATGTATTACAAAGCAGATTTGTTTTGACTGAATAAGAATTGTTTTCCGCCTTTTATTACTTTGTTAATATTAAACTTGTAGCCTTTATTGTTAGCATGTTGAATGCAGTTGAATATTTTTAAATATTTTTTTTTCTCTTTTTTTGAGTAAAATATGTCAAAAATTAGTTGCAGTACAAAACATAAAATTACAATTTATGACTGAATTTTAACTTTAATCAACACATCATAAATTTTATTTTCATTTGATTTTATAAAATTCAGTATTGGAAAACAAATAAATAAAATATTATTAATGTAACTTTTATTTGTTTATTTTTCTTCTAAAAGCAATGATTTTTTATTAGAAACATATTTCATAATTAAAATGTAGATACGAGATATTATATATCTTTTGCTTTTTAAAACAGATATTTCTGATTGTAACATTGTTTTAACAAATAACTTAGGACTCCACATTCTGTAGCTTGCTCTACTTTTTTTTGTTGTAAACACAAGTCAACTAATTGGTTGCGATTTCAAATTAGAACTAAAAAATTGAGTAATACAAACTAATATAACTAATAAAACTCTGTATAACTGAAATTTTGTTTTTGTTCTTGGGGTCAAATTAAATTAAATTAGAGTCGAAAGGTCGTGATTTCTTATTATGGTTTCATTTCCGTGTTATAGTTATTTTTATCGGCCTTTGTATTTCCTAGAGTAGAGGCAATTTGATAAAATTACTCGCATTTTTTATTTTTGCGACAATGTCCTGGACTTGTTGAATAATGCATGTAATTCTTGCGTGATTACCGTATCGTTTTTTGCATTACGCCTCTGAATAACCTTTTTGCTACCTGAACGAATACAAATGTAATTGTTGTATAGTGGCGTGTGAGTAGTTTGTATTCCGAGAGCGTCGACTAACTTCACTTCGTTTAATCTTTATGGGGTTTTTCGCTTTTATTTCTACCCAGACTAAACGTGATTTGTATGCTGCCAGGTGACTCCCTACGTAATTTATTTGGTTGGGACCAGTGTCGTCGATTTGTCAATATTTTACTCATTTGTGAATGCGCAAATAAAAATTACGTGATTCACTGGCAAGAGGGATCACTCACTCGAACAGCGGCGACGCCATCATCATTAACACACAACACTTTGTAGGAAAACTAAATTGTTTGTTTTTTTATTTATTTACTTGCAATGTAAAATTAATTAAATAAACAGTAGAACAATTTGAAAAATGAAAGCATCATAAGAAAAGAAAGTTTTAATTTTGAGAATTTTCCCGGCGCCTCCACCATTTTTACCTCTCATGTTATTCTTATTTATTTTCGAATTGCTTATTGCAGAGTATATTGACACTGTTTACTCATAAAACACGTTTCTGTATCAACATCTTTCAGTGGAAAATGTAATCAAGTTTTTCAAGGTTAGAAGATGGATCTTCGTTTTCCTGACTACATAGTTAGAACAGTTAGTTTTTGGGAGAAAATCATTCTGGCATCTTGACAAATGCATCCAAAGTTAGCCAGTAACATGATGTAATGTCACAAAAAGAGACACCGCATTACCGCAATTTAAGTAAAATTTATGCGGCATAAACCACATCCAATCAAGCCTAATACATCGCAATTGCCGGGATGCGATGTTTAGTTTGCTAATTCAGTTGCATGTTTACTCCAATCAAGCATTTCGTCAATGTTAAGACCCTAGAAATTTCAAGCGAAGTTTGTAATTGATGCTTCCATGTTAATTTGCAAGTTAATGCTTTTATTTGTTTTGCACTAGATATTGTTTATTTGTTCTGTTTTCATTTAACACACATCTTTGTAGAGAAGCTCATTTATTGGCTTATTAAAAGTTATTTCCCTTTGCGTTAATGAGTTTTCTAAGATGAAAGACAAAGTTGAGAGTATGCTTGATTAAGAAATATTATGCTGCTGCTAATGCACTTACGGAGAGCTGAGGCATCAAAGCCTCATTGCTTCACCGTACAGATAAAAAAACAATGCAATATCTGATTATGTACCTGTTTATTCAATAGATAATCAACCATTTATCACTTTTTATAAGTACCACAATAATGTGACACAAACCCAGAGTTGGTTACGTAAAAAATTTAGCTGGAAAGTGGTAAATAGATCGTTATATTTAAAATGTAAATAATTTGAAGAAAATCTAGGCGAGTTTTTATCGTTCGCACATTTTCATAAAGTTTAAGCAACATTTCAATTTTTTTGTGTAAAGATAAAAAATTTCATCACTAAAAATCTCACTGCACCGTCCATAAATTTTCTATATGAAACAAAATCAATTATGACTCTGTGCACCTTGCGTCAGAATTGATTATAGCAACATTATCAATCATGCCATTTATGGAATGTTATAAAAATACTTCTCGCCTGTCAATGGCACAATCCCTCAGGGCATTAAATCCTATAAGCAATAGCATTGTAACAAGTGGGGAGGTCGGTAACAGACGTTTATTACCTGTAAAATCGTGACGTGTTTTATGACTCACAGGCGTCGTTGCAAAGTGTGAAGAGGGTAATAGGTCGTACATTCATAGAAAGGCCGACGCCTTTGACAATATCGTTGTGTCAAAGGAACGGCTTTTTATTATCGTTGCGCCGACCATGGCAAGGTTTTTGTGCAATCAATAATCAAATTCATTTTGTTTTGGTGAGAAGATTTTAATTTGTTACTACGACCGTATTTTAGCTCATTATCTACAATTAAAATTCGAATTACCTACACGGGACTTGATTTATTTTCAATTCCATGGTGTAAAACTAATGCAGTTTGGTTTAATCGAATGTCAAATGGTCTAATAAATCTCGAAAGAATGAGGTGAATGAACGTAACATTCCGGACTTAATTAAATTCGATTCAATTTTTCTAAATTAAGTTCGAAATAATTACAATACAATTTTTTCATCCTAATGTATAAATAATAACAGTGCGATCAAAAAGTCTGTCTATCAAGCAAGCGTAGAAATTTAAAACGTATGTCTGTGGAAGATAAAATGTCACAATGACAAATGAGAAATGTCAAAATAATTTTTATGTAAATTATGACAGGAAACCGTGGTGAACGATTTTTATGAATAAACACCAACAAAACCTTATTTTAGTTTGTTTTGAGACGTTTCATAGAATAATTCAATTTAATTAGCTCAATATTTTAATTTTTATAAAATAATTTTTTGACATCTAGATAACATACGAACTGCCATGCAACATACGTCCTCAACTAGGACGGCTACTTGATAGAAAGACTTTTTGATCGCACTGTAAAATAATAATTTTTTATAAATCTTAATTTTCTTAACTTTAATCTTGTGTCAGATAATATTGCGCTAACGAGTTTCTAGGAGGGTGAATAAAGTTACAATTTCGTCGTTTTGTAACTAGTGTCTACAAACTTCAGGTAATTTTCGGCAGCAGTATAGAATTTTCTATGGCTAGGATAATATCAAGTGAATTTATGTTCGTTTTACTTTGAGCAAGCTTGGAGTTTTACTAGTGTCGAAACTTCCAGTATTGATAACCGTAGTGTTTACGAGCAAAGTGACAAAGGAGAAGCCAGACTTTCAACAGCAATAAAATCAAAACAGAGCGTCATGAAACAAATGCACAAATTTTTGTATTTTATGAAATTAGAACCTTATTTAGGAATTATCTTTTATGTATTTTAGTCGAAAGTAAGGAAAATATCGTCACCGACTTAATTAACAGTTGTCTTTAATCCCACGTGAAGCAATAAAAACACGAAAATATGGTTTTAATTTAAAGAAAATACTCTTGCTCAAATATTAACTTTGCCGAATTATAGTATAGAACTGAAGGAGTAATAAAAAAATTATTTTTTTAAGAAACGCCATCTCTACAGTGACATTTGTATTACACAAGGCAGTCCGATTTAAAATTTCATACGTTATTTTGAGAGATAACAAAAATAAAAGAGGACGCTGTAACGAAATTCATGGCAAGTTTGGGATCAAACGATATAAATTTCATCAGGAGCGTCTTGTTGTCGTCTGAAGTTGGCCAAGACACTGTAAATTATGTTTGCTCTAAAATATTTCCAACGATCGGATATTGTTGCAGCAAGGTGCAGGGGTACAAATTCGCCCATCAAAGCCCTAGTAGTACGATTCAATCACGAGATATGGATTTCTGGGAGGTACGTTGCTCGACGTTAACTTAATAGGAAGTTACATCGTAGTCGACTTTATTACTAAAATATTCCTTCTGTTTCCCAATTTTGTCCTAACAAATTTACCGATCTTCTTTTCTTTTATTCAATTTATGACAGAGATTTCCGGAGCATTTAGTCGCCACCCCATCTTGTGTACAAGCCATAGCTTTGCCCAGAACTGATATTATAAATGGACTTCCTTTGATTCTTTTGAACGGCTTTGCGGCAAACTAAAGCAATTTTATTTCGCGTAATTGAAAAACTCTTTTCTTTGAATTATTCAATTTATTGGAATAAACACTTTTAAAAAGCTAATTTAGTCTTAATTAAATGGAGACAAATAAATCAAAAAGATAAAAAAGCATTGCAGCTGAAATATAAAAGAAATAAATAGTATTGTTTTTCAGGCAACAGCATTTTCTCTTAAAGCTCTTGTTGCACAACCCACATGTATTAAATTATTTAAAAAACTAAAAACAGAAAATTATGTTTGGTTTGGAGCAGCGTTTTTCAAATTCGAGACTTTACCAAAGTTTTGTTTTTATTAAATTTATTAAAAGATTTCATGTAGAATAATTTTAACATAAATTGTACAATATTGGAGCAATACTTGATAAATTTTAGAACAGATTTGTGGCTGTGTTAAAATATTGTTTTTGGGTTAGTTATTTTTGTTTCAAGTACCTAAAATACAGTTTTTGCGGACGAATATTTTTACATTTCTGGACGAATTATAGCTTCAAGACACCAAAAAAGTTGGTTTGGGCCATTGGGTCGTGTGTGTGTTTGTGTGTGTCCGTCCGTCTGTAACTTGTAAACTGTAAACTTGAAATTTGGTATGTAAGTTACTTTTACAAAGGGGACGCAGCACGAAACAAAAGTCGGCCGTAAAACGGCCGCAAAATTATACGGTTGAAGGTACAATAAATTCATGGGGATACAAGTTATTTAGAAACATGAAATATACCTTATTAAACAGTAAAATGTGATAAAATAATAATGGGTACCGAACTAAAAAAAAATTGCACTTCAGACTCGAACCCGCGACAACTATTAACTATTATTTCGCGTATAATCCGGCAAGTGGCACTAACTCATAGGTTAACTTTGCTACTCGGATTTCTAACACTAAATTATTATCGTAAGGATGTTTTCAAAATAGGTAGGATAAGGAAAGTCGTGTGATGTTCACACCAAATTTTTTTGTTAAAGCTCTTAAAAAACGAATTCACTCTAATTGAAAAAAGTTTGTAACTAAATTAACCTTTTCGTCCCGAAAAACTGTTTTTGTGACTGAGAACCTAAAATAACCATTTTAGGTATTATTTTATTGAGTCCGAAAGACTCATTTTAGGGACTCAAATGAGTTCCTAAAAAACAACTATTTTCGGGAGCGTATACAAAAAAAAAAAATTTTTCAAAAAACCTGGCCGTGTTCGAAATAAAATTCATATTTTTGTATTTCATGTTTGCTGGAGTTAAATAAAATTTCGGATGACCCCATCATCCTATCAAAATAAAGAGTCCAAAATCAAATAACTTCCGAATCATAAGTTTTTAGTAAAACAGTAAAAGAATTTCATGCATTTTAAATTTAATATCGGCTTGAAGGATGCTGCCGTTACACCAACCCAGTTATTTGCTAAATAAATACGCACCGAACCGATTTGTGCCTTGAAAACTTTGATATTTATACATTTATTGAGGCAACATCGGTGCAAGTGCCACAAATCATTGATTGGTCTCAAAACGAAAGTCGTAACCGTACAAACGCAGCACTTACTTCCTGGTGCCATAAAGACATTGAAAAATCTTTTTTATCGCGTATAATTTAAGGAAGTCGTTTTATTATGTTATTTGAAATTCTCCGCATGTATAGATATGAATAGTTAGGGTATCACCGTTCTTTGTGTGGTGAACGCGCTCGTTGAGAAATCTAGCCGAAGCACGTTTTAGATATTTTGAGAAAATGCGATCTGAAAGTTGGTCGGTTGCGCGTTGATATTGTGGTGAGATTGGCATGTATCTCGCTACGAAATGTCAATAAGCAGAGACTCAGTGTCTCTGTGCTTTGTAATTTAATAAAAAGGCGCTTAACTTTTTATTTGTTTTCGACTGTTTTACTGCAGTTCAAGTGTGGCATATCCAGACTAGAATCCCTGAATATCACTCAGTCTCTATTTCACATTCTTCCATAATAAGAGGCTTCTATAGGCGATTTTTTCTCGTATTTATTATTGTTTTTGTCCTTCGTGGATTGTATACAAAAAGCGGTCGATTCGTCGTCAGTCCATCCCATTCTAACGGTTCAAATATTATTCTATTAAGTCGCCTTTTCCTATGAGAGGAGCCTCGAGACAATCTCACTTTTCAACGCCACAACCTTATTTGTGCGATAGATAAACTGATACGAAGTTGAAACAAGTCCAATCAAATTATCTCTCTCGTGATTCGTTATGTCATAATCGTTATGACAAGTTACGAGACAAGTTTTTGTAGGAAGCGAATTGCGTCGACACAATTAAAACTCGAGTTGTTTCAAACTAAAAAATGCTGCTAATGTTTTGTTTCAACAGAATTAGATTGTTAACAGTGTAAACATCCATGATTGCAGTTTTTCTGGAACTAAACTGAGCTGCTTTTTTTAGTTTAAACTAATTTGTCATGGGATTTAAATTGCCATTTTCTTTGCATAATATTATAAAGGATGCACCGGGATTCATCATTAGCACAAAATGTGCAAAAATGGTGGATGCGTCGGGGTATTTTGTACAAGTCTACTGTACTCCATTTATTTCAATATTGGATGCTACCGAATTAATTCTGTGTTATCTAATTTGAGGAATTTTGGAGGCAGTATTTAATTAAAAGCATTCATAACTCCAACGCAGCGAATCGACGTTTTTTTTTTCAATATTATTAAACATACATTTACAATTAATATTGCAAAATTAAAATATATTCAGTATTAAAATATCAATATCAGTTACATTTAATCAAGGTTACAAGTACGCATAACTACTTTCTTGTAAAAAAAAAATATTAAGCAAATGTTTTGTACCTAATTACAACTTTTAGATCATTCTATGTTGGCAACAACTTTAAATGAGACACTAAAACTCTCATTAGGCACTGGAGACCCTACTCGTATTTTCAGCCTCGAAACTTGTGTTTAATTTTCGCTAAACTTTTTATAGGTTAGTTGTTTTACATTTGAGAAACATTTTAAATCGTCTAGATTGTTTCTAGTGGTTTTTACATTGTAATAAAAAAATTTATACCTGAATAAAACAGTGTAAATGCTTAATAAACGCGTTTAATGCATTGCCAATTGGTGGATGCGCCGGGCAATTCTGTTGAGTTGCTGAATTTGTATAACATTATTGGTGTTTATATTTTTGTGATCATAAATTTTTATCTGGTAGATTTATATGAAATAGGTGTCAGAGTTTATATTTGTACAAGAAAAAGTTATAGAGTTCATCACAAAAGGAGAGTAGAAAAACGTACAGTTTGACGTGGAGGAGAAATATGGCGTGGCGACCGAAAGAAATTCACCCCACATTATAATATAATAAGAATGTTATTCGCCGAAAATGCAAAAATGTTGAAATATGAATATATACAGCGAAAACGTGATGTAGTTAAACTTCTTGCCATCAGCGGCGTTTTTCCTAAGGATATCTTTATATTTTTCGTATTTTGTTTTATTGTGCGACATCTGATTGAGAAATTTACGCAGAATAAATCTAAGTTTTTTGCTCGATTTTATTTATTACAAACTCAAACAAATATTAAAAAAGCTCATTTCCTGGGAATAAAATTTGAAATTCTCAGAGACATGTGTTTGCTTTCCAAACAATATTCTGGAAACCTTGTTGGACATATTTTAGAATAAACGCTGTTTACCGTCGTTTCAATTTTTTGCAGACGAGTCCGGACCTCAACACCACCACCAGCGTCTTGACGTTTACACCAACTGTCGAAGACGGAGGCAAATATCTGTCTTGCCGAGGTCAACAGCCGTATATCTCAGACAGCGGTTTGGAAGACGGATGGAAGCTCGATATTTACCGTAAGTTGCATTACCACCACTATTATCCCACAAGACGAATTATTAATTTCAACGCTCAACGAGGATATGTAGGGTGAATGTAAATTAAAGTTAGTGAGTTGCTAACAGTCTCGTACATGCGAATTTAGTTCGCATCATTGGTTCGTGATTTAATTGAGCTCGAGGAACCAGTTCTAGATAAATTCGGTACGAGCTTAATTCCACGTTCATAATGGATTTCATATGGAAACCGCCGGCTGACCACCTCATCTGCTTTTGATGCTCTTCCGTATAAATTAGACCAGATCTGGACCGCAGTTACCGACTAAAGTGCTGCCTCTATTTACGTCCGCGGTTAATTATTGTACTTGCTCGACTGATATCGTTTCCTAATTTACACCATGGTTTGCTAGGCAACGACTGACATTGTTCCTGTCTCTTATCGCACATTGTCCCCCTCAAAACCATCGTAAAGAATACAAAATTTGTAATTTTTTATTACTAAGGCTCGGATTATATGCACAAAAATCCGTAAAATATGCTCATATAATGTGCACGTATTTTCACATAAATATGCACGAGCTATTAAGAAATATGCTCCAATATATGCCAAATATTCATCGATATGCAAAATTTTTAACAATAAATATCAAAGTTGGGATAAATTTTTATCCTCGAATACACTAAACTTTGTATTTTCGACATCTTGAATTGCACACTATCAACGAAAGAGAATAAATAAATTGGTTTTGCCAATGAAAAGCCATTTTAAAAACTTGGTAATTAAATGTTTTTCTCAGAAATATGTACTTTTCAGAAAATATCGCTTTAAACAATTTCTCTAAAATTCATTAGCAGGTAACTTATAGCTATACCAAGTGAACTAAAAAAGTGTGGAACCAAACGTTTTTTGTTTAAACTATCGATTTTTGGAAAAACTAACTGATGAATGATAAAGTACATACTACGTATAAAAATGTGATATTTTATCAAGAATAATTTTTTTCGAAATTTTCATTATTTTTGAGTTCTACAAAAATATTTATTTTTTTTAATGGCAACCCACTGAAAAACCATTTCTCCCATCAAGGTTATGATCTAAGAATTACAAATATCTACATATTTTATATTAATTTTATATTAATTAAATTTTTTTTTAAACAAAATTTTGTTCTCAAAATACGAATACATTTTTTATATTACTTTAATTCATATTAATTATTATTTTCCGGAGGCAAAAACCGCTTGGCACCATACTTTATTTTCACCCTGTATAAAACGATACTAATTCTTTGAGTCTGGCTTCCAAATTACCGGTTGTTTTCTCTTTAACATATTTAGTAATCGAATCATTTTTCTTAAACTGTCTAATTTTTAACTTGAACAGAAATTTGAAGAAAATATGCACAAATATGCAATATTTCCTAAAATAAGCAGGAAGTTGCCAAAATATACAAAATATGCACATTTTTTTAATTGACTTATTTTGATCAAAAAACTATAGATATGCAGAGAAAACTTACAATTTTGTTGATATACCTTTTAATAACAAATATGAATTTTGCATATAATCCGAGCCTTATTTATTACTAATCCAGAATCCGTCATTGGGCCAAAATAATTTCCAATTTCTGATAAATTCGCAGATGTTGAATTCTCACAGTTATTTACTTCTAATTACATGACACGACAGCAGAATCGACTTAACAATTCGCTGCTTGTATTTTCCGTATTTCAGCGGCTAAAAGGACAATAAACATTCACAAATGGCAAAGAAGCCGCGCTGTTTCAAAAGCAGGCGCCATATTTACACTTGTTCTATTTTGTTTATGCAAATAGCACTCCTACTCGGGAATGATTGAAGTAAAATGGTGACGTGTTTTCTCTCAATTCTTTTCAATAAATTCAACTTTTTTCTTGGTTACTCGAAAAAAAATATTTTTAATTCTTCGGTAAGAGCAACAATTACTCATTACAGATATGGCTTAATAAGTCTCTCCTCTGACGCAAACGCCCCTTACATTGTTTACAAATTCACCCTCATGTAAAATAATAAAAGCATTATCCATCATAATGCAGTGCAGGTCCTTTGACATTTTTAACGTTGACACAACTTCCATCAACTATTTTTATTTTTCAGACGTCCCTCTCGTTACTCTTGAACTCGGCAGTACTTTGAATGGAAGCACTATTAAAGAAGGAGTCGATGTTTATTTCGAGTGTAACATCAAATCCAATCCATGGGTGTACAAAGTCAGTTGGAGACATAATGTAAGTGTTGATTTTAAATTGTCGACGACTGTTTCCAATCATTGACGTAGGGTAAACAACTGTACAATAACGCACAAGCAAATACAATCGTCAGCAATCAAAGCTTGGTGCTTCAAGCAATTACGAGATCCAGATCTGGACACTACACCTGTGTTGGGCATAATCAAGAAGGCGATGGTGAAAGCAATTCGGTGCAACTTGACGTTAAATGTAAGTGAAAGTCGCTATTGTCTGCATTTTTTGGGAGAATTGTACATGGTTCTGCATTTTGGATGTCCGAATTGGGAATCTCCGAAACTAAGATGTTTAGCCAAAAACGAGTGATACATTATGGGGCTCATTTTTTGAGGAAATAATATTGGTTAAAACCGCATCTCGCTATCGTCTTTTGTTTTCGACTTACAGACAAAAGATGACATTTTGGCGAAATATAAAAAAAATCATATCTCCGTTATTATAGAAGACACAAATTTGAAATAAAGACATTATACAGGCACTTTTTTACGAGGAATTTAATAATGAAGTTAACTTTTTTTTTTAGTTATTTGTTTGGCCGTAATAAGATAAACTTGTATTTTTGTAAATGGAAATCATAAGCGGCCATGGCATTTTTGAAAAGCTTATTTTTTTTTGATCTAAAAAATATATATTTGTAACAGAATATTTTTTTATAATTTTACTTAAAAAATAAAATACATATTTTGTTTGATAATAGTTGGCCAAGGAACAACTATTTCACTCCAAATGTATAAATAATAATCAATCAGAGTTTTGTGAACTGTGAAATAGATGAAAAAATAGATAAAATTATTGTTGAAGTAATAAAAACTAACTCTATAGTTTCCAGGAACGTCGCCGATTTTGTTTATCGTTTCTGCGAAACCCCCGGCTGGGTCGATTTCCGGTTCCCAGTCTCAATTATTGCGAATTAGTTTTTTTTTAGTTAGTCTGTACACAGCTAGGCTGGTGATAGAAGCTCGTACAGGGAGCCCTCTACTTTTGTACTTTACACTTCATTAAATATTCTTTTAATTAATAGCCCAAGCGTATTCTTTCAAGATACCTTCAACAATTTAAAAAATACGATACGTTAGAAGTATTGAACAAATATGCGAGCGCCTCGGAACAAAATTATTACATATTTGTAAAAAATCCAAAAATAGGAAAAACAAATGTGTCAACAGTCAACACAATTAGAAAAAACATTTTTTGATGGTCTAATGGAGGAAGGATAACGTTTCACATAGACGGAATTTGGGTATTTGAATAGCCATATCGTCATTTTTGTGTCAAATAAAATATATTTTATTGAAGAATTAAAGAGGCTTTTTTTACAACACTCTGTGTATCACTAGAAGTTTCAATGGTAATGTTAGCTTGTTTAAAAACAAAGAAATGTTATTAGTCGCCAATAAGTTGATTTACAATTTATTTTACATTTTTTTCATTACTTAGTGCTTAGAAAACTCTTTCGTTAGTGACACTTGTTGAATAATACAGTTTAAATCCTTTTAGTTGAAGATGCAACATTTTTTCATGGCCAACTGCAAACAAAAATCAAAGATAATTTTTTGCTAAAAATGTATTATAATAATTTGTTTCAAATATATATTTTTAGATAAGAAAAAAACAAGCTTTTTAAAAATGACATAACCATCTATGATTCCCATTTAAAAAAATACAAATTTATTTTATTACGGCTAAACAAACAATTGAAAAAAATTGTTAACTACATTATTAAATTCTACGTAAAAAAGTGTCTGCATAATGTCTTTATTTCAAATCTGTGTCTTCTATTATAACGAAGATATGAATTTTTTTAGATTTGGCTGAAATGTCAATTTTTGTCTATAAGTCGAAAACAAAAGACGATAGCGGGATGCGGTTTTAACCAATATTATTTTCTCAAAAGATGAGCCCCAGAATGTATTACTCGTTTTTGGCTAAACCTCTTAGTTTCGGAGATTCCCTATTCGGACATTCAAAATGCAGCACCCTGTACATAACATTATTTATAATAATTGATAAACAACTTGATCTTCGAATTACTTTTTCTCATGTTTATTTTGTAATCAAATTGTAATTATAAAAAGTTATGATTGAGGGCCGTGCTATGCCGTAGTTTGCATTTGAGGATAATTAGATTGATTGTTGTTTCAAATTTTCTGAAATAATTAACTGTTTGCCCACATTTGTTTTGTTTACTTAATGAATGAGTTTTGTTGTTCGTAAAATTAATTAATAAACTGGGGTTAGATTAAATGACTTGAAACTAATTCGTTTCTAATAAAAATCAATTTAAAGAAAAGTGAATGATTTATTTGACATTCGAAGGAAACGGGCGAGTAGAATTTGATTTATGACCTGTAATTTTGAATGGAATTGGTTTTATTCGTTATATTCGCGTGTTCACCACAAGCGGGCCGAATATAAAGCGTCCTTTATTGGCCGGTCAGGTATCGACTAAACCCCGGATTAAAGAAAATCTTACAATTCTGGCGCAATTGGAAGGAGCTGTATTTGCAAAGCAAAACATAAGTGCGCCTCAACTGTTCTGTAGAGTTTTAAGCGAAATCAAAGATAAAGTTCGGTTGTAAATCAACAAATAAAGTGGAAGTTGTAATGTGTCTTCTGAATGCTCAAACGGCGAAATGTAACAGGAAATGGCGGTTACACATGCTACCGCTGGCGGCTTATTCCGGACCGACGAAGGCACTTGCCACCCTCTCGAATATCAATATTTGTATTAGCAACTTCCTGCCGCCGAGAGGCGGCGACTCGCAACTATATCTCTAGTGAAATTGTCATTGTAATGTTTCACTTTGTTTGGATTGAAGCAGTCGGGCGTTGAGAGCCGAACGTTAATTACTTTCAGTGCTATTGCTGGAATTTTTCATCAGCGAAGAGGGTTGGAGGGTTAATCCGAAACGGGGCAAGGATTTTGTTTTAGTAGGACGGTTTCGACATTTTTAGATAGGTTTTAAAAAAGTAATTACTCCATTGTATGAACCAACTATTTTTTGAACCATCTCAAAATTATTCGACTTAATGGAAGAAACTATAATTTTACTTTAACAATGAAAATGTTAGTCATTACAAAACTAAATTGGCAATTTATAAACAATTGGTAATAAAGTTGATTAATACTGGTAATTATTATATAAATTCACGATATAATTTACAATTTTGTTGTTCAAAGAAATTATTTTAAAAAAATGTTATTTTTAATGTTTCTTTGATTTCAGTTTTTCTTTCTTTCATAAAATATTCATTCAACATGTTACAAGACATGTAATGAGTAAGAATGGCGGAGGCGCTTCGCCGGTACTTAGCACACTTTTGGCATTCTAATAAGAGTATTTTTTCATATAATTAATTAGCTTTTAAATTACTTTAATGAATCATTTCTCATTAACATGGTTGACATTCTAGAGACAATGTTATGTTGCATTAGAGGCACTTAGGGTTTTATGTAGATTAGAGACAGGCTGGCGTTGTTAACTCCAATTGAGAAGATTACAGCTCCGAGACTTGGCTTGCAAGCTAACATCTTAAAGTACCACTGAGCCACAAGGCTAATAACCAAAATATTAAATAATAAAATGAAAATTAGTTGAAATTTGCCATTAGCATTATCAAATGATGTTCACATAAATTCTCTAACTGCTATAAACAAGACTTTCTTCCATTAATAAGAAAATATTTTTGGCAAAAACAGCTTTAATAGTGACTGTGCTTTTCTATCATAAGTTGTAATTTGGCAGATTTATGTCCGATGGAATTGTATCCTCTCTCAGCACGTGGATGAAAATAAACCTGCTAAAAGCACGAGTGTCCTCAGCTCCAATATTATAGCATTTATTTCGTTCTAAATAAGATTTTTTATATGACATGTTCGAGATAGTTGTTGTTTGCGAAAGCCTTAAATGACTGAGAAAACCGATTTCTAAATCTCTAAGAGGTTGTCCGTTCATATGTCCCAAAGAAATGATGGATGTGTTTGTGTATTCTTACAATTCCAGGTATTTTACTCACTTCTTCGTGATTTATTTGCTTTCTCTGCGTATATTAAACTTTTTTCATGTAGTTCGATCCAAATTTCTTTGATATATTTCCTTCCTGATCTATTAGTTTCGCGTCTAATTCCAACATTGAAATCAGCTTGCGTCATCAATCATACTTTTTAACGACCGGTTGTTATAATTAATTTCTTCGCCAGTTATTCCAACTTGTCGACCCGCCCAACCGAAAGTCTTTGGGGTGGCGAGACACGAAACGGCGAGGATTTTATGTGAAGTTGAGGCCAATCCAACAGACGTGCAGTTTATTTGGAAATTTAATAACTCGGCTGACACTGTTGACATACCACAGAACCAGATTTACAGCGAAAGGACGAGGAGTACAGCAGCTTACAAACCCATGACCGAAGGGGATTATGGGACGTTGTTGTGCTGGGGGAGAAACGAAATAGGGATGCAGAAGGAGCCTTGTGTTTTCTACATAAATCCGGCAGGTAGGCAGGTTTCTTAAGTCACATTATGGTTTTTACTATTGCTGTAGGTAGAAAAGCTGTTTTTTTTTTTATTTTATTACGCATTCATTTGCGCAGTGATTAAGTCAATGAACACAAGTTAAGACTTTGGATGTTTGGGTATACTTGAGAAGCTTCAAACTATTGCGAAGCTAGCTCGGACAATCGAAGTGGCTGTAAAAAACATTATCGGATTAGATTCGTATCAATCCCTTATCTGTTTAAAATTTAACGTGGGTTTGAAGCGAACCTAATTAAAAAAACATCAGCTGCGTTCCCGGTTGAGATTTTTACGTTCCAGGCAAACCTGACGCTCTCTCCAACTGTACAATCCTCAATCAGACAGCCGAATCGTTGCACGTGGAATGTACGGAAGGTTTCGACGGCGGTCTCCAGCAGGAATTCATTATGGAAGTGTACGACACGCAGACACGCAAATTGGTGAGCAACGTCACATCAAAAAATCCCATTTTCACCGTCGGTGGATTGGAATCCGGCTTGGGTTTCGACATCGGCCTTTACGCTTCTAACAAGAAGGGCCGCAGCGACGTGTCCCATCTCCACGCGTTCACTCTCAAGTCGGCCGAGAAACACACAGGTAAAACACCCAATTTTCTACCCCAAGTCGTGCACCTATTTTTGTAGTTAAGATTAGTAAGCCGCTGCCACCAGAAAATTGCACGTTGCTTCACCACTCTCGATTCTCTCTCAGGATTAGGTGTCAAGTGTCGGAACAAAGCAGGGACAATACGTATTTCCTGCAAGTGTTTGACGCCGATAGCCGGGTTTTGATCGGGACGGCGACGGCGCTAATACCGCAAGATATCGTTTTTAACAATATGCCGAGACGGTACGATGATTTGTTGATTTTTATTAGGACGAAGCAAAAGACGATCATGAGCGATGCGAATATTATTTACGTTCCTAAGAACACGATTAAAACTGGTGGTAAGACACTTGAAAAGGAATATTTAATCAGGCAGCGGAGGCTCTAACCGGGTGTGGTGCTTAGCTCAAATAATTCACTTTGGAACGTTTCAGTATTAACAGTGTAGAGGAGAGCTGATTATTTTCGACCAGCTAACAGAATTAAATATGGCTACAATAATTAATTACTTCTTCTATAGACTACTTTCTTCTACATAAATCATAATTTCTTGATTATATACAGGGTGTTTGTGGATTGCGAGCAAATATTTTAACCACTAAGAGAATTTGTTACGAAAAGTCGAATTGAAGACCAAACAAATTCCGTATCCAAATTTTATTTTTGCAATTTCCCCCCTATGATTTTCACGAGCCGTTCAGTGTGTCTGTCCTTGTTAGTTGGAAGTAAAAATATCAATGAAAATAAATTGCATTGAATGTTGACCGTGAAAGTCTTTATACAGAAAAAAGGAAACTTTTTGTCCAAAAAAAATATCATTGACACGTGTCAGTTTAGTTAGTCGCTAATGCGCTTTCGGGTGAATTGTGCACATCGATTTGAAATTAAATTGTCATTCAAGTCATTATGGCCAACTACTCAAACGCCAAATTAACTAGTGTACGGACATCGCATTTCCAAGACCGATTTTCACTAAATGTTTGGGCAGGAATTTATTGAAGATCACCAAATTGGACCCCACATATTACCTCAACGTTTAACTAGTGCCGTTTATCTGGATTTTTTGGAAAATGTGTTGTCCGATCTGGTGAAGGACGTGCCCTTGGCGACACATGCGGAATTTACAAGCCAATGGATCGAACAATCATTTTCCCTAGGGATGGATTGAGCGCCAATGACCACCGCGGTCACTAGATTTAAATACGTGTGTTTTTTGGGGGTTCACATGAAACAATTAGTGAATTAGTGTAAGCAGCTCAAATTTATACCTTCGAAGGGCTGTGTGTGCGAACGCAAGCTTCCTTAGCCCGAAGAGTACAAGAAGTATGCATTGCCAACGAATGACCACATTTCGAGCAATTTTTTATAATGGGAAGTGTTGACCCACTAGCATTGACACTGATCTACCTTAATGTAGCGATATTTTTTTTGTCTTTACGCTGTTTACGTTCCAAAATTTTTTCTTATGAATGATTGTAAACATCGTATTAAGACATAGGCGGGAACGGGTTTTCAGCCTCAATTTATTTTTAATTTTAACTCAGAAATGACGTGCTTTCGACAAAAGTTGGAATAACGAAAGTTGTTTCTTTTGACGAATCCTATTAGTGGTTAAAATATTTGCTCGCAATCCTCAAACACCCTGTATAATTAAAAGATTTCAAATTATTTTTTGGGTTGCTCCATGTGCTTTATCCTACATGTCTTTGTTGTTGTTTTGTTGTGCCCTTTCTGCTGGTACCGGTCTTGGTTGCTTTATTGCATCGCTACCCCTCCTCATAACAAATAAATATCTTTTGCAGCGTCGACCCCAGCTTTACTGCAAATAACACCCCTGCTCGGAGCTTTAATCGGAGTAGTGGCAGCTTTGATCCTCGTTGCTGTGATAATAGTGGTGGTAATACGTCTGCGAGGTGGCGGCGAGAGGGACGACAAGGACTACGACGACGGCGGTTTGTCATCGTCGGGGCGACGCTGCGTTGCTGGAAACGGCGACAAAGCCAGTACAGAACCATTAAATAAAGATTTGAACGACAGTGTCGATAGTTTAGAAGAGAAAAATCCCGATATTATACCGCAAAATAACGCCGAAGACGACTATCAAGATGAGGAACGAGCGTTCGAAAGACTTAACAACGCTCCCTTGAGGGTATACAGCAGAATGCAAAGCCCGAATAATCAGACCAAAAATGGGGGATACGACGGGTATAAAACGGTGAGAGAAAAGGCTTATCAAGAAGTTTTGCACAAAACTTGATTTCTGAACAATCTTTACAATTAAATCACTATGTGTATCAAAATAAAATCCTTGAATTTTATAAATTTCAAATTGCATTGCTTAGTTTATTATTGAAAATTTCTATTAAATGAAACAATTTGTAGCGTAGGTAGGACGTTGTGAAATGGGAAGACATACAACATTCTAACTTTAAAAAGCTAAATTACATTTAAGCCCTCTGATTCACTTGATAGATTTCATAGTAACAGCACTGGTAATTAATTAAAAAAAAAAGTATTAGTTTTCCTCTTGTCTGGACTTTTAACGTAGCTTTGTGTCAATGTATGGGCTTCGTAGTCAATACAGCACCCCTTCTTTTCAGACCGATGAAATAACATATGCTGAATTGTCTCTCACAAACCAACAGATGCCCCACGTCATCTACAATCAGCAGGCCATCCCCATGTCAGTGATCCGCCGGCAGGAGCCCACTGTATACGCGCAAATCGACATGAAACGCATTCCGCAATGTCTTCAGCCTCTGAGTCCGCCACATCCCTCGTCTTTCCAGACTTTACACCATCCGCACCTTCCCGCTTACATTCCACGGCCTCTTCGGGAGGAGCAGCTGATCCACGAGAACGCCATCAATGCCGAGACGCCTTTAATGAGTCCGCGAGATTCGAGCGTAAGTAAGTGTTAAGTGACGTGAAGCGTGTTAACTGCTGTTTAGGCCTTGCAGCCCCTTCTGGACGTGAGCAGCACGCGGACGCCCACGATGACTTCGACGCAGCCGAGGACAGTGTCGGCAACTCGCTTTTGACCCAATTAAAGACGATTTGGGAGAATTGACTTATTTGTAAATCAAAAGACTAAAGTCATGAGTGTTACCTTTATTGTGAGTGTGTGTTAAAAATTTTATAAATGAATTTTCAGAAAAAGCTTATGAACGACTTACTGGTTTGAGTCTACCTACATTCATTTCTCTATTAAAAAAATATTTTGATATTTTTATAGTAACTTAGTATTGTTAAGTAATGAAAATTTTATTTTCGAATTTTATTTTAAGTTTATTTTGTTTACGAACTTAGATAAGAAATGCAAAGACAATTATTGTAAAGCGATGACATCTGAATCCGAATTTTTCGATATTATTCGCCTGTACATAAAACTTTTATAGCTGTGAAAACAAATCAATTATTTAAGAAAAATGTATTATTATAAATATTTTATCTATCTTATGGACTTTTTATTAAATTACCACCTATAACAGAAATAAATAGAATAATTTAACCACTTATAGAACCCTCTAAGTAATTGTAAGCATTTTTTTCGAAAACACAATATGTAGTTACTAAGTTAAAATTATAACGTTTTTTAAATCTCATACTTACCCGCCTATTATAGTTTATGAGCACATGCAAAATAAAATTGCTTTGTTTTTCGGTTAAAAGATTTTTTTTTATTTTTGCAATCGCAAACAACCACATTGCAAAACTGAATAGCTCGTAATATTACAATAGGCAAAATGTATGAAAATATCGATAGAAAAAAATAGTAGATAAAAAATATACCATTTGACGAATTCTGCACCTGGTTAAAATTAATGTTTTTATTTCTGTTATACGTGGTATTGTAAAATTGTTAAAATAATTCCCAATATTCGTTGTATACAAGAGAATTATTGTACCATATTGTACGTACGTTGTGATTTCTTTTAGGAGAAATGGTTTACGTTTTGTGATATTTTCATTTAGTGTTTTTTAATACTGCCATAGTAAAATATAACTATTTAGAACCTAAGTATTTCTTTGTAATCAAGAAATATTGGATACACCGTCCAATCGTCTTAATTATACTAAAAAGAGAAAACTTCAACGAAGTGTTTGTTGCATTTTATACTACATTAAAAAAGAGTTAACTGATATTTTAGCTTAGTAAAATATTAAGTGTGAATTTGTTTCAGTACAGAACAATTTTATGTAAATATGTATATAATGACTCAAATTCTATTGTTCAGTTTTTATGAAATAAATATTGGAAAATGGCCAAGAAATCTTTTCGTAAATGTATAATTTTATTACCTCATCTTGTATATTGACAATAACAAAACATTTTTTGTTAAACTTTTTTTTCGTTGTATTAAACTACTGGACATGTAAAAATGAAATCAAAGTGGCCTTGTCGAATTTAAGTACATTCATTTAAACAGTTCATGTAGTGTTAATATAAATTTTTTGGACATGTAGATATATAACTATTATGTGTTATATCATGTATGTAATTATTCATAAATTGTCTAAAAATATAATTAAACATAAGTTTTAGCTTTTATTTAAAAACCCTTATTTGTTATAATGGATGCTTTTCATTTGAATATACTTTAATCAAGAAAAATCTGGTAAATTGTTTAAAAAAGTGTTCTATTGTTAGTTGCCCATGATAATAAAATGTTATAAAAATATTAAATTCTAAAATACAAAAAAATTGTAGTTTCAAAAATCCTTTTTATATGGTTCTCTATTTTAGAATGTCTACTAATACATGGCAAACAGTAAAAATGTAAAAATAAAAAAATCAACAAAAAACATACAAAATTTATACTTAAGAGGTAGTAAAAATCAGTAATATCAGCTGTTCGCTCTCTTTAAATGCTTGCAGATTAACTCTAAATGCTTCAGCCGTGGCTGTAGTTCCTGCAAAGAACCAACATTACTTGTACTTTTATTAAACACCCCTTTACCAAAAATAACGGAATCAGCTTCTCCTCTCCTTTCTCTCTGGTTAAGATAGTTAACAAATGAATCACTTTATGCTAAAAACATCCCATTAAAACATCTACAAAATCCTCCTTCTCGACTCACCCTAACAATAACCTCATTAATAAAAATACTTTGTACTTGATTCCAAGGAATGAACAAATCCTTCTGGCCAACAAAACTTTTGGAAGAAATGTGGTATCCCAAAGAATGTACCATCACTAATGACTCTAAAAATTAGTCAAATTAAAAAAGCAACACCAATTTGAGTACCCCAAAACCTTCATAAACTAATCCTAAAAAGTGGTATGACGAGAAAATAACAAAAATCGTACTGAGACACTTAATAGTATTCACATTTTTTACAAAAAATAAATAAATCATAACTAATGCTAAGGCAGCCCCAATCACATAAACCGCACCCCTGTACACTAGTGACGTGACCTTTTGTTCAAGGGTTATGGTCACTGACTTTCCTTGTTTATCGATTTTTAGAGCCGTCTCAATTCCGGAAAGATTCTTACACGAAAACATTTTCGCTTTATTAACCACGTATTTGACCATAACGGCAGCATTTTAGTCAATTTTTTGATAGTCAACGGTTACCGACACCTAGAGGTTATGTTTATTTTTTGATGTTGTTTGGGGAAGTTTAATATTAGAAAAAAAACACCATATTAATAGCGCGTCTTTCAAATTGTAAATATTTCTAAATTAATTAATCACAAGTGGCAATTTATTTTTTCATTTTTTGTTATATAGGTAATTAAGAATTAAGATATACACGTGTTGCAACTGTAGTTGTTAAGTTTTGTTACGCATATTTTTGTGTTTAGTGTTTGCATTTTTTTTTAATTTGAATTTACCGGGTAAAATTGCGCGTTGTCCTTGCGTTTGCCCTTGTGAACCCCGTTGAGCGTTGTTGTGAATTCAATATGGCGATAATTAGTGTTGTGTCCGTTTACGAAAATAATTAAAGAAATATCAAAGTTTACGAATAGAAAATGGTTTTAAATAAATTAGTGAAGTAAATTGAGTGTATTTCTTCAAATTTTTAGTGAAATTAAAACGAATCTGGCTCAAATAAGTGTTTTCGAATCAGCGTGTTTGCATTCGATTGTAATTTTCCGAAATCTTGTTCAAAAACATCGCGATTAGTTATATTGATCAACCTTACCAAATTTGCTTATTATTCAGGTTAGTAAAACATCGTTGGAACGAAACTCTCGGACCAATTTTCGCCTGTTGAGACTTTTGTATCAATTGACATTGTGTTTATGCTTGCCTTAACACTGACTTTGTATTTTCAGGCGGAATGTGGGAAAATTACCAGTCCGGCGAGGATTAATTAGAATTTACCATGACTGATACAAGGAGAAGAGTTAAGTTATATGCACTAAACGCCGATCGGCAATGGGACGACAGAGGCACCGGCCACGTCTCATCGTCGTATGTGGACCGGCTAAAGGGGATCTCCCTCTTAGTTCGGGCTGAGAGCGACGGTTCTTTGCTCCTGGAGTCAAAAATCCAGCCAGACACTGCTTACCAAAAGCAACAAGACACCCTGATTGTATGGTCAGAAGGGGACAACTTTGATTTAGCCCTCAGTTTCCAGGAGAAGGCCGGCTGCGATGAAATTTGGGAAAAGATCTGCCAGGTCCAAGGCAAGGACCCGTCAGTGGAGATTACGCAGGATATCGTGGAGGAGTCGGAGGATGAGCGTTTTGATGAAATGTCGGACTCCGCTCCTCCTATCGAGTTGCCGAGTTGCGAACTAAGTCGTCTTGAGGACATTAGTGAATTAATAAGTAACTGTCTCAGTTCACAAGTAAGGAAAGAAAAATTATCAGCGGCAATCGAGAGTGACGGTTATATTCGTAAATTAATCAATGTGTTTCACATGTGCGAGGATTTAGAGAACATTGAAGGCCTCCACCACCTGTACGACATTTTCAAAAACATATTTCTCTTGAACAAAAACGCGCTGTTTGAGGTTATGTTTAGTGACGAGTTGATTTTTGACGTTGTCGGGTGTCTGGAGTACGATCCCTCGTCGCCAACGCACAAACATCATAGGGAGTATCTGAAGCGGCACGCGATGTTTCGGGAGGCGATTCCTATCAAAAACGCCGAATTGTTGTCCAAGATCCATCAGACGTTTCGCGTGCAATACATCCAAGATGTGGTGCTGCCGACGCCGTCGGTTTTTGAAGAAAACATGTTATCCACGTTGAGTAGTTTTATCTTTTTCAACAAGGTTGAAATCGTGTCGTTAGTTCAAGAAGATGAAAGGTTTTTAACTGAACTTTTTACCATGTTGACCGATGTTAATACGTCAGATTCGAAACGAAGGGACTTAGTGCTGTTTCTAAAAGAATTCTGTAATTACTCGCAAAATTTACAACCTCAAGCTAAAGAAACATTTTATAAAACTTTAACGTCTTTGGGAATACTGCCAGCATTAGAAATCACATTGGCCATGGATGACCAAAAGACCAAGACTGCCTCAATTGATATACTTACGTACATTGTCGAATTTTCACCTTCAGTGGTGAGAGAATATACTTTGCAGCAAGCTAACAACACAGAAGAGGTAAGGGGGAGCTCTGTCTAGCGATTTGTTTTTGTTTTTATTTGCTCTTTATTTTTGGTTACACAACATACTCGTCAATATCCGTAAGTCTTATCAGTTTGTATAATGAACTCAAAAAAAAACATTATGTAATGATAATGCACTGTATGTGATAATGATAACGTAGTATAGAAAATACTACTTCTTAGTTTCGCTATTTTTGTAAAATATTTGCGCCAGAATTCGCCCCTAGATAAAATGCCATGTACAGTTGGGGATAAAATACTTTGGTCGTCACTTTTCTGACATTTTAATGTAATTTAAGCTTTAACGTTAAAATGAATGACAATTTCAAATTAATGACAGCTATTGTATTTTCCTAACAAAAATATGTACAACTTGTCAACTATGATTGACAGTAGATAAAAATAAGGTTAACAGTCCTAAAGCATGCTTTACAATTTAATGTCACTCAAGTTGACATTGACGACCAAAGTATTTTGTCTCCAACTGTAAGGTAAGATACCTGGAACATAGAAAAAATGTTAAAAAAAAATCTGTCTATAAAAATTTGGCAGTTTAAATGTTTGCACTTTGACTCTATTTCTTTTTGTTGGAATAATGATTTTCTAAGTTGTTTTTGCTACAGGCTATTAGAAGAAGAAACAAGGAAGCTGTATCCTAAAATGTAACTCGGTTTAATGTTACTTGTGACTTTTATTGGCAAAATTTTTATACCTTAACAAAATAATTATAAAAAAAACATATACAAGAGCATCAGTATCATTAAATAGGCATAACAAATGTCGAATGTCATAAAATAAAAGTCAAATTTTTTTGACACATTGAATTTTTTAAACGTTTTTTTTACATGTTCCTGGTATCTAATCTTACTTGAAATTTTTCTCTGGGGCGCGAGTTCTGGCGCACCCTGTATTAAACGATGAAAAAAAAAAATAACATTATTTTTCATTTACTTTTTTCGAGTACATACATATTTTGTGAATGAAAGTGAAGTTATTTTTTTATTATTAAATAATATGATAGATAAATGGTCGGAACTACCTTGAAGATCAGATTATGCATTTGGCTTTTTCATTTTTCATCGAAAAAATTCAGTTTATTAAAGGAAAAAATACATATTTTTATAATTTCAAGTCACTTTTCTTGTCCAATGAAGTAAAAGAGAAAAAAACCGTCTCACTGCACAAGACAGGAAAAATATTTAAAGAATTATAAATAAATGAAAAAATGCTAATAAATCATTTTGTTTTGTTTTCTTTGGGGTTTTTACTAATAAGTAAAGATATAAAAAATATTAACTAATTTAGTCGAAGATTTTTTTTTTTTTTATTTATTTATTTTTTTATTAGTTCTTCCATTTAAAAGTGCTTTTTTACATTTTGTCGACGAATTGCACGTTAATAAATTACAAACCAAACATCTGTTAACTTGTATTCTACTGTCGAAATAATGTGGACATAAAATGTTACGTAATTTCGTTACGACCGCTGGTTAAAACTAGATAATTCTACAAAAATTAAAAAAATATGTTTAGTTAACCGTCAATATGTCTATTTTTAAGGACCAAATCCTGCTGAACATAATCATAGAGCAAATGATCTGCGACACAGACCCTGAACTGGGCGGAGCCGTCCAATTAATGGGCGTACTAAGAATTCTACTCGATCCGGAAAATATGCTCGCTTCAGTCAACAAATCCGAAAAGACCGATTTCCTCAATTTCTTCTACAAACATAGCGTCCAAATCCTCATAGGTGAGTTTAAAAGACATTTTTGTTTTTCAAAGATACAATTAATGTGTTTAGCTCCGCTTTTGGAAAACACTGCGCACGGCGAGCCCGAAAAAGAGGACTACCGCAGCGTCCAACTCCTCGGCTTGATTTTGGAATTACTGTCTTTCTGCGTGGAGCATCACACGTATCACATAAAAAACTGCATCCTAAATAAAGATTTACTGCGTCGAATATTAGTACTAATGAAATCGACTCACAAATTTCTAGTTTTATGCGCGCTCAGGTTTATGCGAAAATTGATCGCGTTGAAAGACGAATTTTACAATAGATACATTATCAAAGGTAATCTTTTTGCACCGGTCGTGGACGCCTTTGTGCGAAATAACGGCAGATACAACCTGTTAGATTCGGCCATCATCGAAATGTTCGAGTTTATCAAACTTGAAGATATAAAAACTTTGTGTTCGCACGTCGTTGAGAATTACGGAAAATGTTTAGATAATATTTGTTACGTGCAAACATTCAAAGCATTGAAATTGAGGTACGATCAACATCAAGATAAACTGAAGGATAGAGAAAGGAATAATTTGGACGGGTTTGTAGTTTATGGCAATTTTTGAGCCAATTTTTTGATAATTTTTTTTATAGAGTTCCGTCGATATTGAGGAATAGCCGATATAGGAGAGATCAGAGACAAATGGAGGAAGAGGAAGAAATGTGGTTTAATGAAGATGATGATTTTGACGAAACGGAATCAGTGTTACCTAGTACCAATGACATTTTAACGAAAAAAATTGACACGGACTTGGATAGTATAGGGAAAATTATTGATAAGAAACAAGAGACGAACGGCCCTAAAATAAATAATAATTCTTCGCAGAAACCAACCGTGGTTCTTAATAATAATGCCAATGCGGGAGTGCAGCCCCCGGGGACACCTGTACCGAACGACACGAAGACACAGTTGTTTAAAAGGGTAAGTAAAATGACAAAATAAAGATTTTTTTAGCAAACTAAAACAAATAAAAATATGCATATATGCAATAATTCAGTCATTATTAATTAGTAACAACAACTTTTAGATGTTCACTAAATGTAATGGAGCAATGAAGGCCTATAAAGGTCTCCGCTCGTCTCAAAATTAAATAATAATAATTATACGTTTTTATTATATTTTTAGTTAACTTTATTGATTTGGTTTTCAAGAATGACATTCAAGTTTTTGCTTTTTTAACGATACTTGCGTTACAAGAAGTTGTTTCATTTACAAATCAGTCTGAAGCGTTTCCATTGTCAATTTTTGTATTTTATTATAATTTTTTAGGGTTTGGTAGACTACGAGGGCGGTGATTCGGACGAGGAGGACGAGGAAAACGGCGAGGTAAACAAGAGGCCTCGACTGTCATAGTCGAGCGACCAATCGGCAGGTGAGTGCGACACAAACTGGTGTGACGTGCGTCCAAGTGTGATCTCATAGTGATGTGTATGGGGTATGAACGGTCAATTATCTCAACCGGTGCTGTTTCTCAATACAGTTCAAAATCTATAAGTTGTGAAACTAAGAACAAAACGGACGGGACGAGCCGTTTTCGCCAGAAACATTGTCTGCCACAGCGCAATGGCTGTAAAAGCACAACTTTTTTAACTTCCTTTTGTATAAAATTTCTCAGTTGTATTGTACAATTACAAATGTTTAAAAATTCAATTCCATGTACATGAATTAGGGTTTTTCTAAAAAAAGATCTAGTTATTTATGAGAATGCTGTCTCTTGAAGAAAAAAAAGTTATATTTTTATGGAAGCTGTACATAGTTTCGTCAGGTTTTATGTCAAAATTTTGAAGGTTTTATCTTTGGTTTGTAGGTTATGAACGTTTGGCGTAAGTTACTTCTAACTTATCATACATTTTTCTGGTGGGAAATTGTGTCGCAATTTAGAAATAAATCACGTTTCTAATACACAATCAAAGATAAATAAAAAACGGTTATCATAATGTTACTATATAAGTTCTAGAGAACGATGTGAAATTAAATGTAGGCTAAGTTATTATATCTAGAAAGTAGATAGCATATAGTATCGAATATATCGTCTAAAAAGTGCGTGTAGTGTCATTGGAGTGCTTAGATTGTATAATACTTCGTACTGTTATGTCGTCAGTTTTGCTAATTTTAAATTGTGATATCAGCTAAATAGGTTAATAGTTCTTTTGAATTTGACGCTGAAAAAATTACTTATTAAATAATAAATTGAAAGAAATATGTTATTTAGTTTACTTATATTATCTTGGTGTTGTAAACATTGATTCTTTTGTAATTATTAATTCTCTAGAAATGTGGCAGTATGAAGTGTAAAGCTAGACTAAATTTATTTTATTCTTTAATTTTGTAATTATTGTGATGAATAAATTATGTTTATTCCTATTTAAAAGATTTTATTTTGTCCATTTTAATTTCTTAATCTACATTACTTAATGATTTAAAACCTAGTTTAATTTATCGATCAGTATTTTACATAGAAAATGGTTGGAAATACCAAACGCCCTCATTTTGTAATGTGGATATTACATGAAACGTCTCTGTACATATTATAATTTAATTCGATATATTCGCTCGACTCAACATCTCATAGATTTAGCTGTAGTATAAATAAGACAAACATCCAAAGCAACGTACAACGGAGCGAATATATCACCATACCTGTTACTGGAAGCTGCATCTAAGTGCAACTCCCAGCCTTTTACAAATGGCAGCCTTATGATATTTTTTATACAGTTCTAAAAGGCCATTTTCTATTTATCATTTTAATTTGTAATTAATGTTTTTAAAAAGATATGTAAAAATGTACTCGTTATATTTAGGTAATAAATATAAGCAGAAAGTTAGATTTTGTTTGACACGACCTCTGTTTTCAAACGCTCGGCTAGCGCCTTACGCAGCTGCAGTTGCTGAGACTCGGGCTTCTCGCCCGAAAGAACGGCTTCAGCAGCCTTAGCCGACTTTGGCCGAATCTTGGTCTTAACGTCCGTGCCGTTCTCAGAACCCAAATGTTTCTTTCGAGCCTCTTTTTTCAGGGCTACCAACTTGTCACGTTGGGCTCGAAGATACTCTTGACGTTTTTGTAATTCGACAGGGTTTATCTAAATATGCAGACTATAGACACGTTACTTTTTCTACAGCCTAACTTTTACCTCAGTTTGCTTTCTGTCGTAATTTATTTCAGCCTTCGTTTCCGTTTTTATGACATCAACTTTTTCCTCGATCACCTTCAATTCTGGAAAAAACCCAATAGTGAAGTGACAATTTAAAATTAAATAAAGATACCTTTTGTCTTTTTTAAAGCTTTTTCGAGGATTTCTTTCTCTTCTAAAATATACTGAACCTCTTCTACGGGTTTTGAAGATGAGGCTTCTTCTTTTGGAAAATTTCTACAATCGAATTTTGAATTAAAATAATTTGTGAAAACAAATACGAACTTTGCAACTTCATTTAGAATTTCCTTTTCAAAATCTGAGGACTTTTCGATTGTGACCGCAGTTTCAACTTTATCATCCTTTTTCTTGGGAAGAAACGACTGTGGTGTGATTCCATATTTCCTCTCGATCAGTTCCAATGCTTCTAATTGCAATTCAACATTTCTTTGTGTCATCATTCGCTTGAACATTTCATAGTCGTTTGCGGCCCAGATTTGTTCAAAAATATTCTTCAAGAGATTGATTTTAGCGTTGAATATTTTAAGCGATTAAATATTTACCTTATTGAAACTGACGTGATATGTGTAACCTTTATTACATGCTTCTTCAAACTGATCAGGAGTGATTCCGATGTCTTCCATGAAGCTGCCTAACATAAAATCTACCAAATTCTTAAACTCGTCAAAAATATTCTTATATTCCTCATTGTCGGTAACATTAGGTTCGAAAACTGTAACATCTTGAAATAAATGAACGCAATATGCACTGTGGACTTACTCAGGGATTTTTCTTCAATAAAACTATCCAATGGGGCGCTCCAGATAGGTCCATTTAAAAAAGCTACCAACGAGTCAAAGACCCATGAATTTTCGTCTTCCATTTCTGAGGCTTCTTCAGACGAATGCTGCACGTAAAACGGTAAATATTTTGGGGGTCACATTTGTGTTCGTTGGAGTAGTCATGACAACTAAATATCCAATGGTGGTGCCTCCAATTGTGGACTGATATGAGTTTATTGTACTCAAACATTATTAACCGCGAATGATATTCTTGCTAAATGCAATACTGAGTAAATTCAGCGTTATAACAATCAGCAAGCGTTATTTTTTTTATTATGGTCGATGGACAAATAAAACTGGTATATCTAAATACATCTAAAATTTAATCGATGTATAACAGACTATTAAATTGTCAACATTTTTCAGTGTCAGTAAGAATTAATTGACACAGAATCATTAGTATCTTGTCTTGTCATTGACAATAACGGTACCATGAGCTATGACGAAGTACATATTAGTCCTTAACTTATTCGCTTTGACGTTTCTTGTAGTAAAACTTACATAAGTAGGTACAATCAAATTAAAAAAAAAATGGTCGTCAGTGTCATTTCAAAAATTAATAAATAATTCACATTTAGAGAACAAAAATGATTTGATGACAAATTACCAAACTTCATGATGTCAATTTATTTTTGTAAATTTAAGTATACCGGAATAATTAATTTTATGTCAAGAGTGAGTGTCGACCCCTTTTTTTGAATATGACTATTATGTCATACCAAAAGTTGACAGTCGTAATTAAACTACGCAGATTAATCAAAAACTTTATGTGGTATATTTTTATTTCATTTATGCTTCAATATTTAAGGTTTTTCATTTAAGATTTAATTTAGAAATTAACCGATTCGACATTTTACAAAATTTTCGAATTATAATACGAGTACTTCTAAATTAACCAAAAAGTAATTAAAGGGTATACCGATGTAAATCTCGTATTTTACACATACGTTTGTTAAATTAGTGACAATTTGTGAATTCGACGAGTGCAGCATCTTCCATATTAATTCTTATTATTTCAGAGAAAAGTTTTACTTTTCAAGTGTGATTAATGTCAGTAATGGCAAGGTCACAGCAAGGTTCTGACAGTCACAGATTTTATCAATTTTATTTGTGTCATTTAACATAAAAAGTTAAAAGTTGGCAAACTCTTAAATACTAAAGATAAATGATAGTATAAATGTTACCATTGAAAACACATAATTGATCTTCTTAAATTTAAATTCTTAAATTAAATCTTAAATGATAAATCTTAAATATGGAAGCATAAATCCACCATAACTTTAAGCACTTTAAGGCTCTAGGGTACCGATTGAACTGTTCAGATTTGGTGTACTGTAAGTTGCATACTCTATTTAGACTTTTAATATTTTTTTTAAGCACTTTAAGGCTCTAGGGTACCGAATGAACTGTTCAGATTTGGTGTACTGTAGTTGCATACTCTATTTAGACTTTTATTCTGTGGCAGCTGTCCGACCTTCTCTACGGGGTGCGTGGTCCCTTTAGTCCTAAAATGGAAATAATGTAAACAAACAGAATTTCACCATCGATGAGTTTCTCTTATTTCAGAGATTCAGATTCTAGCTCAGTAGAAAGAAAAGTTTTTTCTCTTGATTTTGGACTTAGAATAATTTTTTGACAATAATGTCACTTTGACAAATGAGTTTTCGCAAGTTAAATAAAAAAAAGTGTGGGAAAAACATAATTTTGATAAATAGCAACTCAAAGAAATAGCTTTAAGATAAAAAACAAAGTAATTTTTAACAAAAACTATCATTATTTATTAATAAATTAAAAAAAAAAATGTATCTTTCATTTTACACCAAAACTGCAAAGGAGAAACATTTTTCGCTTCACCTGAAACGAGCAAAATCCAAAATCAAGAGAAAAATTGACTTTTTTTTTTTGGTTCATTATTAGTCATTATGCTCAGATAAACCAGGTGCTTATACCAACCCAGTTCCAGAAAATTTTGAAAAACAAGGTTTAGTGGTGGGTTTTGCTAAATTTTAGGGTGGTGGTAGGGTCTTATATATTGAAAACATACAATTTTATAACTTGTTTACTTTTTGACTCTTTGCAGTTTGCTAGTGGCTCTCTTCCACCGCAGTGCTTTGAAATTTTCTTATCACTTGTTGTTGAAAACGTTTTATTGAAATTATGGGTAATAATTCTAAACAATTTCTTTCAAAAAAAAAAGAAAAAGTCGAAAATGATGCGTAACTATTGGAAAAAACAACGAAAAGGTTCTAAAACTGATCTTCTAAGTAAATCAAGTATTGCAGAATGTAGTTTTCAGTCAATTGAATCGAGTTCCGATGACGATGAAGTGTTTATTATTGAGAAAGAAACTAGTCAAGAACAAGGATTGTTGACATAGAGCATTTATTTTTGGAATTAAAAAACATAAAACATAACATTTTTTCTTGTAGTTTTTTGAACATTAACATCATTCTAGAAACACATTTATGGTTTTAAAGTATTTTTAAATACAAATGTAGTATGTGTGGGGCAATAGGAACTTTTACTACCGAAAAAGAAAATCACACAAATGAAGTAAATGAAGCAGTTGTTTGTGGCACAGTAGCAATAGGTGCCGGTTATTCTCAACTAACAGAATTTTGCGCAGCTTTGAACATTCCACAACTGGAAATGCAAAATGCAAGATTTAAAAACCTTATAGGAGATAGTGATAGCAGTGTCTACAAAAAAATTCGTAATGCGAGACCCTATGGACCTAATTATTTCATTCAAAAAATTGAATGCCGATATCATATACTACGAAATTTTTGTACCAAAATTAGAGAAATCGCTAAAACTCCCCGATCCGACATAAATATAAAAACATTCTTGCTCAACAATTACTTGAAATTTAGAACAGCAATTGTTTCAGCTATAAAATACAGAAAAAACGAAAGCTGTACAATTCATGAAAAAACAGAAAACTTGAAAAATGATATTTTAAATGGACCCGCACATATTTTTGGTGATCATTCAAATTGCGCTTCGTATTTCTGTAAAACAGTTGGTCAAATAACAAATGCAGTTGCATATTCTGATTTATTAAATAGTTCTTTGTTTGAGTTGTTCATGCGGTCATTAAAAAGAGTTGCAAATTTATCTTCAAGTCTTTTGTACGATGTCGATAATACTTCCACAGAAACCCAAGCTGCGAAATTAAATAAAAAAAATCACAGGTTTCAAGGTGGACTCATGCGGCTTTTTTGTTGATGGAAAAAAAACATTTTTAGGTCCAACATTAGTCGGTTCAAATACTATTGTTGAAATTAAATGACCATTTATTTTAACTTTTTGTAATACACATAACACAATAACGATAAACATCATATGTGTTTCACCACAAATACCTAGAATCATTTTTAACACAAAATTAATTTGGCTAATTAGAGCTGTCCGTAAAGACCAACCCATATAATAATTCCTAAGCAAAAACCGTCCTCAGTGAAATTAATATAAATATTATATTTTAATTTTTTATTTTTTAGGTTTACGTATTGGGCTTATAGTGCCTTTATATTAAATCTATCTATTATTTTAATTTATTTTTAAATAGACGAATAATTAAAAAAATGAAGTTTTGGAATGAACTAACAATTCTCTTCTTGGGTGCAGATGCATATCTTTGCTTTGAACAAACGGAATAAAACGATCATGTTGTGGGTTACACCCTGGGGTGCGGTCGTAAATCTTAGAGCAGGTACCGGAGATTATGAAATGATGTGTATTATTGGTTGCCTACTTTCAATTTAATTTTTGCTTTATATCAAAGAATCAAGAACAGTTATCAAATTCGCATTATATCAGGGCACTCTATTTTTAAATTACCTATAAAATGTTTTTTTTTTAATTTAATACGGTATACCGTTATCAAAAAATCTTAATAATTAAGATTTTCACATTTTATTCAATAAAAAAATATCTATTAACTTATTTAAAGCGGGAATATTATCCTGGTCTCCATTTACCTTTAAAGAAACACTACAAACATCAAGAAAATCTTCAAATCTAAATTTGCGGCCAAAAACAATGAAATAAATTTACATGTAATAGCATGGGCAACTTCACCTGTCTTCCGCTGCGCTCCATACGACCGTAACAAACTGCCGATTTTATATGGATACGATGAATTCTACTAACCTAAAAAAATCGTCCGGTAACTAGCGACATCTACTAAACAACTTTAAAACTACAGACAATTCAAATTTGACAAATTTTTTCTCAAATTTTCAAAAAAATTCAAATATGGCCAGAAAGTGTTTTATTTGTGGAGAAAAAAACACTCTATTTGAAATTCAAAGCGATACAGCAGCTCGTGCTCAATGGATCAAAAATATTCAGGAATTTTGTGATAATTGTAACAGCAAAAATTAAAAAAAAACCATTGCCTAAGTTCCTACTACTCTTTATAATGCTATTAAATATATCGTAAGTACATACATATTTCAGTTTCTGTCTTCTATAAATCCCCAGAATTTATGTGAAGGTTGAAATTACGATTCCAAAAATTAATTATACAAATACTTAATTTTTACTTTCTATTAGATATCTCAAAATTAAAAGTCTGCAGTGTTATTTCAGTGTTATTTGCAAAAAGCATTTTAAGAAAAATTACATTAATAAATCTGACAAAAGGATTAGATTAATAAAAGGAGCAGCACCCTCTGAATTCGTAAACAATAAAAAGTTTTTCCGTGAAACATAATAAAACAATTATCATTTTTAGAACTTTCCTGATTGCAATTTTTCTGATCCTGATCCGAACCCAACTACTAATATTGCAATAATAAATAATGATAATAAATAATAATAATTGCTGATGGTGCCAAAATTTGATGACCATCAATTCAAATTGATGCGGCATATTAAAGAGTACAAATCTGCATCTTTGGTAAGTTTTTATTAATTTAAAAGGCTATTTTTTTAATTTATGAGTGTTAATGCAGTGATTGACGTCCTGGCATCCCCGTCCCCGTGCAGTACTAAATACATAATTTGTACTTAATGATGTTTTAAATGTTTATTATGTTGCTTAATAAATTGTTCTAAATAATATATGCACAGTTTTATTTTTTTGTTAGGTTTATATATCTGCTGGTGGCTATACTGATTAGCAATCCGGTATATTTTTACCTAAAAAATATTTTTCCCTTTAAGATATACTTCTTAACTATCAAGAACACATCTTTTAATATCTAATGCGAGATTATTAATCTTTAATGATCCTTGTTTCTTGTTAATAAATATTTCTTATTATTAACACTGCAATGATAATATTAAAGTAGATGTTAACTTTTTATAAAATCAGAATCACTTAAAAACTAAGAAATGCTATGTTTGGAAATTCCAAACAAATTATTTATTCTCTGATAACAATAGTTTCTTCCGCCGTATTCTAAAAAATTATTAGTTTACATTTAAGCTAAATCTTTAACTAGTAAAAAACTGTTCTCTCAGTGTATATTTACGGCCTAAGTAATTGCGAACCCAACTCGGTAGGAAAAAAAACAGATATTGCAATCAAATGCTGTGTTACGTGATCATGGTTTGAGTACCAAATTCACAATACCAGCAGGCTACTTTTTTCATTCATCTCTAAAATCTGAACAATTTTACAAAATAACTTGCCAACAATTAGTCAATCTTTTATATCCACATATTCTTCAAAACGTCATTTTTACCTGCAATGAACATAAAGATAAGATTTGTAAATTAATAATTGAACTCTTGTCTAAACCAATTTTAAATAATATTTGTCTCGAAAAAACCGATAATGTAAAAAGGAAAGTTGTTCAGAACAAACCCGTAAGTCGAAAAATTTTTAAATTATAACAACATGATGTAGCCTCATCCAAGAAATCTGGTACAATAATTATTCTTCCCGATTGGTTCTCATTATTATAATTAATACATATTTCTATTGTATTGTTGAATTTTTGTTAACGTTTATTAAAAAAGAACAATTTCCATCAATAATTATTATTTAACTTAAAAGTAAGAAATTTATTTAGAAAGAATAAATTTATTAATGAAGTCCAGATGATTTCCTTATAATAGCCGAGAAAAACCTTTTCGAAAAATGCATTGAAATTCCCTATCTTGGCAAACGATAAGTTAAGCCTTAACCAAGTAGATGGCACTACTTACCGGACGATTTCGACGATATTTTTGAGGTTAGGAGAATTGACTTTTGATTCGTTATGTTACGGCCGTATAGAGCGCAGCGGAAGACAGATGAAGTTGGCCATGGTAATAGGTATACGCCAGCTTTCAGGGGGTCTGGAGCTTTAAACACTTCAAAATAAAATAATTAAAAATAAAATCGGTCGAACGAGCCTTCGGGTATTGTTTATATAACGCAGTAACATTCGACCGCCAATTCACACACAGATTTCATTTGTCAACTGTCATATATGTCATTATTGTCACAAATACGTCATTTACGTGGCTCCGATGTTTTATATTTATTATTAAAAAAACTACGTCTGTTTTTACCAAAATATTGCAATGGGGCTTTGCAAATGCCCAAAACGTCGCGTCACAAACCAATTTTGTTTCGAACATCGTGTTTGTGTTTGTGAAAACTGTATGGTCACTAACCATCCAATTGTAAGTCTTTTTGCCACATTTTTTTTCCTTTTTTCTAATAAAATTGCTTAGTGCGTCGTTCAATCTTATTTGCAATGGTTACAAGACAGCGACTACAACTCAATATGTGAGTTGTGTAATAAAGAACTGAACGTAGAGGACAGTATTAGACTAACTTGTTACCGTAAGCCCCTTTATACATTATGTTGTATTAGTTGCGATTTGACGAATTTCAGATGTATTTCATTGGTCATGTCTAGACCACTTTTCACGGCAGTTGCCACCTACGACAGCCCCCCGAGGCTACACTTGTCCCTCGTGCAAGAGCCCTCTGTTTCCTCCTTCAAATTTAATCAGCCCTGTTGCTGACGTCTTGAAAGAGAAACTGGTGGGTGTTAACTGGGCTAGGGCCGGTTTGGGACTTCCGCTGGTAAAAGACATGCCTCACTTTGATTTTATTTGATCTGCAGTTTTAGTTATCTGAAGACAGGGAAGTAAAAGCTGTGGTCAATCACACGTCGTCTATTTCAACGAATAAGTCTCCGAATCCGTCACATTCTGTTGTGAATGTGGAGGATCAAGGAGCTTTCAGCAGGACAGGGACTGAGGCATATCAGGCGTCATCAAATAGACGAATTTTTCAGGATGTGAGGGAGGTCAAGCCGGTAGTTTTTGATCATGATGAGGATAAGTATAAAAGGAGGCCCGCAAGCGAATTAGTTAAAACTTGGTGGAGGTAAGCGCATTTCTAATTCGAGATTATTTTTATCAGAATTTTTGCCAGGATAACGTTTGGGGGGGCGTCAAAAGTGAGAGGTGGCAAATCTTTTTATAGGAAGTATTGCATGTTGGGGATTATTCTAGTGCTAGGGGTCGTAGTTCTAATCTTGATTATGTCACGATTAGGGAGGTACAACACCGAAAATGATCCCAATTTTGATGTGAGGAATAATCCCAATATTCACGTTCAGCACATGCAAGCTCTTGATTGATTGTGAATATTTTTTTATTTGCTACGCTCTACTTACATAATTATATAATTTGTACATAATGGAATTAATAAATGAGTAAACAAGCAATTTGACATTTTGTTGATCCTAGTTTTCAGATCCCTCAGTATATTCTGAATGTCATCAAAATGTCATTCTACAACATTTTGTTTATTTTTCGATTGTGTTACTAAAAATTTCCGCCGGTTATGTGTCAAAAAACCAAAAATCTTTCTTTATAAATGTCCTACTGCATGGCCCCTCAAGACATCGAATATCCATGTTCGAAACGAAACAAGTGCAAAAATTCTCGAAAATATAGAAACGACATCCACGAACGACCCGTAAGAGACACTCCAGGCATCATTACCGAACCCACCATTAACCATTTCCCTCCACCCGAGCCTCCTGGGCCATCCAGTGACTGGGAACTACAGTACTGCAAATGGTCTGGGTGGACATGGGTAAAAAAAAGCGACAGAGAAGAGTTTCGACCTCGAGTTGAGTTAAGGCAACCATCCGATTCACCAAAGGAATTTTCCCCCGCCCAACAACCTCCAGGGTAAATCGAATCAATCGCGTTATTGGTTTATTTTGCTTATTTTTTTCTCAGTGAGAAAAAAAAGAAAAAGGGAAGATTATTTAGCTGTTTTAAGAAAAGTACAAACGATAACAGGGCCTCACAAAGAACCACCCCAAACGCTCCGCTCCCAAGACCCGCTCAACCCGAGCCACAACCAATCAACGACGCGGTTTTGGACGATTTTGACGATTGCTGCTGTTGCGGGATGGACTATGAGTGCTGTTGTAATGTTTGTCCTTGTGTGACTCAAGTTTGCTGCTGTTGTCCGTGTGAACGTGACCAAGGAAAACGACGCGAAAGCAAAACTATAGAAACACAAACCGTAAAAGAAATGAAAGAAAAAGCGACAAAAATAAGTGAAATGCATCTTCCCAGGCCACGCCCTTGTTGTGTGCGAAAACGTAAATGTAAATGTAGGTGTAAGAGACCTGTTTGTTGTCCTTGTCGACAAAAGGCTTGCTGTCCTTGTGTCCAACCTTTATGTTGTCCCTGTAAAAGCAACCAACCAGACGAAAATTCTTCCAAGAAAAAAAATGATGATTCCTCGACAATAAACAGTGACAATATTGTCAATTTCTGCCTGACTAATTATTTAGGGAGTAAGAAACCTTCTTCTAGTGATTTCAAATCGAATGCCTTACTTAAATCACTCGATCTCTTACTGAAAAATAACATAAATATCATGAATCTGTTCAACGATAAGAAAGATTTGAAGCACGAGGTGAAGCCAATCGTTTCGAACCAAACGATAAGTTGCTTATCATCTGATAATGTCATAAAAAGGACCGGTCAGGAGCACAACAAGTTATTAACAGCAGTGTGTGATGCAATTCTTTCAAGTCATAAATTCGACAACGACAAATTCAGTTCAAGACCTCAGTTTACAGACTCTCGTTTTAATTTTAAAAATTCAGATTCGAAAGAATCGTTTAATATTTTTTCGAGTAAAGAAATCCTGGGACGGATTTTGAGCGATTTGAATTTTTCTATGAACAAGAGTCTGGATGGTCCAAGTATACCCAAAGAGGTGGGAATAAGTAAAAATGGGCCGCAAAAAATCGATAGTTTTTATTATCCAAAACGATCTTTGACGAAGTTGATAAGAAATAAGAGTCGCATACTGACAGCTCCTCGTTTTCCGAAAAAAATTGAAGCTTTGAGGAAGCTGGATTTGCTTAAATCAGGGCGTGATGATTCAAGGGTGAAACGAGGGTTTGGGGGTCACTATAAGAAAGTAAGTGGTCTGAAAGTAGATGATCCTAAGAAGGGAAAACTCGACGAGAGTAAAATAAGTTTCACCGATATTTTCAAAAATAGTCAAGCAGTGAATAAATTAAATTCGAATCAGAAAAGTTCCCAAATGTGTTCAACATCCAGACAAGACACCTCGACACTGGAATCTGTGGAAGCGCTCTTGAAGTCGCTCGATTTAACAGATGACTCAACAGGTGCTAATTTTAAAAATCATGAAAAAATTAGTAATGAAAGAAATCGACTCGAAACTCTTCTACAGGATCACCAATTGAATCTACTAGATTCGACTTCACCTCCTTTTACTGATTTTGATTTACTTTTGACCAACGATGAAGACAGGCAAGAAGTGCAGGACAATAAGAAACCAAAGGATTGTTCCAGTAAATAATTTTGCCTGTAATCTATAGTGTAGTAAACGTCTTAACACTTTAATCGTATTTCATTCATTTGGTTTCTTCTTTTAGTAAGATTTCGCGGAGAAAAAACTGATATATCTCACATGAACCTTGTACGAATATACAGGATGATTCTTAAGTAAACCGACAAAATTTTATCACAGCTTCCCAAGGATAAATGGAGACAAACTGTACCCTTTTTACGTTTATATCTTTTAGGGGCAAAACCCCTTTGATCCGTGCCACTTACGGCGTTTATGAATTGTTGCAATGATCAAATACATTTTCATCAAGTTAATACCATGGTTTCCTAATACTATTTATGAACACATCAGTGGCGTACGCTTTATCTCGAAAATAACTTTAATAAATTTTATTTGGAGAATGTTTAAACCACCGCCTCCTTAATGAAATGTATCAATATCCCGCCTGGGCATTTCGTAAAAAATGCATTGGAGCAGTGATTCCGATTTTTTCTTAGTTACGGGGATTACTAAGGAAAAACTGAATGATTTTTAATTATTAACAAAAAATAACGCAATTAATAAATGCTGGGAAGGAAGGATACAACAAAACAAGATACGCCAGGGAGAATTGTTATTATGAGGTTGAACTCTTTAAGCTAAAAAACTGGATATGTCAAAAAATTTCCCCAGATTAAAGCGCCAACGGGAATCAGTTGAACTCAAAAAATGCCCAGGCGAGAAAAGGATTATTTCTATGGAGACGGCGATGGTTTAAACAATGTATTTTTTTAATATTTTTTCCAGCATGTTCTCATTTGATACTACCAAGGATAAAATTTTGTCGGTCTATTTAAGAATCACTCTGTATTGTCCCAGCGAGTTGAAAAAGTCCATTATTGAACTTTAAATAGTAAAATTTAAAAAAATATATAATCTAGTCTATCGTAAATAAATAAAATAATATACGTCAGTAGGTACACTGCTAATCACGCGAAAAGTCTTATAATGAATTTTACAAGTAATATTTGTGAACAGTATCACTCCATTGTTGCCAAATTTGTTGGAGACAAAAGAATTAATTATGCGCTTGGCAACTCATATTAAGCAAGATGTGCTGCCGCCGTTATTTCGCATAATACTAAAATGACGAACAGTATTTTTCAAAAAAAACAATAAAATTATTTACACAATTGAAAACCGTAGGTTAAAAAAAATAACAAAAGATAGGCTTTCGAGAAGAAATAGGTTAAGAAATAATTTTAAACACGATTCAAAAGATACCAAATCGTATGGCGAGGCATCGCAACAGCCCGATATGTGCCAAGAAATGTATAAGGAAGAAGAAAAGGAATATTTACTAAAATTAAGAAAAACGGACAAAGAATTAGAAGAAATCGAAAAGAATACAAGAGACCAAGATGTAGGAGGAGAGTGGATGCAAATGCGAAGAAAAATGCTAACAGCGTCAAATTTTGGAAAAATATGTAAATTAAGAAAAACCACAAATACTGCTGCTACGGTAAAACATTTACTTTACAATGTAACTTCGCCAAATATACCGTCGTTAAATCACGGTAAAATTCATGAAATCGATGCCAGGAGGGAGTTGGAGAAGAAACTAAGTGCTGAAAGGGGGGAAAATATTATTGTTGAACGCTGCGGATTATTTACTGACAGGGAAGTTTTTTTTTTTGGGAGCATCGCCAGACGGTATCATTAAAAACGAAGAAATGATAGTTCAAATAAAATGTCCGTATACGGCCTTTAAACAAAAATATACACCCGAGGAAGCCATAAAAAAAAAACTAATAACGTTTTGGAAATTTAAATCCGAAGGAGTTTTCAAAATTAATAAAAACCATGACTGGTTTTATCAAATCCAGGGACAACTGCACGTAACCAACAAGCAAAAATGTTTGTTATGTGTGTGGACTGGAGAAAGCCGATTAAAAGCAGAAGTGATTCAAAAGGAGGATGAATTCTGGAAGCAAAAAATGGAGTCGAAGTTGGAGAAATTTTACATGAGGGCACTACTTCCGGAAATAATTGATCCAAGAGCGTCCAGAAGTATGCCACTAAGGGAAATTCAATTAAATTAATTAATAAGAATTTTTACTAAATAAAAAATCATTTCCTTTGATTTTTATTTATTTGTTATTATTTATCACCAAGGTGATATAAGTAAACTAAATTGGCAATTATCTAAGATAATATTAAAAGAATCCTAATAAAACATTAAAAAGTATAAAATTATATTTACGAGCCCGACAAGAAAATCGTTTTAAAAAAATTTAAGATTTCAAAATCAAAAACAAAAGTGGGATTGCGACGCTTTTTTGAACTTTTACAACTAGCGAAATATAGATTGTTGTTATCCAAGTCGATAACTTCAAGAGGTAATCCAAAATTAAATAATTCGCAATCTAAAATCGGGTAGCAATATTACAACAGTGCTAATAAAAATTTGAGCGAATTTATACCTGAAAGTAAATTATGTTCTTCCATTAGATTGTCGTTTATGACTGCTACCGATCCCAGCTTGACAGCTGAACCAGTGTTGTAAAATTCTGAAGGCCAAGTTTGCTCCGGACGGGCCTTAATAATCACATTTGTGTTAAAATAAATCCATTATTCTTTTTACAATAAAATAATTCGAATTTCAGTATTTATAAAGACTTTTACAATCTCTGTATAAATCAACAGATAAGTGATCTGTAGTGGAATTACTATGGTTGCCACATGGCAATATATAGTATCAACAGTGCTCAGATATTGATAGGCATTGTTGCTACAATTAATATTGAATGTTAAATATCTTATCATTTATCAATTCCAGACATTAAAAGTTTATTTTTTTAGATAGACAATTTATTAATCTATTAGAAGCAAAAATAAAAAATAGGGTGTTCCATGCTGTATGGTTGATGCACTAGATTAGTATCTATCAATGTCCTGTACATTTTTTTTTTAATTTTACAAAATTACAAACGGAAACGTAATGATTAATGAATGTATAAAGGACAAAAAGTATAACAATTTTTCCGGATAAAATTTTAAATCACCAATGTTGCGTGTAACCTTAGCGACCATAAAACTGGCAAAACTTTATCAAAATGTCTAAAATAAAGTTTTTGTTAATCTTAATCCTATGCGAATCATGCCAGGCCTTCCTCAACACAACATTTCGTATAGACAGTCCCCGTGCCCAATACCCCGCAATTCCATCTCAGTATAACGTAATCTATTTCTTCGTGATAATCATGTTAGCAACCATAATGCGAATCATCCTACTCGTAAGTCGCCACCATTCCCAACTCTCTAATAATGACCTACTTTAAGCGATACGACATTCCCACCCCTTACGGCGCCTTCATGATCTTCATCGGCGTCATCTGGGGGCTCATCTGCAACAATAGTCGCTTTGTGCTCCTTGCTTCCGACTCCATGACCACCAGTATTATCGATCTCATCTACATCTACTTACCTGCCGCGGTCTTCTCCACCAGTTTCAATCTCGACGTCCCCATTTTCCTCAAGATTATTCCGCAACTTATGGTGATTGGAATTTTTGGTACAAAATCCGATTTACTATTGGAACAATCTCTAATTATTTGTAGTAACTCTTCTAACTGGAATCCTTTTCGGAATCATGATGAAAATGGTGATTGAACCGAATTGGTCGTTATCTATTGGACTAATTTTCGGTATTTTTATTGTTCCGATCAATCCTGCAAGCATTGTGTACCTTCTGAAGCAGCAAACAACAGTAACTAGACACATCAGCACTCTGTTGGAAGGCGAAGCCCTCTTCAATATGCTTTTCGCAGAAACTACACACGATTTGGTTAGCAACCATAAAAAGGGATTCGTCGTTTGGTGGTATCAGTTTGTAATGGTGTTTCTACGCTTTGTTTTGTTTGGTAAGTCGTAGAAGTCAAAAATATCTACTAATAATAAAACTCCTATTTAGGTATCGCATTTGGGTATTTGATGGGTCTTATTGGTCGTTACATGATGCGCACAATGCACCGTTACCCTTTCACCATCTCCTTGATTTCCTTCAGTTTTCCCTACTTTACGTTCTTTTTGTCAGATCTTTACATATCTGGGTGTGGGTCTATTTCCGTTATGACTTTGGGTACCATGATGGCAATAGAACGCACAGTTCTTGCAAAAGAAACAAACCAGTTTTTGAATGACATATGGGAAATCATAGGGTATGTTCTTGATGCGGTCATGTGTGTCACTATTGCGTTGCTGGCTACTGTTAAAATAGCCCGTGTTGCACATTTTTCCTCGTATATACGCATAATTGTGACTTATCTGACATATTACTCGATCAGATTCATATGTTTCCTCCTATTTTCTCCCATAATCAGTCGGTTAGGATACGGCATGGACTTAAAATGCATGATAGTGTGTGTATGGAGCGGCCTCAAGAGTTCCTTTAGTCTAGCCCTTTCCTTAATCTTCATAGAGGATGAGTTAGAACTAGAAAAAATGAAACGGATATTTTTTCAATGTGTGGGCATTTATTTCCTGTCTGTTTTAATCAATGGGACTTTTACAAAAAAAATCTTGGAGTTTTTAGGCTTGCGAGAAATCTCTATAGCGAGAAAAATCAACATGACAAACTGCATGAAACATATTTTCACCAAAAGGAACAAAACTGTGGCCATCCTAAAGATGGACAGGTAAAACTGAAATGATTCGTGAAATCTAACACATTGATAGATTTTTAGCTGACGTCAACTGGCCGGTCGTTATTGAAGCGACTGACATGAAACATCCATACCGTATGGGAATGGAAGATACCGAAGAAGACAGCTTTTTTCTAGGATATCGGTTTACAATTTGCCCCGATTGCAAAACAGAAATTCCCAAAGAACCAACAGTCAGAGAATTAAAAGACATGGCCAAGGAGGCCAAAATGAGGGTGCTTAAAAGCAAAAAAATGTGCTATGCGCGTCAGTACGAAAACGGCATGATGACCAAAGAGGGAATCCGGATTTTGAGTCAAGCCGTCGAGCTTGCTATGGACACTGAAGCCGCAATGATCCAACTCGAAGGGCTCGAGAAACGATTCAAAGAAGAGGTGTTCACACTTCTTAATTTAACAAATATATCTAATTCGTTTTTGCAGAACTGTATATATCGATGCATTCGAAAGAGGGTCAAACATTTAGACCGAACTCAAGCCGATATAATCAAACCTCCTCGCAAATATTTTAGACGACTTTGTTACCGGCTTTGCATCAATAATACATTCGAACACTTTATGTTGGTCGTTATAACCATTCATTGCATTTTCATAATCGTGGACATAATATATCATCCGCCAGGACACCATGAAGATACCATAAATAAACAACTTGACGTTGCGATTTCAATCCTTGATCTTATTTTCTCTTTCATTTACATCTTTGAGATGATTGTGAAAGTATTGGCATTTTCCTGGATCCAGATTTGGAATCACGGAATTAAGACCTATTTCAAGTCTGTTTGGCGAATTATTGATTTCATCGTATTGGTGGCATGTACGATGGACGCTTATTATGACTTGAAGTGTTTATATGCAAAAATTCCCAAGAACGAGTATGATGCCTTTTATCATGTTTTGACCCTTTTGCGAGTTCTGCGAGTCGTGCGACTTTTCACAATTTTGAAAATCTTCTACCCGAAAATTATTATGTATCTAGACCGGGTTGTTGACACCCAATTGGCGTTTACGTATGAATTGGGGAAAAGTTATGCAATTGGAGAGACTGAAATTTTGGATATGTTGCCCTACATAATCGACAATAACACAATCCGAGAAGAAATCAAGCAGAAAATTGAAAGGGATAAGGTTATCATAACAAAGTTGTTGGGAGTGATTCAAAAGGAGAAACCTTGGATTGCAATAACTGTGAAGACGAAACAAGCAATTCGGACGATTTTGAACTCGATGAAGGAAGCAGCAAATCAGTTGAAGATTGCTGGTGAGTTGTTTTTTTTCTCGGACAATTTTCCATGCTTTATGCAAGGTTGGGTCGACGACTATGAACAAGAAAAACTGACCCAAGTCATTGGTGAGCTGTGGTCCAAAGTAAATTCGATCAAAACGGTCCAACCAAGCGCCCCCAAAGTCATTTTCAAGGAAGTTGCGTGGATGGCAGGGGACCAAAACGTTATTGATTTTCTATTTGAAAATGTCACGGTAAAGAAATTCGAACCTGGGGATGTAGTGTTTGGCGAAGGAACTGTTGCTGATGGTATTTACATCGTCGTGACTGGTCTTTTTATGATCACTTATAAACCGGAACCGAATGTATTGTCTAGTTTGCATGAATTTGGCCAATTGCCAATCGGTGATTATTTATCGGCTACGCAATACGACGAACGTGTTGTAGACTATATAGTGTCTGGTAATTGTATAGGCGAGCTCAGCACTTTGACTGGAAGAGCTTATAACAGTACTGTGTCTGCAGATGCACATTGCCAGGTCTATGTTTTGAGTAAGGGTGTTATAAATCGGGCAATGGAGCTAAGTCCAGACCCCGTCGTAGGGTAAGTTCCAAATTTGCCAAAAATTGTCACTCTTGATTTCCTTAGACTGGAATGTCGGCTTTGGAAAGAAGTCAGTATAAGAATGGCCGTTCCTCTTCTTATGTCGGTTCCAGCTTATCAAGGTTTCTCCCAAGACCAAATCAAGTACGCCCTCGAACGTGCCTTTGTCCCAAATTTATCCAATTACAAGGTTTTTGCCGTCACTGATATGGTTGAAGACATTATTTTAATTGAAGGCACTGCTGCTGACTTTAATACTAGAGAAACTTTTGTTGCCCCTTGTTGTATTCCTAGAACCGTCCAAAAACTCATACTTCCAAAGAGTAGCTTACTTAACATTCCAGTTTTCTTAGATACGAAGCTACTTATAATTCCCGAGAAAGATGTAGATGAATATGATGTCATGATTTTAGCTGAAGAAACGTGCGAGATGGTGGATGCCGGAGCAAATTTGAAATGTCTCCAACATGCGACACAAGAAAAAACTCGAAAGAAAAAAATAAAAATGATGACTTCGAGGAAAAAAGGGACTTCTACTAGTAAAACTCTGAGCAAGTTCAAACCAGAATCGGTATTTGACAGGATGAGGTTAAAATTTCTCCTATACTGGTTTGTTTGCAGAGTGATTCAGGCGGTATGTTGTTTTTCAAGAGAACCGATTCTGAAACGCATAGTGTTTATTTGGAAGAGGAGGAAGAGAATAAACGAAGTGCTGAGCAACAGAAATAATCAAATGCTCATCCTTATTTTCATGTATTTTGTTCTAGTTTTGTTCTAAATAAAGTTCTTATTTTAACGTAGTTGGCTTTCAGCGTGCTGTCAGTTTTTTCTTAGACAACGTGTTTAATGAACTGTCTTACAAATGCAATTATAAAAATGAAATCTGTATTGATTTTAATTTTGATCCTTCTAATTTACGTTGGTGGTCAGCCAACTGATATCGAGAATTTTCACATGGAAGAAAGGACCAATTCTATGAAGTACCTTCATATTTTTAGTGTAATACTTCTGGTAACAATTGTTCGTCATATTTTCACCGTAAGTTGCTTCCTGATTTATAACCTCGAATTAATCTGATCAGGCGTACGAGATACCCATCCCCCACGGAGTCTTCGTCTTCTTCCTAGGTATTTTCTGGGGTGTTGGAATGAAGTTTTCGTTTTGGATGTACAATCTGGGAGTGGAATTTTATTTTGTCATACCGCTTTTTAAGGAAGTTTACCTCCCGGTGTTACTTTTCAGCACAGCTTTCTGTCTGGACGTGCATTCATTTGTCAGGTCATTGACCCAAGTGTTAATCATTTCGTTTCCAGGTACATACAAAGGAAAATTCGCACTTTAAAATTGCCCTTAGTTTCTGTTCTCAGTACCCTTTTGTGCGGCTTGGTCGCACAGATGGTCGTAGACCCTAAAAACTGGAAAGTCACCGATGGAATCTTCCTTGGATTTGTGAACAGTGCGATTTATCCCGTGGATGTGTTGCGCTATCTCCAAGAAAACACTATCCAGAACAAGTACGTTACGTCTTTGCTTCAAGGAGAGACGCTTTTCTCAACAATTCTTCCATGGTTTATTTACCAGCTGACGTTATTGCATATGTTTTCGTTAGTGGTATACTGGTACCAGTTCGTCATGGGGTTTGTGCGGTTGATAATCGGGGGTAAAGTTGTTTGTTGCAATTAGGTGATATTTTTCTGTGTCTAGGTCTTTTCCTAGGTTATGTCTTAGGCTTCTTCTGTGTTTTCTTGATGAAATTCTCCTACAACGACCCTTCGTATCTGATGGTCCTCACCGTTGCTGCTTGCTATTCTAATTATTATATTGGAGAGTACATCTTATCTAACGCAGGGGCTCTCACCCTTATAATATCGGCGGTAATGATGGCATATGAGCGTCAGTCTCTCTCAAAAGAAGTAGAGGAATCAGTTGTGAACCTTTGGAAAATGATTTGTTACTTGATGACGAGTGTGATAATTTTTCTCACGGGCAGCGCTCTCCCTGAAATGATTGGAACTACTTTTAATTATAAAGACTACATATTTGTTTTAGTCACTTATTTGTTGTGGAACATCACTCGCTTTATTTCATTCTTTCTGTTCTCGCCGATTTTGAGTCGCATCGGTTACGGAATGACCTTTTCAAATATGATTATTTATGTTTGGGCCGGTTTGAAAAACCCTGTTTGTATTTCCTATTCCGCTCTAGCAACCGAAATGACACGAAACAAAGCAATTTTTCTCCATACTGTCGGCGTCTACTTCTTGATGCTTTTGATCAATGGAAGTTTCACAATGTGTGTGCTTCGTGTTTTAGGACTTGCGGAAATTTCAACATCTCGAAGAATAAACATGAACAATTGCATGAAATATCTGTATGAAGCCAGAAGTCGTACTGTGGCAATCTTGAAGATGGACAGGTAGGTATAGTTCAGCTATTGATATTTGGAGGATTTGGCGCTCTAAGTAGTTTATAGCACCTCTGTCGTAAGACCCACTAAGGGTAATTCCAACCAGATGTTTAAAACGATTTTTTCAAAATGGACCGTACTGAATATTTTTAGATAATACGTAGGTATTTAGTATTTACTAGCTTAAAATTCTGTATCCTCCAAATATCGATGGTTTTACTTACTTATCAAAACTTTGCCATCAGTATAAACCCTTATTTAAAGATTCTTGTCTGACGCCAACTGGCCATTGGTCATGACCACAACAACGTTGAAACATCCTTACAAGAAATCCAAAACTGCAGAAAATGAAGACGAAGATGAAAACGATGAAGGCTTTTCCCTCGGATACAAATACACTTTCTGTCCAGATTGCGAAAAAGATATACCAAATGAACCTACTTCCAAAGAATTGAAAGAGATGCTCAAAGAAGCGAAACTTCGAATCCTCAAACTGAAGAAAACTATTTATGCCAGACAGTTTGAAAGTGGAATGATATCTAAAGAAGGACTTAGAATCTTACAACAAGCTGTCGAAATTGCAATGGACAGCGATGAACTCGTCATCGAACTCGATGGTCTTTACAAACTTTTCACAAAAGAGGTGTGTCACAAATTATGCTTTGAGACTATTCTCTTGTAGAGAGCTTTCTATAGGTTTCTGCGAAACCGTGTTCAGGCTGTCCTAAAATCGAGAAGTGAAGACTACAAAGCACCACGAGTCAAGTGGAAATTGTGGTGTTACCACTTTATCGAAACGACATTTTTCAAAACTTCGATATACATTGTCATAGTAATCAACATTAGTTTGCTCATAACAAGTTTCGCATTGAGGTCGAAAACATTAATTATGGTGTACTACATTAAATTTGGCTTAGCTATTTTATTTTTTATTATCTACCTTGTCATATTTGGAATAAAACTTTGTGCATATTCTTGGTCACATAAGATAACACATACGTTATCGACTTACTTCGGGTAAAACTCTAAATGATTTTTACTGTTACTGATGTTATAACTTTAGGTATCAACACAATTTGACTGAATATGTAATCCTATGCTTTACGTTCGCCACACTGTTATGTTACTTTTTCAAACTTTTGTTTCATTTCACTTCAGTTTGTATCTATTTGGAAATACTTCTTGTGATTTGTCTAATTTTCCGTTTATTGACATTGTTGAAGTTTCTTCGAGTCATTAAGTTCTTCAAAACCCTGCCTAATACGATGATTAAGGTCTTAGATAGTAAAGTTGATTCTCACAGAGCAATGGCTTTTGAAATGGCCAAAAACTATGTCGTTGCCGAAGAAGAGATTTTGGAAATTCTTCATCAAATAATCGACAATGAAAAAATACGATTAATAATAAAAGAAAAAATGCAAGAAGACCGTCTTGCAATTGTAAAAAGAATAAGCATGTTTGTAAAACATGGAGGTTGGCTTGTTCCCACCGTCAAAACAAAAGCAGCTTTACGAGCTGTTATAAACAGCATGATAGACGACTTACACGAATTAAAAATCTCAGGATGGGTAGATGAGGTCGAATACAACAAACTCTTTAAATCTTTGGGCGAACGAAGTAAATACGTCAATAGCATAAAAAGCATCGCACCAACGTTGCCCAGGAAGATATTTGAAGAAGTACCATATATTGGTGACGACTGCGAGTTGATTAATTTCCTGTACAATAACATTGCTACTAAGAAATTTGATCCCGGAGATGTTATTGTCAGTGAAGAAGATATCACTGAAGGCATCTACATTGTCGTGACAGGTGTTTTACCAAAATTTTCCTCCTATAACTTTTGTTTTTATTCAAATTGTAGGAATGTTCCTTGTAACGTACACGCCAAACGAAGATGTAATAGCTACCTTAAAGATGACGGGTTTGTTGCCGGGAATTGACGCTATATCGTCCCTTGATTACGAGGAGGCCTTGTTTGAATACATAATCCCAGGGAATACTATGGGTGAATTATCAACAATTACGGAACGACCATACAGTGGCGTTGTCACTGCTGAGACTCACAGTCAGGTCTATGTCCTCAACCAAGATGTTGTGAAAAAAGCCATTGAAATGGATACGGATCCGGTGACAGGGTGCGTCAGTAAATTAATTCCGCTCTTGTGCACGAAATATTTTGCAGTTTAGCTTGCCGAATTTGGAAGTACATTAGTTTTCGTAAAGCAATTACGATCATGTTGAACGTCCCATCGTACCGTTCTTACACTTTAGAAAAGATTAAATACATTCTCGAGCGCTCATTTGTTCCGGATTTATCGAACTATAAAATTTTTGTGGTAAATGAAATGATGAGCGACATTATACTAATCGAAGGTAGTGTTGTCGATTTTAACACTCGGGATTTGTACATTGCACCTTGCTATATACCTAGGTTTGTTCCTTCTACATTATTATCTAGATAACTGGAGATTTTCAGGACGGTACAAAAATTGGTAATGCCCAAAAGCAGTCTAATTAATGTTGAAGTACGCATTGAAACTAAATTACTGGTTATTCCAGCTAAGGACTATGATGGATACGACATAATGCTTACAGAAGAGGAAACCTGTGAATTGGTAAAATCTGGTACGTTTAAAAATTAGATACTACTTTGGCTTATAGGTCAGTGATAATGCAAGTAAGTGTCTTCGCCATTTCATAAAACAAAAAGCTAAAATCGGAGGAAAAGCTTCTAAATATCATTCATATATGGGTTCTAGTTCGAGGTCTCTTAAAAAAAGGTTACAGGCTGTTGCTTCCACAAAAATTTCATTTGCCAGCACACAGGAACACAGTATTTCGTTTGGATCGTCACATGTCTAACCACACAAATAAATATAATTCATTAATTGAAAAAGAATGTTTTTGTACGAATTAAAAGACAGCTTGATTTTAATATTATTGTGATATAAATATATTACAAATGCAATTTATAACAACATCTAATTTAATCTAAATCAGGACGTTAGGACTCTGTGCGATACGAAAGTTTTCTCTGTTCTTGTTCTTGTAGAAAATCATTAAAGGACATGCTCTCTTTTGCTAAAGATTCAATTGCCTACAACAAAATTTCAACAATTCAATTTATTGCGACTGAAGATAGAGTAGTTACCGAACGCGAGTATGTCGACGCCGATGATGTAGTTGAACGGGGAGCACTGCGTGAACTATAAGAAGATTTTTGCTTATCAACGTGTCTTTGGCGTAAATTAGCTCTGTTTCGTCTTCTATTTTTAATGCGTTCTTGTACTGTGTGTTGAAGACATTTAGATTGTGATCCTGTAGAAAGCTTAAAAATCTTCGCTTTATAAATACTGTTACCTTTTAATTAAATTTAATACCATTTCACAAGTTTCTTCTGCCAACATCATAACATCGTATTCATCCACTTCGCGGTCAGGGACGATTAAAATCTTTGTCTCAACATCAAATGGGACATTCATTAGACTGCTTGTAGGCAAAATAATTTTTTGTACAGTTCTATGATGTAGGAAAAAATAAAAAAAGTTTTTTCACGAAATAAATTAGACAAAACCTGGAAATACAGCAAGGAGCTAAGTAAGTCTCCCGTGTATTGAAATCGGCAACAAGACCATCAACGATTATTACATCTTCGATCATATCAGTCACGTTAAAAATTTTATATTTTCTTAAATTTGGTACAAAAGCTCGTTCTAGAGCATATTTGACTTGTTCATGACTCAAGGATTGATAAGCTGGAGTGGCCAGAAGGAGTGGTACTGCAATTCTAATGCTAACTTCTTTCCAAATTCTACACTCTAAACTATAGATATGTAAATTATTTAAAAATGCATCTACAAAAATTTGATTATATGAACCCAATGATTGGATCGGGACTTAATTCCATCGCTCGTCTTAAAACACCACAGCTCAACACGTAAACCTGACTAGGTGCTTCGGCTTGAATAGTACAGTTGTAGGGTCTCCCAGTCAAAAAACTTAGTTCTCCTATACAGTTTCCTGAAACTACGTAATCCACCGCAGGATTTGCATATTTTGTTCCAGAGAGGTAATCCACAATAGGCAGTTGTCCATATTCGTGTAAACTTTCGAGGCAATTTTTACTAGGATTATAACTAACAATGAAAAGTCCTTGAAAGATATTTTACTCAAATGTAAATTTTAAAAAAATCACTCAACCTGTTACGACTATATAGATGCCATCAGCAACGTCGCCCTCATCAAAAACTACATCTCCAGTATCAAATTTTTTAACCGTAACATTTTCAAAAAGAAAATTAATAACATCTTCATCTTCAGCCATCCACGCCACCTCCTTGAAGATCACTTTAGGGGCGCTTGGTTGGACCATACCGATGGCGTTTACTCTCTCATATAAAACATCCATTGCTACCAATAACTTATCTTGCTCAAAATTGTCTATCCAACCTTTAAGACATAATTAACAAAAAAAATCAACTCAATTCCGAAAACTACCCCCAACTTTAAGTTGAGTCACTGCCTCTGACATACAACTAAGAATCGTTCGAATCGCTTGTTTTGACTTGACCGTAATGGCCACCCAAGGCTTTTCTTTCTGAATAAGTCCCAGCATTTTAGTAATAAGCAAACGATCATTATCGAGTTTCATCTTAATTTCTTCTCTTGCTTTTTTATTGTCGATTAAATAAGGCAGCAATTCTAAAATTTCGCCATGGGTCGAAGCGTAACTTTTGCAGATATCATAAATCAAAGCTATTTTTGCGTCCGCACTGCGATCCAGGCAGTTTAAAAAGATAGGGTTGAAAATACGTAAAACTAGGACTAGTTTTAAAACCACAAGTAACTGTAACCAATTAAACACTACGAAAACAGATTCTTCTTCTTCTTCGTGGTTAGAAGACAAAGTAGCAGCTTTAACAGATACATTAACTATAAGTATAATAATGATCATAACATCAATGCTATTTGAAACGGATCTAAAAAATTGTAAAGTTTAAAAAAACATTTATATTGCAGTACCTACCTACTTGAAGTATCTCGTCAGTCCGTCAGCACATATTCTTCTACGCGAGTATGCCATGACTTTTATTAAAAATTCCAAAAAATAAATAAAAACAAAAATCAGTGTTATTGATATCATAACGTAACAGTATTTGTGGGAGTGTTGAATATGGGTACTGTCTTTGTCCATTGTTGAATGATAACGCCAATCAATTCCAATGGCGACAACATTAAGAATGACAATAACAAATATAAATATATCTAAGTATGATGTTTTAATAACGAGATAATAACAGACTCGTCTCCAATAAGTTTTTGGCCGCTTACACATTGCATGCAGATGTTGAATTTTAAGAAGGAGTTTCCAGATAAGACGTTGACAAATATTCTACAACGTAAAATTATGTGAAACACCCTGTATATATAAAAATTTCGACGAACTAGTCTGTATTGTTTTTCCACATTATCTAAATTGATTTGAAATAATTCTCCCGTGTCCATTTGAAGTTCTAAGCCCTGACTGAGAAGTCGCATTCCTTGTTTAGAGACCATCCCCTTTTCAAATTGTCTTGCATAAGAAATTTTTTTGGCTTTCAGCACTCTCATCTGTGCTTCTCTGAAAATGTAAAAAAGTTGCTTGCAAGTAATGTATGAATAAAATTACTTCATTATTTCCTTCATTTCTTTTGTTGTAGGTTGTTCCTCAACATCTTTTTTACATTCTGGACAATATGTGTATCTGTATCCAAAAAAAAACTGTTCTTCTTCTTCTGATGCTAACTCTATGTGATAAGGATGTTCTATTGTACTTGTTTTTCTAATAAATGCCCAGTCATTATCAGCCAAAAATCTATCCATTTTTAATATATCAATTGTTCTTTCTCTCTTGTTAAAAATATGTTTTATAGAGTTGCTCATATTGGCTTGTCTTGCTATAGAAATTGTCCGGAAACCCATGAAATTTAAAAGGATTCCCGTAAAAGAGCCATTGATTAGGTTGGAAAAACAGTAAAGCCCAAGAAAGAAAAAAAAGCACAATTTCCATATGTCTCCATATACTTGTGAAGTGTCTAATGTTGCCATCGATGCTACACACAGCAAACTAAAAGGACTTTTGATTCCACACCAAACACAAATTATCATGTTCTTAAAATCCATTCCGTAACCCAATTTCTTTAAGAATGGCAGAAAGAGAAGAAAGCAAAAAAAACGAGTTACGAAGTATACTAAATAAACAACAGAAATTAAAAAATAGTGACTCCATTCAGTTTTTGGGATAACATAAATCATAGCATTAAAGGCACATCTAACACAGAGAATCACGTCCATTATGAATCCCAAACCTTCCCAAAAATTAGTTACGTATTTTTCGGCTTCCTTACTTAGAGTTGTTCGTTCGAGACCCAATATAAGACCGAGTATCGCTATTCCTGTTGTACCAGAACCGGATCCAAAAGTAAACGAAAAAGAAAAACTCAAAAACGGCATTACAAAAAATATTGAAAACATGCTCAATTTGTTCCATGACATCTTTCGTACAAAGTAACGACCGACCATCCCAAATAAGAGTCCTTCCAAAGTACCTATCGACTGTTTTAACTGGAACGTCCACAATTTTTACACATACACTTACCCATGATAATAAAGCGGAGTATCACATTAATAATTTGGTACCAACGTATCACATGTCCTGCCATATAAGAGATTACAAGAAAGTAAAGATAATCTCCCAGTACAAAGGTGAGCAATGCTTCTCCTTCCAAAAGGACGCCGATGTGTTTCGTGCGCATTGACTGTTCTTTAAGGAGATATCCAATAAATTTGGGATTGGTCGGTATACACAGAAGTCCAAAAAAAAAGCCAAACATTATATCCCAGCTTTCACTTATCAACTGTCTCATCAAAATTCCATTAATAAGACCCGTAAGTGCAGCCACTGAAATCGAATTTTTAACTTGATTTGAAAAAAAACATTTAATAATACCAGGAAGCCCTATGACTAATATTTGTGGGAGAGTTTTAAAAAAAATGGGAACGTCTATGCAGAATGCTATGTTAAATATTGCGCCCGGTATGTAAAGGAACGCTAAATCAACAACAGAGATATCCGTCGCCTTAGAAAATAAAAACAGAACCTTGTTGTTGTAAGCAATAACTCCCCAAACTGCTGCACTCGTCACCATAAAGACTTGATAGGGAATTGGTACGCGAGTGTGCTAAAGTAATGTGGTAAAAGTAAAAAATACATAAAATTGCTGTATTTATGGTACCATAAGAAGAAGTTGAATCATGTAAGCGACCAGAAGAACCATACACAAGAACATCAAATTTACATATTTCTCTGGAACTGCGGGATGAGATGCGGCTGAAAATGATGGTGCAGGCTTTCCAGTCGTCTTAATATTTACATGATGCCAGAACAGTGCACCTAAACCAGCAACTAAAGTAATAACAATTATAGAAGCAGTTAACTTTTTCATTTTTCTTCCAAAAATTTCAAAACTTTGGCCGCTTTTCAGTCGTACTGATAGACACTCACTTTGTGATAATTAAATTTTGAGACTTATGTCTACCATGGAAATTGCAATGTTAAAACAGATTTCTTGATAATTATCTCAAACAAAGAGATCAACCTCCTATTTTCCGTAATGAAATTAAGATTCAAAAGAACTTTGCTAATGCTAGATTTCATAAGAACATAATCAGCACAAGGGGTCAAACGTCACAATATAGTAAAATTATTCTATCGAAACCAATAAAAGGCACAAAACGAAAAGCGGGAGTTTTTTAATTCATAAGTAGATGCATAATAAGTATGATTGTGACGCGTACTCTGTGCCCTCCTGGTTTTTGACCAAGTACCAAAAAAGAGGACCATCTCGCTAAGTTTGTAAGCACGCTCCTATTATTTATTGTTAAGTAGGCTTAAGAAAATAAATGTACATGGTGAGTTATATACAGGATGATTCAAAAGTGTCGGGCCAACCCTCGAATGGTGATATAAGATAAGACTTTCAGCTGAGCACAAAAATGAATACATTTTTTTTTCAAAGAGGAAACAGAACTGTGAATTTCCATATTACAATATAACTACAATTCCAATGATGTCGGATTTAATTTATTGTTAAATTTGCTACTTTGTTAAATGTTTTGTACACCGTCACACATTTTTTTTTTTCAACAGATATTTGTTCAATGTTGCAAGATCTGTCGTTTTTTTTCAATTTCCACAATTCCCTCATCTCCCAAAAAGTCATCCAGACTTGTCGCTAAAAAGGGGTATTTCTTAGAGACGAGTAGACCACAAAGCTAAACGTTTTTATTAAATTTGATTTCAAAAGATTTTACTACATTTTCTTCATTGTGAATACCAGAACGTTCATATCTTATTGTTTTTTGTTCTTTATTTTTTTAACCTAGCAAAAAATAAAATACTTTCTTCTTTTTTTACTTGAAAATCATTTAGTCAATAACTCAACAATCTTAGTTTCAGCGTCTTTATGCTCAAACCCATTTTTCATTTTATTGTACAGTGAATTTCGTCCACCCAATTTCTGTAAATTCACAAAAATTCACTATAGTCTGTGCTTTATTGTCATAATAACTGACATTAAAATATGTATTGTCAAATTTAATCACAAATTAGAACAGCAGTAAGTGCGTTTAATAAAATAAAAATTATCTCTCTGGTACAAGAAAGGAAGAAGTGTCTCTATACTTTTAGGCATACCAAGGACTACCATTTCAAAGGACAAAGGTAAAAAGTAGCAAGAAGCATCGAGTATCCTGTCCACATGACAAACGTTAATCAAAATTCTGAAACAAGGTTAGGAAAACCTAAAGACTAATTTACACTTTTAATCTGTCAGGGAAATTGGGTGGACGAAATTCACTGTCCATCACTGTACATATTTTGAAAATTGTATAATAGTAAGTAAGGCATCAAGGCTGTTACAGAAGTAATAACGCTTGAAGTCGATGGCGTGCTATCCGAGGGCCATTTGTCCAGAGAGAAATACGTCAACCTAGAGTTCCTATATTTGAATATCTAATATATTTCTATTTCTAATAAACCTATATACATAGGAACTCTACGTCGACCGAGAGTATCGTCATTATTTCCATAACACACCTGGCTTATTATTTGATTATAAACATTTTCCAAAATGCCACATATGACATTTACTCAAAGGAGTAAATACGAAAAATCAAGTATAATTTGCAAATGTCGTTGCTGCCATATGGAGACCATCTCAATAATCGATACCTAACTGAATTCCAAATTTCGTGTTGTTTATGCAAATGTCATCTAGTTTTTTTGACAGACAAACTTCAAGATGAACAAGATCACAATCGTCGTTTTTCTGACCTTGTTTATAATGTATTCAGTTCTGATTGCAGTTCATTTGAATAAAGGTAAAAGAGAAGGTCACATGCCACAGGATTCTCCGCATCCTTTGATTCCCCGGTTTGCAGACATCATGTACCTGTTTGCAATCCTGCTAATCGCTTATATCATCGACACTCTCTTTACGGTACATAAAACTGAAGTAAAATGTGAGTTGTTAATCAAATTGTTTTAGCATGTAAAAATCTCAACTCCCAACGAAGTCATCATAATCCTCTTCGCTTACATTTGGGGAATGCTGGCATACTACTACACGTTTCCTTACTTGGGATCTAACATCGTCCGAATCTCCTCCCTCGAAATGTTTTATCTCTACGTGCCAATACTTGTCTTTCACCGGTCTTTTTGCCTCGACGTCCACATTTTCATAAAAACTCTTCCCCAAATCTTGATCATTGGCGTTCCCGGTACTAATCATTCTCAATCCCAAATCCTTCAAAAACTTTGTTTTTAGTTACAATACTAACGGGTTGTATTTTCGGCTTGCTTCTTATCATGATGATAGCACCTGAAACTGCAACCATTGGAGCTATTTGTCTCGGTTTATTTAGTATGCCCCTCAACCCCGCAACAATGGTCGATCTGTTGAAGCAGCAGTCAATGAGGACAAGACATATCAGCGTTCTACTGGAAGGTGAAGCGGTGATTTGTCTCTTAGTGATTGACCTTACTCAGCAACTCGTAATAGCAACATCGGAGAAAATAATGGTCTATTGGTACCAATTCGTGATGGTGATTTTGCGGATTTTTGTTTTTGGTAAGTTGGTTAAATACCAAAAGTATCACCTCCTTGTAGGAATCTTAACAGGGTATTTGTCGGGGGTTTTGGGTCAGTGCTTGATTCGAAGAATGTACTCTGATCGTATGAGCGTCATTCTCATGATTTCGGCTTTACCTTTCTTTACTTATTCCGTGTCGCAAATATTTTTATCTGGGTGTGGATCTGTTTCTGTTATCACTTTAGGGATTATGATGAGCATAGAAAGAACAGCTGTGAGTAAAAATATTGATAATTTTTTGACAAACTATTGGGAACTCATCGCCTACATAATGGACACTGTTGTTCTTGCACTAAGTGCGACCTATGCCGGCTGTTATGTCATTCCCTTCATGAACTGGGAAGCTTTTGTCTTGATAATTGTAGCGTATGTAGTCAATTATGTTTTGCGTTTTGTTTCGTTCCTATTATTTTCCCCCATAATCAGTCGATTAGGGTATGGAATGGAACTAAAAGCCATGGTGGTGTGTGTCTGGGGAGGTATCAAAAGCCCTTTTGGTTATCTTGTAGTTTTCAATTTCGTCAAAAGACATGCTTTCAAAACCCAGGGAGAAAATATTTTCTTTTTCTATATATTTGGCCTCAGCATCATTTCGATGCTTATCAATGGAACTTTCTGTCGAACCATTTTAAAAGTATTGGGATTTACTAACATCTCTATGGCGAGACAAGTCAACATGAACAATTGCATGAAACATATTTTTACAAAAAGAGACCGGATTATTGCCATTTTAAAAATGGATAGGTAGGTAAGTCTGGTCCTTATGGAAAGAGGGTCATCGAACATATCTAGGTTGTTAGCTGACACTAACTGGAAAGTAGTCTACGAAGTCACAAATATGCAACATCCATACCACCTCGGGTTAGACAATGAAGAAGACGACCCGTTTTTCCTGGGTTATAGATTCACGATCTGTCCCGATTGCAACAAAGACCTGGTTCAAGAACCAACTCAGAAAGAATTAAAAGAAATGAGCAAGTGAGACCAACCTTAAACGATTTATAAGCGATTTATTATTATTTTTATATTTAGAGAAGCTAAAATGCGAATACTCAAAGCGAAAAAAATGTCATTTTCAAGACAATTTGAGAATGGTATGATCACAAAACAAGCGATTCGGGTGTTGAATCAAGCAATCGAGCTCGCGATGGATTCGGGAGATGTCATGTTGGAAGTCGATAATTTGGAAAAACGATTTGTCGAAGAGGTTTGCTTTATGATCAAATGATTATTTCATTTGATACGTTTTCAGAATTTTTTCCATCGGTTCTTTCGAAATCGACTCGAGTGTATGCAAAATAAAGGTACATTACCACGTAGGCCACCCATAACCTATTGGCGACGGCTTTGTTACCACGTTGTTATGAATACAATCCTCGACAAAGCAATGCTGTTGGTAATTCTTGTCCATGCGTGTTTTTTGATGGCGCATTTATATTTTCACTCGTCAATATTTACGAAAAATAAACAAGTCCATAATAGAAACTTAGAAGTCATTTTATTGGCTATAAATATCCTATTCACGTTTATCTACGTTTTGGAATTTGTAATAAAAATAATGGCGTTTTCGTGGGTATACATTTGGTCTCATGGAGTTCGTGGTTATTTCAAGTGAGATTTTTCCTATGGTTTCAAAATTTTGTAACCTGCTACTTATTACAGGTCGGTGTGGAACATCACAGACTTTTTGGTGATTATACTAAACCTTTTCAACGTTGGTATTGACTTAGCCAGTTTCATTCACAACCTCGAAGGTAATAACATTTACAGTGAAATAGTTGACATTCTGATGATTTTGCGTTTTGTACGACTCCTTCGAGTTTTCGAGATTTTCTACCAGAACTTTATGAACTGTTTGGCTCGAAGTGCCGACCGAAAAATGTCATTCACTTACGAGCTAGGCAAGAGTTTTGCTACAAGCGAAGGCGAGATTTTAGATATGTTACCCTACATTATTGACAATAAGAAAATTCGTGAAGAGATTAAAGCTAAGATAGAGAATGACAGAATTATAATTACAAAAATGTTAGGTGTGGTCCAAAAGGAGAGACCATGGGTGGCAATCACCGTCAAGACAAAACAAGCAATTAGAACGGTCCTGAGCAGCATGAACGATGCGATAAATCAGCTCAAAATTGCAGGTAATTCGATGTGGCGATTTTTTTTGATTTTACAGAGGTTTTAAGGATGGGTGGATAACTATGAGCAAGAGAAATTAGAATTTGCTATGGCCGAATTGTACAAAAAAGTCAATGCCATCAAAATGGTGCAACCTAGTCCGCCACAAGTGATTTTCAAGGAAGTGTCGTGGATGCCGATTGAAAATGAAGTAATTGACTATCTATTTGACAATGTTAGTGTAAAAAAATTTGAGCCTGGTGATATTGTCTTTGGAGAAGGGACTGTGGCGGATGGAATTTACATTGTTGTGACAGGTTTTTAAATATATTTTACAAACGACTATTAGTTTATCGATTTTAGGACTCTTTATGATTAGTTACGTTCCCCAGTCAAGTGTTTTAAACGGTTTGCACTCTTTTGGTATCCTACCCATTGTGGATTACCTTGCAGGAACAAAATACGAAGAACCATCTCTTGACTATATAGTTTCAGGCAATTGTATGGGAGAATTGAGTACTCTAACCGAAAGGGCGTATAATTGCACGATCATGGCAGAGTCTCATAGTCAGGTTTACGTTTTAAATAAAGCAATAATCAAACAAGCAATGCAACTTAGCCCAGACCCCGTTAAAGGGTAACTATTTAATCGGATCCAATGCCCAAAATCAATAGTTTTCAGGCTAGAATGCCGAATTTGGAAAGAAATCAGTGTTCGAATTGCTTTCCCTCTCCTTCTCTCAGTCCCAGCGTACCAAGCCTTCTCCCAAGACCAAATCAAATACGCTCTCGAGCGAGCCTTTGTCCCCAATTTATCAAATTACAAAATTTTTACTGTCACTGACATCATCCAAGACATTATCCTCATCGACGGAGTCACCGCTGACTTTAACACTAGAGAAAAATTCGTCGCTCCTTGCTGTATTCCTCGAACCGTCCACAAACTCATTTTACCCACGAGTAGTCTGATGAATCTTCCAATTGAAACAAAACTTTTAATTATCCCTGAGAAAGACATAAATGAGTATGATGTAATGCTCCTAGCTGAAGAAACTTGCGAAATGGTAAATACAGGCTCATCTCAAAAATGTCTTTTACATGCGGCGAAGCAACGAATGAGAAATCGACGAAAATTAAGGGGAAAAATATCGTCTCAGAGAAGAATTCGTCTTGATGATCTTTCCTCTGTTGGCACAGAAACAAGCGCAAGTCAAGCTGAGAAGGTAAAGTATTGGAGGTATGGAAAATGGATACTAATCTTATTACAGGAATCGGGAGATTTGGTGGGAGATTTGGTTTATAAGAGTAGCCACTACGGTGGATCCAGTATGGTTCTTATGAAATTAGGAGAAGAAGAAGACGACGAAGAAGATGAAGATCCGCAAGAGTTGTTCAATACCCAAGCGGCGCGAAAACGTAGACAAACACTGAGTTATTTCGAGTAATTTTTAAAAAATGAAATTAATAAAACAATTATTAAATAAATATGTTTTACCTATTTTGGTAAAGTTGCTTGTCACAAGCCTCTACACGCGGACGTTAAAAGACATCATGTATCGTGCACACAAAAACGCGCACATGTGTATGGAAATAGTTATTTTTTGTATACGCTCCCGAAAACAGCTGTTTTAGGGACTCATTTGAGTCCCTAAAATGAGTCCTTTCCGGACTCAATAAAATAGTACGCAAAACGCTTATTTTAGATACTCAGTCCCCAAAAACAGTTTTTGCTGACTAAAAAATAAAATTGGTTACTATGGTAACTCCACAAATCTGTACTTTTCCAGCAAATATTTTTTACAAACATTACACAACGGCTAAATAATATTACTTTTAAACTTAAGTGACGATTTACAGTCATCATTTCTTTGATTTTTTTTACATTTTCCTTTGTTTTTGCTATGGACAATCGTTCAGAACGAACGAAGAATGTCGGTGACTTCTTTTCGGCCCAATTGAAATGTTTTGTACCATTCATATGCTTGTGTTTTTGACATACATGAGTCCCCAAAATTTTCAGACATTCACTACACGAATTTTCCATTGGCAACATAAAATTTCAAGCGAATTCTCTGTTCTAGAGTTCCTATATTTGAAGAGTTGGGACACTGAACGTCAAACCGAGCCAATTTTGTATTATGTGGATAAGATATATATTTTACGTTCTATCCTTTTTCATTAAAATATTTCGTTGCAACTAATGTCAAGTTTATTTTAAAAAATTATTTTAAGGTTATAAATTCAGATTTGGTCAGGGACGTAGGAGATAAATGGACATTGAGATGCGGCCAGACAGGAAAAAATATGTGTACACAGTCGCTGTATACAGCATTTACCATGAGTAATAAAAACTTGATTGTGTCTGCAGAAAACGTTTTAAAACCTGAAACTTACAAAATTATTAGACTTGACCTGACCTGACGTAGATGAAATAAAACACTCCAAACAACGGAATAATAGTTCTTGATCATGTGAAAGCTTCACCTTTTTGATAAATTTTACTTTGGGGCCCACACTCCAGTTGGCTAGTTTTAAAGGGGTTCCACTTGTCATACACTGTCTCGTGCATTGGAGCAACATGGCACAGAAAACAACTCACAGTTTCAATAGGACCCAGCAGAATTGGTCATAATGACAGAGGACAGAGGTCAATTTTTATTTGACAAATTTATTTGACCTTTTGTTAAATTTTACCAAAACGCCACTGATTTGAATCCAATTTTATTGTTATTGTACGTCGGCCGACGTATATAAAAAAAGAAAAATTGGAAAACTGACTTTCAGTATCCCAACTCTTCTAATATAGGAACCATAGATAGGAACTCTTCTCTGATCCATAGTGGAATCCACGACAAAAATCGCAAGTCTGACTTAACCAGAAGTTATGATAAAAACAATTTTAAACAAACCACTTGACCTATACAGTATGTTATTGAAATGTGTTAAGAAACTTTAAACGGTAATAGAACTCATCAAAACAAATTACTTCTATATTTACCATTTTTTCGAAAACTCAAATTTATACTTACATTTATTTTCACCGTATTCCGTGTCATCGAGTCGTTTATGGATGGCACGGTACGCAAAAAAATAAATACGGCAAAAACCCAGGCAGATAGGTCTTGCAAAAACTTACTGACACAATTTAGTCACGTCCTTCACCTGCATGCGGCCGTGTTTACAATTTATTGGCAAGTGAATTTCCCGTAATTATCGTCAAAAATGGTGCAGTACACTAATCCTTAGTTAACAGACATGGTGCTGATCTACGGGGAAGCTTTATCGAATGCTGCTGGAGAGATTTCGCGGTCGCCAAGTTCAAATTTAGAAAATCGGTGGATAGGTCGTAATGGACCAGTTTTATGGCCAGCTCGTTCACCGGACTTAAATCCTTGTGACTTTTTTCTATGGGACCATTTAAAACAGATTGTATATGAGACTCCAGTTAACACCTTCGAAGAATTAACTGTTCGTGTGAATAATGCTGCCGAGTCAATTCGACGAAATTCCGACATGTTGGTGAGAACTAAAGCTTCTATGGCTCGAAGGGCACAAGCATACATCGATAACGGAGGGCGTCATTTAGAACATTTAATTTGAATGTTAGTGCCCTTGATCAAGTGTGGTGCGTAACTTGGAATGTCGTATGTTTACGAATAAAAAATTGGTTTTTGCTTGGCTATCAAAGTTTTTATCTTCTTTCGCTTTTAATGTACGCAGGGAGACATTGGCGGGTACTAGAATTTACGTTCAAACTAACTAAAATTTTATCTGGGTTTAGAAAGATTTTTCGAAAAAATAGTAAATAGCAAAGTAATTTGTTTTGATGAGTTCTATCACCGTTTAAATTTTCTTAACGCATTTCAATAACATACTGTAGAGATAAAATTTGGCTTGTTAAGAGAGTATAGTTGTACCAATATACCAGACAATAATTATTAAGATATCTTCTACGTGAACTCTTTAAATCGAAAATTTCCGATAATTTTTTTACAGAGTAGTACACTGTTCGCCAAAATTAAGGCATAATAGCGAAACTACCAATATCAATTCAATAATGATTGGATCTTTTTTTTATAGCTGGAAATAAAATAACATTTTCAATAAAACAATAAAACGTTCTTATAATTTCAATAGTTAATAAAATAAGAGCTCCAACAAAATGTTTTCCATGTTTCCTGATATCTTATCTCACTTGATACTTTTCTCTGGGACGCGAGTTCTGAAACACTCTGTATCTACACGTTATTTATTATATTATTATAAAGATAATAAAAAAATATTGTTTTTCAAATTAAATTTCCATGGGCCGCCCCACACCCCTAATGCCCGTATATGTATACCAAATTGTTATAAAGTGATTATTGAAACCAAATACAGTCTTCGTAAAAATACATACATACGATTAAAATGTTTATCAGTAAAAACTAATCTATTACCAAAATAAAAGTAAAAAAAAACTAGAACAAATCCTTCTATTCCAGTAACTTTTCTCGATTTATTTAACCTGACCTACATTACTTTCCACTCTTCCATATCCATATGCACATTATAAAACAGTAAGGTTTACATAACAACATAACAACTCTAATAATGCTTAATTTCCTATCTGCGTAGAAGGAGGAATTACGTTTGATACTTTGCAACCCGTCAAAGTGTACAGAAAATCCGGTTCTCTAAACATGATCGAAAGTTTGGGGCGTTTCTCCTGTCCACGTATTCTTATCTTGTTTCCTATTAATCGCTTCAATCCGAAAAAAACATGAATACGTCTTCAGGTCATGTCAAGTTTACAATAATCAGAACGGAATAAACGATAAACCTCGATTGCACGCAGTGAAATGCTAATTTGTATCATTGTTGTCGAGAAGACCCTACACAGATAATTATTTTTCTCCGATCGGCGACAGTGAAAGGTTTCTCAACCATCAACCCGAACGCAAAATAGTGCAACTCCTTCAGAAACAATGTAAGTTTATCTTATCGCTTCGAATAATTTATTACAATTAGGCACATGGTATTGAACTCTGCGATAACTTATTGCACAGCCAAAGATTCCAAGTGCCTTTTCGGAAGACCCTTGAAGCCACTCGACCGCTTTTTGCAACCATGACTGGAATCTCGAGACTCCTACGGAGGTAAGCAATTAAGAAACTTATAAGAGAGAGTGGGGAAAATTGGAGGAAACAATATTCTTGCTTCTTGATAACAAAACTGATTTCTAAATTTATATTCCACTGATAAGGTTTGGTAATCTGTGCTGTTTACTCCAGTTACAAGATCATATGATTCCAACGCAACCAAATATTTTTTAGGAGATTTCCTTCGAATGGAGTAATCTCATTGACGATTATTTTTACAGACTAGAGAAATTTTCCGTTCATTTATTTTTAATTGAATTACCTACTATACATACATACCTACAATAGCACTAATTGCACCTATTTTAGGTTGATAAGATTAATTAGAGGTATATTGTTATCGGTGTATTTAGATATTAATGGTTTAGTTTTAATTAACGAAAACATGAAGAACATGGATAGACATTGTTTTCAATATGTATTACTAACCTTGACATTATTCGAAAATCAAGCGATAAAAAGTTAACACCTGCGACCTGTCAGTCTTTGTTTTTACAGAAATAAAATCAATATTTTTCACTTCTGTTACTTACTGATAAAAGCAAAGCTGGAATCCGGATTTTAATTCATAAAAAATGGCTAGTTAAAACGCATTTAATCGATAAACTCGGTGACTTTTCTTATAATTAATCTGTAGAAAGGACACTCAACAGGATTTTGAATACTTAATTAATTATACAATTTGCTACACCTTAAAATAAAAATATCTATACAATAATGCATTTACGTTTTATTTATTTAATCTAAAACAATATGACATTGCTGTGTAAATAATTCGAGGGTAAGATTACTTACCTCATAAGTGAAAAATGACAGTTTTTGGTAATTCGACAAAAACTATATTAGCTCAGTTTGTTAATACCACCGCCTCCTTAATGAAATGTATCAATATCCCGCCTGGGCATTTCGTGCATTGGAGCAGTGATTCCGATTTTTTCTTAGTTACGGGGGTTACTAAGGAAAAACTGAATGATTTTGAATTATTAACGAAAAATAACGCAATAAATAAAAGCTGGGAAGGAAGGATACAACAAAACCAGATACGCCAGGGAGAACTGATATTATGAGGTTGAACCATTTAAGCTAAAAAACTGGATATGTCAAAAAAATTCCCCAGATTAAAGCGCCAACGGGAATCAGTTGAACTCAAAAAATGCCCAAGCGAGAAAAGAATTATTTCTATCGAGACGGCGATGGTTAATACAGTGAGATCAAAAAGTCTGTCTATCAAGCAAGCGTAGAAATTTAAAACGTATGTCTGTGGAAGATAAAATATCACAATGACAAATGCGAAATCTCAAAATAATTTTTATGTAAATTATAACAGGAAACCGTGGTGAACGATTTTTATGAATAAACATCAACAAAATCTCATTTTAGGATATTTTGAGACGTTTCATAGAATAATTCAATTTAATTAGCTTAGTGTTTTAATTTTTTTTTAATAATTTTTTGACATCTAGATAACATACGAACTGCCATGCAACATACGTCCTCAACTAGGACGCCTACTTGATAGAAAGACTTTTTGATCGCACTGTAGCATAATATTGTAGTAATATTTTTAAACATTTAGTTAAGTATTATTATTCAAATTATTGCTAATAATAAAAGTTGATAAAATTACATTGTATTGCCATGTTGCCCTCGATTTGGAAAGTACGTTAACTCTTCTAAAAATTGTATTTTGTATCTTTGATCATGTTATAGATATAAAAATAACTTGTATTTTAATCTCAATTTTTAAAGTACGACTCGTACTATAACAATTATGGAAAAAACACACTTCACCTTTGATACTTCACTCCTACTATTAATACGTAATAATTATAAATAATAATATGGCACTTTGATCTAACAAAAACGCACTTTTAAATAAAAGACAGAAAGTTTCAACTATACTATATAGAGTGAAAGTAATGAAATTTTCATCGATTTTTCAGTCACTTTTTTAATTTTTCTCGGAAGCATATCTAGGTATACATATTTAATTTTGTTATCAATATTCAAATGTATTTTTTTTAACTAAGGTTATTCATGAAAGGGATATTTCTGATTTTTTTTGCCGAACCCATTATAACGGGTGTTTTTTTGAATATGACGTCAAAGCTATCCATGAAAGTTCGATTGTGAACGAACAATGCTGTTAAAAGTTATTAATCTGACATTTGACAGCTCGCTGGGCGTATGAAAAATTGTGGTCCGTTCACAACACACTCATATCACCGCCAACTACGACGCCAAATTTAAATAAACACCCTTTACATATTGCAATAGTTTCTTTATTTCAAATTTTGAAAATAATTATAACTGAATCTGTGACGGCTATTATTAGTATTGTCTCTTTGATATAATTTTTCAATCACACCTTGAGGTGCCCTTCTGGGATTGGTGGATTTACGAGTCCCTCAACTTTCTTATGCAAGCAAAAGTTACTTCTTTATTTTAATTTAAACCCCCATAATTCGAAATTTTTATAGATCGATTTTTTTAACATTTTTTCCATGTTGCTGGTATCTTAACTTACTTGGCATTTTTCTCTGTAGCGCGAGTTCTGAAACAACCCTGTATATCTCTGTATTTTGAAACAAATAATTTAATACTTTGTTATTTTATCAAACGTTTTAATTCTGTCAGGAAACGCATTATCTATAAAATAATTTAGAAAATGTAATTCATGAAGTAACTAATGATAATAATAATGTGAATGATAAACCTAAATTAAAAACAGTACTAGTTCTAACTTATAATATACCAGTTTAATAAAAAAAGTTGGTAATTTAGTAATTAATTGAAGATAAATAATTAGAAAACAAAATTTCATAATTTTTCTGATAGGTAAAAAAAAGAGATAAAACACTGTTTATGCAAAAGCAAATGTTATGAAAACTGTTACTTAGATATAAAAAAACAAATTTTTGGCTTCCATAAACAAATACCTAACATTTATTAGCAAAACACTATCACTCCACAAATATGTCAAACGTTTTAATTTAAATTTTCTAACATTCAAATCAATTAAAATTCCTATACCACGATAAAACACGAATCTATTATTCACGTTGAATATATTTCTGACACATAATTGCCCAATAATTTTGCAATGATTCTTCTTTTACCCAACATCTCACATGGTAACTGCTTCGATAAGATGAAAAACAACACCAACTTAATCTAAATCAAAAAATCATTGTCTTGTTATTTGTCCAAATAACAGTCAATAAAAAATCAATAACGGTAATTATCTACTAGTCAAAGTCACCATCAGCCTAAAAAACAACTTTTGCCAATTGGCACGTGCGGGATTACGTCATGTGACGTCATTATTTGGCACAAAAGAATAATCAATCCGTTAGCAACTAGTTAATAACAGGTTCAGTTGCATCAGCTCTACACACCCGCGGATTCGGCCAATCACAAAATAGTTTAAAGTCGAGCCTTTGGCCTCGAGATTACGATTATGAGTGTCAAAGTTCACAGAACCCAGACTAGATCGAGATTAAACTACTTCCGATGAGTAATAAACATAAAGTGACCAAAAATGCCAAAAGTTTTGGGCCCATCATAAGGGCACAAAAATTGGGCTTAAATTTTAGATGTGATATGACCCAAATCCTCTTTTGCAATTTATTTATTGACGTAATTTTTAATAATTTGTCAAGTTTCGAAACAAAACAATGATCGTAATAATTCTTTTATCAAGAGATAAAGGATTTTGCCAAAATACTTTGAACTCCCCCTCCATTACAACATAGGAGGGAGTTCCCAATTCAGCAATATAAGGCAGAACTGGCACTTTTCCAGCAATATTCCAACCACAGTTCTTTGTGAGTGAATATAAATAATTTCTCTGGTTTTTCTTCCGAAACCTTCAATTCTGGCTAACCAGCGGTGCAAACTAATCGCTAAATATCACAGAACAAATTGTTTTGTGTCTAATACCGACAAGTTCTACTTGAAATTCATTTTCGGGTACTATTCTATGTACCATAAGAGTTACACTTAAAGCGTGAAGTTCCAAAGTCAAAATGCCTGAATTCATCGAGAAAAAATCTAACGGGTGAGTTTTTTTACTGGTCCGACGACATTTCTTTGTCTCAATGTCACTGGTCTTTGTATTTCATCTTCGAGAATGCGGAAATAACTAGATTTTTTTTCCAGATTTTCCACCGAAGTTGGCCGGTTTGCCAAGCAAGCTAGTCATCCCAACGTTGGACTTTTCAACCACCTGAAAGGCATTAGTGTGGTCAATGGAGATTTTAAGAATTTGTCACCGAAAGTGCGGGCCTACGTTGAAGAAAACATTGACTTGTGTCAACCCGAGAAGATACATATTTGCGATGGGACCGAAAATGAAAACAACCATCTACTCAATCTGATGCAGCAGCAAGGTACTATTGTACCTTTGCCTAAATACCAGAATTGGTAAGTTGGTCCTTGAACCGTTTCCGGTTTTTGTTATTATGAGTATTTTTTAAACAGCTGGTTGGCTCGAACCAACCCCGCTGACACTGCCCGTGTTGAGTCAAAAACATTCATATGTACTGAAAAAAGAGCCGAAACTATACCCACAACCAAAGAAGGGATTAAAGGGACTTTGGGCAACTGGATGAGTCCAAGAGACATGGATGTTGCTGTTAAGGAGCGTTTCACTGGTTGTATGAAGGGCAGGACCATGTATGTCGTGCCCTTCTCGATGGGCCCCGTTAGTTCGCCCCTGGCTAAAATCGGGATTCAATTAACCGACTCCGCCTACGTAGTGGTGTCCATGAGAGTTATGACCAGGATGGGTCAAACCGTTTTGGACAAACTCGCCGATGGTACGGATTTCGTCCGTTGCCTTCACTCGGTCGGAACCCCTGCTAATGGTTTCATTGAAATGAAAAGTTGGCCTTGCGACCCAGAACGTACCATAATCCTCCACAAACCACAAACCAACGAAATCGTCTCTTACGGAAGCGGCTATGGCGGAAACTCTCTTCTGGGCAAAAAATGTTTTGCTCTTAGGATTGGCTCGACCATCGCCAAACGTGAAGGTTGGCTAGCTGAACACATGTTGGTGAGTCTCGACTTTAACACCCGTGATCGAGTTTCTAATGTTCCATTGATAGATTTTGGGCATTACCAACCCTGAGGGCAAAAAGCGCTACATCGCAGCTGCTTTTCCTTCTGCTTGTGGCAAGACCAACTTAGCCATGATGACTCCAACTCTCCCAGGATACAAAATTGAGTGTGTTGGAGATGACATCGCTTGGATGCGTTTTGATAAAGACGGCCAACTCCGAGCAATCAATCCAGAAAATGGCTTCTTCGGAGTGGCCCCCGGAACATCAAACTCCAGCAACCCCATCGCCATGAAAACAATTTTCCAAAACACAATCTTCACAAACGTTGCCTCCACCAGTGATGGCGGAGTCTTCTGGGAGGGCATGGAGGACGAAATCGACCCCAGTCTTAAAATCACAGACTGGCGTGGCAAACCCTGGGTCAAAGGTGAAAGCAAGACTACAGCCGCCCACCCCAACTCCCGCTTCTGTACTCCAGCCAAACAGTGTCCGATCATTGACCCCAACTGGGAAGCACCTGAAGGAGTCCCAATCTCTGCAATTTTATTCGGAGGAAGACGGCCCTCAGGTGTACCACTCGTGTACCAAGCCCGTGATTGGAAACATGGTGTCTTGATCGGAGCTACCATGAGAAGTGAGGCCACCGCAGCAGCTGAACACAAAGGCAAGGTCATAATGCACGACCCCTTCGCCATGAGGCCCTTTTTCGGGTATAATTTCGGCCATTACTTGGAGCATTGGTTGAGCATGAAACAACGTTCAACTAACCTCCCAAAAATCTTCCATGTGAATTGGTTCAGGAAGGGCAGTGATGGGAAATTCCTATGGCCCGGTTTTGGAGAGAACTCCAGGGTCTTGGATTGGATTTTAAGGAGGTTAGATAATGAAGATTGTGCGAAGGAAACCCCGATCGGATATTTGCCCAAACCCAGCGCGATTAATATGCAAGGCTTGAAAGACAAGGTCAATGAAGAGGAGTTGTTTAGTCTCCCTAAAGATTTCTGGATGGAAGAAGTGTATGCCATTGAGAAATATTTCAATGAACAAGTCGGATCGGATCTGCCGGAAACTATCACACAAGAACTTAAACAACTGAAGAAAAGAGTTAATGACATGTAGATTTATTCTTAAATCTCACTTTTAAACATTTATTGTAATTAATAAACGTAAATTTTTTACTAGGCTTAGTTTTATATCAAAGTATTTTATAAGAGATTAATTTTTTATACATGTTTTATTAAAGGTATTCTGAATAAATACTTTCAAAACCATGTTTTTAGATTATTTTGTAACTTAAAATTCTTCTTATTCGCTACTACAGAAACGGTAAAATATCGCACTTGTCTCTTAAAAAGTCTTTATTAAACAGATTCATGAGTTATATAATCAATAGACAGAATAAATAAATATATCATATTTATAGCCTTGAAGTGAGTATTAAAAAATTAACTTTGATCTTTGATCTTTCTCCCCATAGATAAAGGCGTAAACGTACTTTTACTAGGTGGAGGATTCAACTTACTTGTAATATGAACAAAAGGCTCATATAACGTAATTCTATGCATTGCAGAGGCTGAAAAATGTCGTACTTTCTCTCTATTGCACCAAGCTGTGGCTTTACTCAATGTAGATTCAAATTCCGTACTATCAGTATCTTTGAATTTGTTTCCTATCACAATCATAGTAACCTATAAGACAAGTAAATAAATAAGAATTGGTTATTTTTAACAGAATAACACACCTCTTTCTTATCTTTATTCTTATCAATGTCCTTCTTAAGAGACACCAATATATCAAGCGATTCTGATTTCTCGGTATCATAAACTAAAATATAACCTTCAGCAATCGCCAAATAGTGCCTGGGAAGCTGTTGGTTGGTAGTACCATTAGCAGTAGCCGTTTGGAGTGGTTCTAGGCCCGCAGTATCATAAAAACGAACTTTTTCTCTTGTACCTTTATCCGATTCAATATTAGCAATGTAGATATCTTCGATAGTAGAATGCAACTCCTAGAATTGCTCATAATTTAGGAAATTATGTACAATAGGGCTGTGACACATACACTCTTCGAGGTTATATTGCCATAAATTACTTGCTCCAAAACTGCGGTTTTACCAACCCCTTTCATGCCGCATATTACCACTTTTGATGTTTTACCCATCTTGGAGCTGTTTGGAGTATTGTTTATTTGGAAACATCAAATTTGACACCTGTCACTGTCACACATGATAGCGCATTGATAATCAAGTACCAACGTGTCAAAAAAAATTAATCAATCCAACATTAAAAAATCATGAAAACCATATGTTTGAAATTATTTATTATTTTTGACGCATAGACCGTATGTTGTGTGCTACTGGTGATTCATTAGCGAAACTCCATTACCATTATTTACCTGTCAATAAATGCAAAATTGTTTTTTTGGTTCATTGGCTATCCTGCTTTTAGCGATTCTTATTCCTAACCTCAAACGTGACAAAACCAATTTTGAAAATTCCAGCGAAATGGGCAAAAACAGTAAAACTGGTGAAGACAAGTATTCTATTTTATTACCAACATATAACGAAGTCGAAAACTTGCCAATCATAGTATGGCTTATTGTAAAATATATGGAAAAGAGGTGTGGCTCTTTTATGTATTTTACCAATTTTAAAGCTATGTTTTAGTGGATATAATTACGAAGTCATTATAATCGACGATGGCAGCCCCGACGGAACTCAAGATGCCGCCAAACAACTCCAACAAATTTACGGCGAAAATAAAATCTTACTAAAACCAAGAGAAAAAAAATTGGGACTGGGAACTGCTTATATCCACGGTATTAAACATGCCAGTGGCAATTTTATTGTTATTATGGATGCTGACTTGAGTCATCACGTAAAATACGTGCTTTTTTTAAATATTAGCTAACAAAAAAATTCTAGCCCAAGTTTATTCCACAATTTATTGAGAAACAAAAGTTCGAGGATTATGATTTGGTCTCAGGAACGCGTTATATGGGCTCTGGCGGTGTTTATGGTTGGGATTTTAAAAGAAAATTAATTTCAAGAGGAGCTAATTTTTTGACACAACTTTTACTAAGACCTGGAGCCTCAGACCTGACTGGTTCTTTTAGGCTATACAAAAAAGATGTTTTAGAGAAGTTAATCAAAAGTTGTGTCTCCAAAGGTTACGTTTTCCAGATGGAAATGGTTGTGAGGGCGCGTCAGTTTAATTATACTGTAGGGGAAGTTCCTATTACTTTCGTTGATAGGGTTTATGGAGAGTCTAAACTTGGAGGCTCAGAAATATTCCAGTTTGCTAAAGCCTTGCTGTATTTGTTTGCTACGACTTAATTTTACATTTGAAAATTCTATTTTGGGTCATTATTATAATATGATATATTTGAATAAAATTATTTTTATGAAATATTTAAATTGTTTTATTGAATGTCGGCAACATGTGACCGTGACACATATGCCACTAGCGCCGCCCTATTAACCCGCGTTGAGTTTCCTAACTAGCGATCATATGACATTTGCCTCAACTTAGGTGTGCTCGTCCTCCGATTTCGTGGTGAATTTTCAGTGAGAATGGCAAGTCAAACTCAAGGAATCCAACAACTCTTAGCTGCAGAGAAAAGAGCCGCCGAAAAAGTGTCAGAAGCCCGCAAACGTAAGTTTTTTTTTACAAAAAAACTCCCAAACATTAATCGCAGTGGGCGTTCATGTTTGACAGTCACGAGTTCTCAATTTCAATTGTTTCACAGGTAAAGCCCGAAGGCTCAAACAGGCCAAAGAGGAAGCTCAAGATGAAATTGAAAAATATCGCAAAGAACGTGAACGCCAATTCCGTGATTTTGAGGCGAAACACATGGGGTCTAAAGAGGGGGTTGCTGCCAAGATTGAAGCCGACACCAAACAACGAATTGAAGAAATGAACAAGGCGATTGTCAGCCAAAAAGGCCCCGTGAGTTGCATATAACCGTTAAGGTTCATTTTATTGAACTCTTTGGATTACAGGTAATTGAAGAAGTACTGGCCTTGGTGTATGATATTAAGCCTGAGATTCACAGGAATTATCGTGCTTAAGTTCAACAGTACAAGTAAATGTTACTTAGAGAAATGTATAATATTGCAGTGTACTTCTTTAGTCCATTCCATTGTGTTACACTTAATTGATTATAGGAAACTCTTTTTAAAAATATATGTGAAATACCTTTGTTGTACAGTATTTGTTTTGTAACTGTTACTTATTGAATAAAATGTTTAGGGGTTTGGGACGTTTGGACGATTTAAAATGGATACAATAAAAATCAACCCGCGTTAAAAGTTTCTAGATAACTAAAACACCCACTTACTTAATTCTTTTTTTTATTATTTTAGGACTTATTTTACTCTTAATATGAAGAATAATAGTTCTTACCTACAGGTGTTGTAAACATTAATCAAATTTCTTGAAAAACAACCTTAATTAGTCCTTACTTGATTACGTCGAAAATGGTATTATACAGAGTGTTTCACATAATTTTACGAGGCCTGCACCTGTAAAATGCAATCAATAACACATATTCCGATACGAACTCGATTACAAATTTTGAAAAATTGGATAATCTCTAGTTTGTTTACCCTTTCAAAAATTACAACTAAATAAAACTATTCGATACTTTATTGTATCATCTTCATGCGAAAAATTCTTGTTGGTTGAGCACGGGAGGCTTGGCACAGTCAAGGAAGAACTTCCTTCCGTGTTCAACCAACAAGAATTCTTCGCCTGAAGATGATACAATAAGTATCGAAACGTCGCGACAAATTTAATAGTTTTATTTATCCTGTATCCTAAGATACCATTTTCGACGGAATCAAGTATAGGGTTATTCACGAGAGGGTTATTTCTAATATTTTTTGCCGCAACCAACAATACCAATATCACTAACTGCTAAATTAAATATGTTATTTTTTTTAATTAAAAATCAAAGTAAGTTGGATAGATTTGTCAGATTGACAGATAACCTATATTTAATCAAAATTCAATAAATAAATTAACAAGTTAAGTTAATGTAAAAAAAGGTGTTTGAAGTGTCTACTAAACATGCGCCTAGTCGGTTGGTAAGCGATAACAAAACATGTTGCATCGTTCGAGAGATGATTTTTTTGGTTTAATGTCAAAGAGACAAGACTAATAAATAACAGATATCGTGGATTCAGTTATAATTATTTTAAAATTTGAAATCAAGCAATTGTTGCAATATGTATAATGGGTTGCGGCAAAAAAATCAGAAATAACCCTCTCACGACTAGCCCTGTATAAACATTTCAAGGACAAGTACAACAAAATGGAGACTTTCACTTAATTAGTCCATTATAATATCGATTTTATTATAGATACATCATACACATATGTATATATACAGGCTGACCCAGGGGTTCGTGCACGCTCTATAACTTTTTTTCTATCCAAGTTATCGACATGATTTTTTTTAAACGATAGATCCAACAATGAGTTTCATTATAAAAATATTTCTATTCATATATAGAGTGTCCCAAATAAGATACAAAACTAAGTTCCGTTTTTTTAAATGAAAACAAAATTTTTTTATTACATATCTGGATTCGCCACTAAATTGTCAATATAACGCACCTTGGCTTCTTAGACTTACCTGCAATAGTTTTTGACTTATGCCAATTTATGTGTCAAAATTGCATCGTGCATAGGACTCACAAAAAAATTCATAACTTCAAAACTATTGAAGACAACTTAACCAATTTTTTTCCAGTCGATTCATTAAGCTTTAGCACATCTTTTGAGAAAAAGGCAAACTTGGAGTCGATGTTCCGTCGCCTACTACGATTTTTTTTAAATAACAAAATACAAATGGGAAAATTTTTTTAAATACAACACTCTATATTTTATTGCATCATTACATGGCATTTTTTATGAGCTTTTTGTCGATGTAGGGTTTATGGGGTTTACTTTGTAAAATTTGTACGATTTTTGCAAAATAAGAAATGTTGATGGTTTTTTTCTAAAAAAAAAGGAATCGAGTAGGCTGCTGTCGTAAAATTTGACACTTTCGTGTACTTTTAATAATTGTACACATCTAATTGTCAATAATAAATTTCACTCGTGAAGAATTAGTAAAAATGGTTTACTGTATTGGTGAAGAGCACAGAAATTCTTTATTAGCAAGCAAAATGTACCGTCAGAAATATCCTATCCTAATCGTTCAATAGGCAGAGGAGATAATATTCCCAGGCCCGCACGATCTCCATACCTTACTCCCATCGATTTTTTTCTTTGGGGGTACGTGATAGAAAGAGTTTTCAGAGATCGTCCAACAACTGCAGATGATATGAAAAACATGATCACGGAAGCCTTCGATTCAGTTGATGGAGCAATGCTTGCTAGAGCTCGGAGCTCATTTACTAAAAGACTTGGTGGAACATGACCTATTTGAGCAGTTTTTATAAGTAACCTTTTCTCAAAATTTTTACATTGTTTTCTTTTAATCATTCTTTCCTATTTTTATAAAGATTACTAAGATTGTTTCCTTTATTGTGATGTACTCCTGTTTCTATTACAATTTCATTTTATTGAAACACATTTTTTTCAGAATTGCATAGATGTGTCAAACGATAACGGCCCACTCGATTTTTTTTCAGAATAAAACCATCAACATTACTTATTTTGCAAAAATCTCATAAATTTTACAAAGTAGACCCCATGAATCCTATATCGACAAAGAGCTAATAAAAAATGCCATGCAATGATGCAATAAAATATAGTGTGTTGTATTTAAAAAAGTCGAGTTATTGCCATTTGTATTTTGTCATTTTCAAAAAATCGTAGTACGCGATGGAACATTGACTCCGAGTTTGTCTTTATCTCAGAAGACGCGCTAAAGCTTTTAAGGAATCAACAGGAAAAAAGTTGGTTAAATTATCTTGAATAGTTTTTTGACGTTATGAATTTTTTTGTGGGTCGATGCACGATGTAATTTTGACACATAAATTGGCATAAGTCAAAAATTATTGCAGGTAAGTCTAAGAAACCAAGATGCGTTATATTGACAATTTAGTGGCGAATCCAGAAATGTAATAAAAAATTGGGATTTTCATTAAAAAAAAAACAGAACTTAGTTGTGTATCTTATTTGTATGAATAGAAATATTTTTATAATGTGCCTCATTCTTGTAGTTATTCTTTAAAAAAAATCATGTCGATAACTTCCATAGAAAAAAAGTTGTTGAGCATGCACGCACCCTTGGGTCACCCTGTATATATTTGCACATAGACAAGGCTCAATAAGATAGCTTAGTTGTTTGTGTTATATGCCTAGGACTATACAGAATGTTAAAAAAGATTGTAAAATATTTCAGTACAAAAAAAAGTTTTAATAAACATAGGCCCGCAAAGTAGCGGTTTCGGAGATATCAAGAATTATTTGTTTTTTTGAAACATTTACAAAGTGATCAAGAATGAATGAATCAGTTGGCAATCCTGACTTCAATTTTTAAAGGAAACCATTGGAGTATGTTTCTGATTAACAACAATTTAACAATCTTGAGGGGTTGTATGTCAAGTAGGTATTTGTCTAGCAAAGCGGTATCCGGCTGCAGTGTTACAATTTATTAACAAAATACTTTCAAATCTGTTGCCAATTAAAACAGTCCTAAATGATCATGGTGTTCAAACAAAAAAGATAAGATTCTAGTAAAAATTCCAAAAATTTTCACATTCGATATCTCCGCAACCGTTACTTTTCCGACCCATGTTTATTAAGACTTTTTTGTTTGTTTTGGTTCATACTACTACCTCCTAAAATATTTTACAATATTTTTTTAACACCCTGTTTAAATTTAGAGTTAAAAAATTTAAATTAATTTGAGGTATAATAAAATCCCCTAAAAGTTATTGCCGGTATGCATCTTCGTATTTTCAAAAATTATAAATATCGCGCATGTGCACGCACACCGCTTACCAAATGATAATTACAGATTTCAAAATTGTCTGTAGGAGAATCAAATGACGAAAAGACGGAATAAAAGTGATTTAAAAATACAAAAGGTGGATGCATACGACCACTGCCTCCTTAATGAAATGTATCAATATCCCGCCTGGGCATTTCGTAAAAAATGCATTGGAGCAGTGATTCCGATTTTTTCTTAGTTACGGGGGTTACTAAGGAAAAACTGAATGAGTTTTAATTATTAACGAAAAATAACGCAATAAAAGCTGGGAAGTAAGGATACAACAAAACCAGATACGCCAGGAAGAATTGATATTATGAGGTTGAACCCTTCAAGCTAAAAAACTGTATATGTTAAAAAATTTCCCCAGATTAAAGCGCCAACGGGAATCAATTGAACTCAAAAAATGCCCAGGAGAGAAAAGGATTATTTCTATGGAGACGGCGATGCATACGACATACGAAAATATTTTCAGGTAAATCCAAAAAGTGAGGTAAGCTAACATTGCCTGCTTAAAATGGAAAAGGTGGTAAGTCATGAAATGTAGTTTGAGACTCAAGTCCATACAAAGGAAGTTTGACGAAAAAATCTGTAAATTAGGATTAGCCGGTCGAATTTGAGGTGACGAAAATAATGCATGCAAAGTACGGTGAAAACTATGCAAAACCAGTGTCGAACATTTGCGGATCAGGTATTGTACTTGGAGGCGAAGTAAATGAAAGAAATGTGTAATTTGAGGTAACCTGTCAGGTGAGAAAAATTTCTTTGAAAAAATCAAGTGGCGTTTGTTTTTGACATTTCTCGGCGTCAGTCACAAAAAAGTTTACTAGCAGAAAAATTGTGGAAATGCAATAATAATCGAGTGTGGGTAACCTAAAAGTGAAATAATGGAGTGTGTAAAGTATTTTTATTCACAATCACTAATGTAATATGCCGATTACTAACCTTTTTAAGGTTGGGAAACATGTCATTATTTCTCATGAAGAGTAATGAAATGTTACTCCTCTTGGGTGGTAATATGCAGGACTGCCAACGTTAAAATTACGAAAATACTGGAAATTTTTCTTTTAAATTGTCAAGTTACGCATAATATTTCGCTAAATTAGTATTCAATTGCTTTTGTAGCAGTTTCTCTTAATTCTGGGAGAGTACATTGCTCCATTTCGAGGACTTTAAATCAGATTTACACATTATTTCAATATTTTCTTTGACATTTCTGAAATGTCAAAAATCAAACGTCATTTGGATGGCCTACCACGTTTCGATTGTTAGAATTTTATTTTGCTCAAATTTTTGACTGAAAATAATGTGATTGTGAATAAAATAGCATACAAAATCTCGGTGGTAATGGCATTACCCCTTGTGCTTTATTCAACCTCGGTGGTAATGGCATTACCCCTTGTGCTTTATCATACATAATTATATATATTATACACAATTACATATATTATACACAATTACATATATTATACATAAGCACTCGGGGTAATGCCGTACTATTAGTCAATTTGTTCGAATGACGGAGGATTTTGGGCCCCCGAAAGAGACCTATCTAAAATAAAATTTACACTCACTTACTAACATAAAAGAGCAAGATGGCAAGTCGTCAAGTGTCGTTTAGCACTTTAAAAGTCCCATATAATAGAAATTTACCAAAAAAGTTTCGTGTTTGAGGTTATGACATTTTATTATTGGCATTGAAGTATCAAACGTTGGATGGACCCAGTGAACTAACAAAATATAGATTTCCAGATTTGCAGAAAAATTGTGGAAAGACAAGTAATAATCGAGTGTAGGTGACTCAAAAGTGTGAAGTAATTTTTTTAATTTTTTCAAGTGGCTCAAATGATTTTAGCAAAATGTGTACCATAGAGATAAAAAATTATTAATACATTGTCAACGAATCATTGACCTATTAAAAGATATATGTGCCGAATACAATTTAAAAAAATAAATATAAAATAAAACCTGATATTGTGAACCGTACTCGGGGCCGAAGCCCCCGTAAGCCCCATTCGGGGCCGCAATCTGATGTGACCTAAACATTATTTTACACGGTCTAAAAGACACTTTGCTAAATAAAAATAAAACTTAATCAAATCCAACAGGATTTGACCAGATGCGAAATGTATTTTCTTATTTTTTTTCAAGTGGCGCGAGTGATTTTAGCAATATATGTGGTTTTTCTCTGAAACAGACAGAAGATGAGAATTTGAAAATTATCGAGTGTAGGTGATTCAAAGGTGAAAAAGTGAGTTATGTGAAGTGTATTTTTTATTTTTTTCAAGTGACGCGACTGAATTTTGCGAAACGCGTGGTGTTGGGGTAACCCCCGTAACCCCAATCGGGGGCGCAGCCCCCGTAAGCCCCAATCGGAGCCGCGGCTCCCGTAAGCCCCATTATTTTACACAGTCTAAAAGACACTTTGCTAAATAAAAATGAAACTCATAGTAAAATCCAACAGGATTTGTCCACATGTGAAGTGTATTTTTTTAATTTTTTCAAGTGGCGCGAATGATTTTAGGAAAATGTGAGTTTTTTTTTTCTGAAACAGGCAGACGATGAGAATTTGATAATTATCAAGTGTTGGCGATTCAAAGATGAAATAGTGAGTTATGTGTTGTGTTAGTAAAATGCGTGGTGTTGGGGCGAGCGGGAGACATTTTTTTTTAATTTAAGCATTTCTTTAAGACATTTTTAAATGTTTTTTTGCAACTCTAGAAATATTTTAAATTTAAATTTAGAGTTTTGCTTTTGAGATTTATATTTTATTGCTTGCTTGTTAAAAACAGAATGAGTCATCATATAGTACGAATATGTCCCCGAATAGACGAAACGAATCTTGTGTTCTCGATTTTAATTTTATTTTTTTGCTTGGTTAAAGACTAATTTGTATAACATAATTGTAGTTTTGAAAAATGAAATAGGTAGATATGCCTTGGAAATTTTCAAAAACCTATTTATTGTAATTGTAAGATACCTTTTATGTGACTAATACGACAAAAAATTATTAAAAAAATTTTTTTAAATCAATATTTGGGGTCAAATTTTAAAATCATCGGCCAACTATGACTTTTAATTTTTTTCCAAGATATTTTTTTTATTAACAGATACGCAAATAGCTATTTATGTATCAAGTATGCAAAATAGGGTTTTAGGGCTCCCAAAACACGAATTCACACCTCTTTATTCGTAATAAAAGAACAGTTAAAAATAAAATTCATTGATTTGCAAAATAAAAATTAAAAAAAGAAAGAAAAATGTATCTTACCGTCACGTTAGGTCATTTATTGTAATTTCATTTGTGATGGGGAAAACTGTTTTGAGGCTAATAATTAGGTATACCCTCTATATCATCATAACAATTGTAATTCTAACTTCATAAAAACCTAATTCCAGAAAAAAACTTCGGCGATATTTCTAAAACTGAAAAAGTTATAGAGCATCACTCACTCGTTTCGGTGGTTTCAAGGGGGAATCAAAATGAGATGGTACGTGACGCACTTCCCCCACCCTCAAGTTGAAAATTTAAATGGCACTTAACTTGTGATACATCGTTGGGAAGCTCATAACAAGCGCTTTTCAAAAATGTCATACAACAGCCTATTTAGCAAAGCTGTTTTTTCAATTATTCAAAAACAAAGACTTTAACTTTTCATTTTTTTTGTTATATTCAAGGGTGGGTGGAGGTGCGTCACTTACCATGTCATTTTCGGTTCTGAGCGATTCTCAATAACTTTTTCAGTTGATCGATACTGCCGATTGCAAGTTTTAAAATTGACACAGTGTATATTGATTCACACTACCCACACCAACAAATAAATTAAAAATGTATAATATTCTTACTAATAAAGAATATAAATTAAAAAAACACAATTGATAAATCAAAAAATATATTTGGAATCCTTAAAATAATTTTAATATAACAATAAACTTAAATAAGTATAAATGACTAATAAAAAATCACACTTCTGACGAACACACAATGAAATTTTGGTCAATTTTGTACGTCTTTTCACCATTTAATGGCCATAGCAAGCTGTCTCAATTTAATCGCAGATCCGAAAACCTTATCCCAGAAAACGCTACTGATGCCAAAACCTAAAATCCGGCTTCAGGCAAACCTTCAAACCTTGTCACGTCAACCTACCACTGTCATGGTGTGCAAAATGGTGCTGATTGTGGTAACGCTTCAAATGGTAAAAATAGCTGTCTTCTCTGGGTGAACCGTAATGCAAATAAAAGTGAATCATGTCGTAAATAACATATCCTAAAATTTGAGTAAATTCAGCTGTTTACCAAAAGATCTTTTCGAAATACCTGCTAGCCCTCCTGCTATAACTAAAAAAATAATCGAATCGGGGATGAAAAGCGTACAAATTTCGTAAAACATGTATGCTATTATAGCGGCAGGAAATGGCGGGAATACTAGTCTGCGAGGATCAAAAGGCACCTAAAAATGATAAGAAAATAATGAAAGTAGCGCCTAATTATTATTATTACTTTTTTCTATCGATTGTAATAAATTATTCAAAAAAATATATAATTTCCACAAGACAATCACACCTCATTTCGTTAAAGTATCATTTATTACCATGGCAAAGTTAAGTTGCAACAAAAAGTAATGTCAGATGAGTTAGACATGCAATTAGGCGACAAAATAAATAATCGAAATAAAGAAAACGAAAGAATATGGAATGTACAGGTATTATTCATATTTGTTTAAAATAAAATAAAAAAGTGAATACGTACTTTGTGGTGAAGGCCGTGGATGGCAAAATGCACATAAATCATGACTCTTGATTTCCCGGATGGTTCCATATGGAAAACCCATCGGTGTAAAGAGTACTCTATTAGGGTCCATAAGACGACACCTGATACTACACTTAATACTGTTGGTATAAAGGGGGCTTGATCTGGAACAAATTTTATTGCCATTCGAGAAACAAAAAGTATGACGTAGGCAAAGAGTTCTAAAATTTTTACTAAACGTCAGCAACTCATTATACGTTGCTCTGTTTTTGTGAGGAATACCGTGCAAAAATAAATTTTTTAATTGAAAAAAATGTACTCGTATCTCTGGAACTTGCTTCAAATGTGTTTAAAAAAAACTTCTACTTAACTCAGCTAAAAAAAGATAAAAATTGCCATTATCTACTGTATGACTTTAATTACAAATACGTGCAATTTTTTTTTTATATTTCCAACTCAAAAACTTAGACCTTAATAAAAATTTCATGAAAGAACTAATAAATTAAAGGGGCAAGTGGAAGAAGGTGTTATGTTACAAAAACATATTTATGAAATAATTGAATTATAGTTAAATTAGCGTCCGTGATTATTATTGCGACATGGCTCCATTTAACACTCAGTATCTGCTTAGATTTGAGAGATAGAGCCAAATGCTGAAGGCCACAAGTCGCATCATCCACATCAAAGTGGACTTTTCCGAAAATAAATTTTTGGCCGTTCAAATCATGTATTCTTGACCTTAATTAGCGGAAACGGTGTAGATCTTATAACATTAAACCTGTTCCTGTTGAAAAAAAATATAACTAATTTGTGTCTTATGGTGTACGAAACATTTAACAAACTAGCAAATTCAACAATAAATTAAATCTGACAACATCGGAAATAAAAGAGCTAAAATCTCTAAAAAAAAAAGACTTGAAAAGAATCTGCATTCATTTTTATGCTTGGCTGAGAGTCCTCTATCATCATTCGAGAGTAGGTCGGACACTTTTGAATCACCCTATATAAACGATAAAAAATATAAATAATTTAAACATTGGTTTATCATTTTAGCACCGCTTGATTCTAAATTATTTAAATTTGGTAAAAAGGCTAGGTCGGGTCCTACCCATATTTAAAAATAGCCATTAGATCATATTTGAATACCTGTGTATTATGAAGTTTGCACGCTACAATCTCTTACATATACAATTGATTTTTGTTTAAATAATTAAAGACTCACCTTCCGTGAGCTGCACGTATCTTCTAGTACCATAGGTAATAAAATAAAGAATCACTGGCACCCAAACCAACGGAACCACATACCATGGTGTTATAGTTAAATTCTCCAAAATTGGGTTACCAAACAACCTCAGCTTCCTATCAACTGGTGATATAACCCATTCATTGTATTTCGCCCCCAAGTTGGCCACTTGTGCCAACATGGGCTTATTCCAATCCACTAACGCCTAAAACCCGCCAAACACTATAGAGCCCTCATTTGCAAATATTTTTCAAAAATTACTTCTAAGTCTTCCTGATCACCTTTATTACTACTGTCACGTCCTCCATCTTTGTACTCTCTCAACAAATAATAGGCAGCTTTCGAATGTTGCGTCTGTTGCATCCGTTGTGTGACTTCTTTATCTTCGTAGGGTTTGACATAGTTTATGCCTCCCGGATGATTATTTAAGAATTCGTAAATGTTGTAATTCTTCCCCAAATGATTAATTCGGAAGTGTTTTTCGTCCATGTCGCTCTAGAAAATCGAAATCAATTCTATAATGTGCTTTTAAAGTGAAATCGATTTCGAGTATTCGACTTTGTCATTACATTTCATATGCTTTTTTATTTTGCTCAACTTAAGTGTGTAACCGGATTTAAATTTCAAATTTCCGGTGCAGTTAGCAGTTCAAAGGTATAAAAACCGATAAAAGATAACACCAACACTGGGTTGGTGTCACACATGAATTAAATGTTATGACAACAGGTACATTAAAAAAAAACGGGAAATATAAAAAAAAATAGAAATTTAGAGTTTTTTTTCAATTTTTCCATGGTGTGAACGTGTTTTATTAAAAATAGGTTAAAATATTTTGATGGCATGTCAGTTAAAAATACATAGGTTATATTTGAACAAATTATATTTTCGAATTTAGTAACAAACTGAACAACTAAATAGTTAATTAATTATTTGTACTTTTAGGGCATCCCAAACCCACCTTACGTTTCAGAGTGCGCTCATTTACCTACTTTTTATTAATCATTCCAATGGTACTTTTCCCACTTTAAATTCTGCCGCTAAATTCATAATTTTTAGGTGAACGACGATTTTGGCTTCCTTACTTCACTTAAATGTGGCATTACACATGTTCATAAAAAAAGTTATACGTTGTTAACCATCGATAACAATGTGTTTTATTTCATATCTAGTTTAACAAGATTAACGGAAAAAAATATTATTAAGACTTACTTTGTTAAGTAGAAAATTATTGATTGTATTTATTATACTAAAATGAAATAAATTTAATAAATTTGTAGTAAAAATTACTTTATTCAGAAAAACCTATTTAGAGGACGCTAATGGGGATAAGTCTCCGCGATAACAAAAAAGATGTTGGTATATAATATTTATTTGTATAGTCGTAACCAGGAATATTTGGAATTGACGTATGCAAAGCTTTATTGAGGGTTAAGCAGCTTTGGGGTCGGCCGTAATAATTTTTCACTGCTGGTGGTGGAGAAGATTTACAAAAGAGCCGTATTCAGGAATTTTCGTGGTAGGCTTTTAATTTATTACAGGCATAAATTTGGCAATTTATATATTAAAATAATATTAAAGTGATAATGCAGATCAGTTCATTTCTTATTCTATAATGCGTCTCAAATATTGTTGGTACCAACTATACCTACTATGGAGGACAAAATACTTTAGTCATCAATATCAAAAAATGAATTATTTTTCAGTTTAGGCAGTCGTAGATAAAGTGTACGCATGTGTTGTTGTACGACTTACGGTGGACCTTGACCGTCGATCCCACAGAAATTTGACAGCAAGAATAAACAAATAGGGGGGGTTTTAATTGTTTTTAATTTTATATGTAATTTGATGTGTGTAATGGTAAAGTTTGTAAAGTATTTTAATGTGAGATTTTCTTGACGTAGGGCTGGCTGAGAACAGATTAACTTACAGAATTGTTGACTACAATTGTTAAAACCATTACGAAACGACACAGATTTTTCATAGCAACTATTTCATTGGAAACATAATCTCCCTATACGTCCAGGATTCAAGAAATAAACTTTTTTTACGTCCATACGAAAATCATTGGTAACAAAGTATGTTTATTAGTGTAGCTTCAAAGGTACAGTCACGTACCTCACTGACGTCACACTAATAGCGCGTATTGGAGGTAACTACATAACCTAAAAATATATTGGGCAAACACTAGGTTTAAGGAACATATAGCTCATTTAAGATATAACAGATTTGAAAAATCAAGTGTGGCCCAATAATTTTTTTTAAAAAGACCATAGAATCAATGAAACTAATGTAAAAATTATTAGAGTAGTCAATAATTGTAAATTTCTTGACGCTTTCGAGAGTCTTGAAATATTTAAAAATAGAGTTAAGCTTATGAATCCAGACAACGGCCCCATTCCCTTTTCTCCGTTCTACTTGTTAGTTGGGGGTAGGGAAAGTGAAAGTCGAAAAAATTAGTATATAAGGCATTAACATAAATTAGTTTTTATTCTCACCTGAGGATGACCACTTTGTGGTTAAAACGCGTTGTGTTTGAAATAAAAGTTTGGTGTGACGCGTTTAATCGTGTTTTTGTTCAAGGAGTTGAAAAGCAATAAATGTGACCCAATAATTGAATGTAAAATCATTTATTTTTAAACAGAAAGAGAATTGTAAACAATACCTTATAGTTTAATATAATAATGAAAATTCCGGAAAAAATTCACTACAGCTGCTTGCTGCTTCTTATTATCGCCGTCAAAATAAACATTCATGGTGCAATATAAAATGTAACCCTGACAGGGGAACAGGTGATCAGCTCATGCTTGGCCAATACGCATATAAAAGCTGTTGTCAACATGGTTATGCAACAACCAATTCGCAATAGTGGCAGAATGCATTGGAACTTGTATGAAATACAATGGGAAAATTAGTTTTAAGAGAGTATCTATACTCGTTTTCATATTAATGTGCATCGAAAGGGATCATTTTAAGGTGGCAACCATGCGAAAATTCAAACAATCCTAAACTCAATCTTCCCTAAAAATTATTTTTTCAAATAAATGTGTACCCCATATAGCAAAAAATAGTTAAAATTAACAACGTAATCAACATAGGATAGCAAACATAAAGATTTTTGTCATTGTTGATGTGATTAAATTTGTTTTGAATGACATTAATGACACTTTCTGTGTAAATCGGACTTTAAATTAAAGATTCATTTAGACTTCTACAACCTACATGATGCACATTAATATGAAAAAGAGTAGAGTCGAATAGTTCAATTTGGTTGCATCAAGTACAATCATGAATTACTTTGATTGTAATGTAGTATTATCATTAATTCATTGTACAGGGTATTTCACACAACTTTACGAGTCTTGCGCCTAATGTACGCACCCAAATATACAAAAGTCACAAAACACTGGATACAAAAAATACACATTTAATAATTTAATTTTTGAAAACCCGTGACAGTAGTTGTCAAACTAATCACTGTTTCATTAATAGTCATAAACTGCAGCTTTCAGAAACAATTATCATTTGTTCTATCAAGAGACGACATGAATATGATTCTAGTTTATCTATCTTAACCACTAACTAACTAAAAACGTTGTAATTTTTGAAAGGATGAACAAACTAGATAAGATTATCCAATTTTTCTAAATTTGTAATCGAGTTCGTATCGGAATATGTATTATTGATTGCATCTTACAAGCGCAGGCCTCCTAAAATTATGTGAAACACTCTGTACAGGATGTCCCACGACTAATAATGAGACTGAAAAATTTTTGAAGCAACCAACATTATATTTCATAGATAACGTGGATATTAAAATATTTCCACACTTTAGATGCGTATCAAGTACCTCTTTATCCACTAGTGGAATAAAGTAACTTTATTCCACTGTTATGACCAGCGCACCGCGTAACAGCTTACTACGTTTAACCGAAAGCACATTTGGCGTGACGTTTAAATGTCAGTTTAATTTTTAATTAAGTTTGGAATAATTTGGGCCTATGATTGTGGATAAAACGTTATATTGCAGTCGTGTGTTAGTCGCGTTTTATCCACTTAAGAAAATTAACCGCTCGAACTTACGTTCTCGCGGTTAAACATTCTAGCGTGGATAAAACGCAACCTAACACACTCTTACAATAAATAACTATTAATCGATTATTTATCGTGACAACATTTAATTTTATAACATTAAATTTACATCATCGGCACGGAGATGTCCCAAGTAAACTGAATTCTAAGATTGTATTTTAAGCCAAAATAAATCTATATTGTCAGCACTTTGTAACTTTGTAAAAATCGAAGTTTATTTTGCTGCAAATAGTTAGATTGTCAAAAGTGTTGCCTCACACAAATACGGTTCAATTTGTTTTAAATTTTTACTAAGTAATATTATTATTTTTTGATTATTTCTCATAAGCTGTTACATATTAGCCAATTGAAGACAATAACAATAATAAAATCTTTTAACTCGACCAATTAACCAGTCCCTGTTCCAGTCTCCGCTGATCTGTAAATCTTAACAAAATTTTTATCGTGAGACTGCAATTATTAAACAGACACATCAAACTTTATCGATTCTTGTGGCAAATGCAATGAGGACAAGTAAACAGCACGAAACTAAATAGTAATCGATCGAATATCCACGCAATGTGCGAGCTTTTTAGTTTCATCTAAAAAAAACACATGTTTTCAAGACAGTCGATTCAATTAATTATTTATATTTTTTTATATTTATTATTTATATATAATTAATTATTTATATAAACAAATCACTATCAATGTATAATAAAAAACAAAATGTTTAATTTTTATACTCACATTTGTTGTATCTACGTACACTTGCTCGTCTTTCATTCCCACTAAGTCAAAAAATCTATTTCCAAATTGAGTATTCTTCAAACTAATGGCGCTTATCAGCAGGTCTTATCAGCGGGTTTTCGTGTTATTTACTTTCGTATCTAATAAATGTAACACTCTAATAATGACAGGTACTTTTTAATTTTGCAAAATTGTAGTTTTCATGTTAGTGTCAAAGTTGTAGCTTTTTACGTCCTTACGTGTATTAATTGCAAAATTATGGTTCTTTTTGTCTAATTTATTTATTCTGATAACTGATGAACTGAGTTCTTAAATGAAATTTACATAATCCTAGATAGCATACCAACAAGGTGAATCAGTATTTATCAGATCATGGCCATGATGTATTTTGGTGAATAGTTTTTGAAGTATTGTTGACTCACATTTGTTTTATTATAAAGATTAAAGAAAATGAAAAGTGTGACATGAGGGGTTGGGAGCGGCCGATATTGCTAACGTGGAAGTTACAGAAAACAGTAATTAGGTAGATTTGCTCGTTGACACACCTAAATGCTAGTTAGAAAATACATATTTTTATCATCTTCTTGCTTAAAGAGGGCGGTAACCTTGTAGAACTCATATAAATAATTGATCATGTTTATGTCTTAATTGTTTGAAATCGTGTCTTTATTATAAATAAGGATCTACAAAAATATAAATACATGACCTTGGGTAGTTTAGAAATAATGGTAGCTACTTTACATACGTCAATCATAGCGACACCAAAATATTACTGTGCCAATTAACCATGTTTTTTTGTACAATTCGAAAACTACATTTCCGGTTTTCCTTTTTCGTGTTGTGAAACCAAACATTTATTAGGTACCTACATCTTCACATACCGTTATCACATTGAAAAGTGTGTCAGAAAATCGGCAATAAAGCTTTTGGACGATTTGTGAGCAAATTAATTTGAGACGATTTTACAAATTAGATCGTATTTTAATAGGTCTGTGTGTCATATTTGTACATTTTAATTTCGACAATGAAAATATACGTATAGTTTCGTTTCGAGGTTGTTTTGTTAAAAACTGCAACATAAATCATCAAAAGTCTATACATATCTACTAATTTGTTATCTAAAATAATTACCAATTTGTTAATTGAGAATTTATGAGTACCCATATAAGTTACAACATGTAATAATAATAAAACATTATTTCTAGGCTTTCACCTAAAGTAAAGTTTACAAACAGAAAATTAATTTATTTGGCCGTCAACTGAAAAGTGCGGAATTTTTCGGGTGAACGGGAATGAAGTGACAGTTTTTTGTATGTTTAGGTCTAAATTTGTCTTCTTATTTTTATTACTTTGTTATTTAAAAATCAAATAAACACTAGCGAAAATTAAAATTTTTAATCAGTTCATTACTTATTCTTGTCGCACCAACATAGACCACGTCTTCTACCAACGTAAATAATTATAAATAGCATCACATGTTGTCTTCATTAAGCAAAACTACTTTGCTATGTTAAACAATTTATATTAAAAGTTATTGACATTTAAAATCCACTTTTTATGATCATACGTACGGTTTGTTTATTATATTTAACCACTTGTAATTAAAAACCATCCGATAACAGTTGTCACACTTTTACATTATTTTACTTTCGTTTGAAAAATAGTCACTGGCAAAATACACCGTCTTGATTCTTTCACAATTCAGCATTGCTTTTCAATAAAATACCGAATCTTTGATAAATATGCACAACGTTTGTTATCTCCGGAAGATTAAATTGATGCAACTCATAAAGCTTTCCGGAACCTAGGACAAGAAGTCCTTTTTACACGGAACTCGGTACGATACTGAAGTCCGCGTTTAGCGTCCTCGTTGATTACTACAGATCGAAGTGTTATTATGTGCAACAGTCACAACATTCGACGGAAAACCAAACTTTTCCACACATAAAAAAGTCGAAATTTTTAAGGAAGCAAGAATTAGCCTTGTTATCGTATTTGATGGTCTTGTAAAACGATAATTAACCAAGGTGAAGTAGTATTGTTTAGCAATGCAAATATTCAATTAAACTTTTGGCCTGTTTGTTTTAGTTTCGATTTTTCTAATTGTATTTATCTGTAAAAACTAATAATACTTATTGTATTTGCTTTTTACAGTAAAAGTGTCGGCCTATAGGCGTGTAATGCTTCAATAATCATTTACATGGCCATTAACACATTTGACTGTAATCATCAAAGTGTGACACTGGGTGTTGATGATGGAGCATTGTTACGGTTACAGCGCATAAAACTTTTCCAATACAACCAAAATTCTTACCTTCACAGAGCTGGTAGTAAAGGTCACTATGGTTAAAAAAATAAAAAACAAATTTTCATGCTTTTTTATTTCTAAATACACAATTTCCTCCGTGTTACATAAGAATTTTAATATGTAAACAATTCTTACAACAGTCTTGCATTATTTGAACCTAAATTCAACCTTTCCTAAAAAATAACTAAATTTAAATTTTTACTGAAGCGTTCGAGAGGGAATCCCCTCCTAAATTGTTATTGTGAAAATGTTTTCTATCGACTAAAGTCACAATGTTTTTCAGAAAATAATCCCTAAATGTATTTTCTGAGCAATTCGCGATATAATAAATTGTACTATTATTATATTAATCGTTTTCAAAAAATAATTTAAGAATATATGCAACCAGGCATACACTCTTGGTATGTGCAGAATGTTAAAGTGTGCAACATTTGAAAAAATTCCAAGAATAAACATTGAAGATACAAAAATTGTCAAACGCAGTGTGTTGAGAAAAGATTCATTCTTCGAGTGGAAGAAAAATAACCACACTGAGCTTGAGTCAGGCACACACATTTATTATTTTTCGGTTTAAAATGGGGTCTAACGTGCATCGATAACAAAATAAAATTAAAAAAAAATGGTTTATTGGATGAACAGTACAAAAGAAAATGGGAAATGATTCTACTGAGTATTAAACATTAATTATTGTTTCTTCGTTCAATACTTAATTGGCTAAGGCGAGGTTTTGAACCGCGCCAAGCTTATTTAGGCTACTAACCTAATATCAACAAGCTTTGCTTTAATATAGTATTTAGCCAATGTTGTAATACAACATGTCATCACATTTTAATCACTCATGCAAAAAATATACCGTTTACAACATTTTGGCACTATACTATAATTCGATAAATTCTTTTAACACAATCTGCATCTTCTAGGAATTAAATAAGTACTCGTATTTACACTATTTACAATGTAAAATACACCAATTGTTTACAACAACTAACCTAAAGCTAGTAACAATTGGATTATTGTTTAGAGACGTCTTAACACTTTTGATTACTCAAAATAGAAAATAAATAAATTGGGAAGAAAGATTTTGTGATGTCGGGCCTTCAATCTAAGAAAAATATCACATTTCATTAACTATTCTAAGACATCTCTTTTCAATAATCATCAATAACTTCCATACGAAAGCTTTTTTCTAGACGGCTATTGACTTGAGGCCCATCATCGTCATCCGAATCGTCGTGGTACTCCCCCAAAGGATCAACGTCATCCTCTTCATCGTCCAACTGGAAAAATTAGTGTTAGTTTCAAGCAGAACAATCTGAACATGCAAGACATGCCGAAAAATTTCAGGAATCATGCACCGCCACCCAATCAGAATCCAACTAATTTACTTACTTAAACTTCGAAATCTCCAATTGTAAATTTATTTTTGAGCGTGTTGGTAGCAGTGATACATGGTCCATCCGGACTTGTTAATTGCTCCTAACCAATTAAATTAAGTTAGCTACTACATGGTCTCTTACACAGTTAGTATTATTGGCTGTTAAAATACACAAAGTGGAAGCAAACTTACATCAACGTCTGTGATCATTTCTTTGGTAGACACTGTTGTGTCAATTCTTCTGATGGAACCTTCGTGAATGTTGATATCCATCTTCAGGCATTGGTAGCGTCTCAAGAGGAACACCATTGGAATAGGGAGAACCCCAGCAGCGATCATTGCGACTGCTATAGCCAAAACCCAGCCCGGATAAACCGTTTCTACAGCTTTACCCTAAGAAAACAATTTAACAAAAATTTAAATAAAATTGCCAGTAGTACCAAATCAGGAATCCAAACTTCATACGACGGGTGCTTTTTTACCATGTCTGCAATGGAAGCAATCAAGATGGCGGTCATTATAATCGGCGCTAAGAACCTCCAAGTCAGCTGCCAATACACCCCCGGCTTAATTCCGGTCATATCTTGAATATCCTTTGTAAATTTTTCGTGTCCGTAAACATAAATTACAGAAATCATTTCCATTAATGCTACAAGAACCAATCCGATGGTAGCAGCAAAGGAATCGAACATTTTCAGCCAATATTCGCCAGCTCCTGTTGTGAAGATCATACCGATGCAAAAACAGACGACACAGACAAACGCTGTGATGTATTGCTTTCTGATTCTTTTGAGGATCTCTATATCAAAGATGGTACAAAGCATTCCTTCCAAAATGCCGATTTGTGACCCAATTCCAAGAGAAAGAAGCATCAAGAAGAAAATCACAGCCCAGAAAGGAGCACCTGGTAGCTCGACAATGGCTTGTGTAAACACAATGAAAGCTAAACCAGTTCCTTGGGCGGCCTAAAATAGGGTTGTTAGAGAAGCAAATCAGAAAAAAAAAACATTTACTAACTCCACTCAATTCATCTGATAACGAACAAGTCCGAAGTTGTGCCAAAGTAGAATTGTCTAAATTTTTAACTGCTTCCTCGTACATCGTCGTCGAAATATCTACCGCTTTTGCTTTAGCAAAATGTCCATTACTAATCAGGAACTGTATATTGCTGCAAATTTGTCAATTATTTTTTTTATTTTATTAACCTTTCAACTTACTGCTCCAAGCATTTGTCGACATTGCTCACAGCTTTGAATCCCAAAATGGCGAAAATAACAACACTGGCGTAAATCGCAGTGAAGGCATTACAAATTGACACTAGGATCACGTCTCGGACGCAGTTATTCTTTGGCGTGTTGTACGACCCGAAAGCGATCAGTGACCCGAAAGCCAACCCAAAGGAGTAAAACACTTGGGTGGCAGCTTCAAGCCACACTTTTGGATCAAGGAGTTTTTCGACTTTGGGGGTATACATGTGAGCCAAACCTGCACTGGCGCCTTTGAGAGTGATTCCCCGGATGAAGAATATTGTCAGAACAAGATACGGGAACATAGAGGTAAAGTAAACAACTTTGCCCGAGCTTTGAATGCCTTTCATGACAATGAAAAACACAATGATCCACGAGAGAAGTAGACAGAGGACGATCCACCAGCGGGGAATCCCCGGATCTTCGATGCTGGTAGCGGCGTCGAGTGTGGTGCGATACCAGAAGTAGGCGGTGGCGGAGGATTTGTCGCACTCGGAGACCACGGTGCCATTCACCACGGGGCAGTTTTCCCAAGGCAGAGGGTACTATATACAAAAACTTATTAATTTTTGAAGGTCGCCAACTGAGTCTCACCTGAAAGCTGTTGAAGAAGTAATAAAAACACCACGTGATGATGACATTGTAATATAGAGCTACGAAGAAAGTGACGATACACGACGAAATTCCGATGCCACCCAGCCAAGGATGGATAGTATTCCAGACACCCAAAGAGCCCAATCTCATCTTCTGGCCAATTCCCAGCTCTATGAGAAAGAGCGGAATGCCTTCAAGGATCAACATAACGGCGAAAGGAATTAGAAAAGCACCTGAAAAAGCCATGAATTATTTTCACACTTGAAGGACTTTTGGCTAAAATTATAGGTGGCAGTCCTGACGTAGATTTTTCTAAAAATATGAAATATTTCTTTACGTAAGGAGAGGTGTGACTGGACGTCAATGTTTGTTTGTTCCGAAAAATGTAAAAATTAAATCGAATTGGATTTTGTCGTTAGCACAGCAATGATAAAGGGTGATAAAGTAAATCCATGAATTGATTTGCTTGATTAACTGTGTATTAACTATTTGAGATAACAGCTGAGGATCGATTATTATTTGTATGTACAATATGTCTTAATAAGTATTATCAACAAATCATCTGGATGTAAGAATTTTGAATAACACTTGGAGCAAATAATTCATGATTTGTTATATATAAGTCACAATAGAGGTTTAAATTGCTTCCAATTAATCTGTGTAAAGGCGAGGAGACAGTTTATGGACAGGTGGGAGCAATTCGTTTTAATTTTCTTTCAGAAATGTCGAGTTTTCTAATATAATTAACTACATACATATTAGTATCTAACTTTTTATTTTTTTCAGTTTTATTTCTCAATCTTTTTTTAGCATATTTTTATGCTTTTAATGCCAAATTCACAATTAAATTGAATTAAAATGATTGTAATTTTTTATTCTACAACTTTTAAAAGCGACGACTTCAATTATTGTCTGAGATCAGTCAGTCCGTGATGCTTATGACATTTTTTGCACGATTGATTTTTGTTAGTTTTTTTTTTAATAAAATATTTAAGAAATGTTCTAGAACGACAAAATATTTTGACTTTCTAGAACATTTTTGAATGCTTATTGACTTAGCAACAATAAACAAAATACTTACCAACGAGTTTGGGATAGCAACGAGTAAATACAACAACTTAATGTCTTAGAAACAGACGTAGTAAACAATCGAATCGCGCAAAAAAGATTTAAACGGCTTTGTTTTAAAAAAATGTAAATATGATACTGTACTGCTATAACATACAATACTCTTGTTAATATAATAATTAATACAGTCCGATCAACAAGTCTGTCTATCAAGCAAGCGTAGAAATTTATAACGTATGTCTGTGGAAGATAAAATGTCACAATGACAAATGAGAAATGTCAAAATATATTTTTATGTAAATTATGACAGGAAACCGTGGTGAACGATTTTTATGAATAAACACCAACAAAATCTTATTTTAGTTTGTTTTGAGACGTTTCATAGAATAATTTAATTTAATTAGCTCAATGTTTTAATTTTTATAAAATAATATTTTGACATCTAGATAACATACTAACTGCCATGTAACATACGTTCTCAACTAGGACGCATACTTGATAGAAAGACTTTTTGATAGCACTGTATAATAATTAATATAATACATACGTGTAATTATTACCATTCTTGATGAATGAAACAAAACTTATTGTTTTATAGACAATATTTACATTAGACTTATTGTTTTATTCTTGTTCTCACCCGAGGATGGTCGAAATGTGTGTGTGTAAAAAATTAAGTTTGGTGTTTTTGGGAAGACACCGAGTTTTCATAATAATTAATGTAATAATAATAGTTAATGTAAGAAACCAGATTTTAAAAACATATCTTTTTTCCCTGAAACCACTATTTGCAAAATCTTATTTGCTAATCGAATTTCTTTCATATCAGACATCCATTACCCTCCAACGCCATGTTAATCTCATCACCGTCACTAGAAGAAAAACTTTCAACCTCTTTGCAAGTTTTTCCTTCTATATTTCGTATCTTACACACTGCAGTTACCTCTTTTTCCATTAAAAGCGGTTCAAAATTCCGATTAAGCTCGTTATCTCAGCAGGAGCAAAAGTAAAATGTTTGTTTGGTCGTAACGACGCAATTGCTCAGAATCGATAGGGAAAACTGGGACAATCTCCTTCCTCACGGTATGTGGGTCGCAAAACACCGGAAAATCCAACACGTCCGAAAAACAAAAGACATTTTCGACACAAAAATATGAAGTGTGTGGAATGCGGCTTCAATTATAGCAGCTCTTCTTGATTTTATAAATAGGTCGCTTCGGAAATAAATCAGTCAACTGTTGGATGGACACGATTTACTTATATTTTGTTTATTAGGGTTTTAAACTAGGGTTGAGAATATATTTGAAGAGGCAAAACTCATGAATAACTCAAATTTCTTAAAAAGGTTACCTACAGGAGCAAATGAGAGGTCGACAGGAATATTGATTTGTTGCAAGTATACTAACGGAAACAGTTTTTAGTTATTACAAAAATATGTAATATAATAACAAATCGTTGCATGGTAGGACTAAAATATTACATTGTAACCAAATATTAATTATTTATTTCGAACCTATTTTTAGAACAACGTCAAACGAAAAGCTAGAAATTTTAATCAATGGATGGAGAGCGTCAGACCGAAGCTCAGTCAAAATCAATTTCATTTTAGCAGGAAGATCAAATTCCTGCATATAGGAAGTACAAAACTTCCAGATTCAATACAAATGTTTGGAATCCGATGTCAATGAATTTTTCATTGGTTGATATTTCTAATGTTTCTTGTTATCGTATATGAATTACCACCTGCATTCAAATATTCCACTATGATAATTTTATTAAACGAATTAATCAATATTGTTGTTTAGTAACATTTTTAATTGACTGTATATTCTCTATATGGTCCAAGTGTTGTTAAGACATCAACGGTATAATTCAGTTCAATAAGAGCAAGGTCAAGATTGGCCGTTGTGAAGGGGAAGACAAAAATACGCACACCTGGACCTCAGAGATTCAGACAAGAAGAAAAAAATTTGAACACCTTGTCTAATATTGTAATTTAATAATTATTTTATTTTTAATGCATGGCTTAAATGTCTAAACGAATAAAAATACTCAAATAACAAAATTTGAAATACACAAGGTCTCATATTTTATTACTACCAACAAATAACAGTTGTATAAAAATTGTAAAAAAAGAGAAGAAAAAATAGAATAAATAGGTAATGAATGAATATGTTTTAAGAATAAAAACAAAAATATCGATATATTCGTGTTAATATAAAGTTAACATTTTTTAAACAAAAGTTAAAATAAACGAACACAGTGCAAACAATAAATTGTTTAGTGCAATAATTTAGCGACTTCTAATTTTCCCAACGCTTAAATTTATTTTTGTTCCTTGAATTGAACGTCCTTGATTCGATCGAATTTTATTGGCACAATCTAAGACTTAAAAATAAATTTAAAGACTTATAAACAGTAGTTTTGTAACAAGACACGGTGGAATTATCGAAACAAAATTGCAAATTTCACACAAATTATATTGACATTTGCAAGTTGTTTGAATTTAAATACAATATAGTTTGTTATTTCCATAAATGATAAATTCGCGTGGTGCTCCGTGTGACTTACCTCCGCCGTTCTGTTGACACAAATAGGGAAACCTCCAAATATTCCCTAATCCCACCGAGTACCCGATAATTGACAAAAAGAATTGCATTTTTCCGGACCACGCCGCTCTATCCGGATCCTGGTCGATGGGAGCGCTTCCCCTGGAGATGATCGAGCCTCGAGGGCCCTGCAGCACGATGGTGACACCCGGCTTGCCCCCTTCGGGGCCATTCCGGGTGTTGAGTGGAGCTAGTTCGTGGCCGTTCCGGGTCATTTCCGGAGTTTTTGTTGACATAAGTTCGTACAAGCACTGGAAACTTACAACACACGTGAACTTTGCGACTGGACAGTTTTAACCCATGGCTTCAGCAGAATGGCTCGATCGATAAGACATGTGCTTCAAGCGATTTTCAACTCTAGAAAAAGCAGCGAAATCAAAGCACAGAGGAACGTTGCCGGCAGACTGAACCAACGAATGTTGAGGCGTTCATGAGAGGATTGTTCGGAGAGTTTCGTCCTGAAACGAGCTTTCAGCAGAAAACAGTTTTGAGTAAAATTATTAGGACACAAGTAAGGACGAATCGGTGGAAATTTATGTACATAAGGGAGGAATGTAAAAGGATTTTCATAGATATAAATTATCACAAGTTCAACCAGGTGACTTCAAAAATAATTTAACAAATTGTCTTTTTGTTTTAAAGACAAACAATTTATTAAAGTTGTTAATACATACGAATGGATAAACATAATATAAATTATTACAACAAATTTACGTTTTGTTTTACTTAACTATTAAATGTGTAATAATTTTGGATTTTTATGACTGCTTTAAAGAAAATGTTGCACTTTATTGCTGCATTTTGATATACGATAAATAAATTTAGATTTTGTTTTTCGTTTGTGTTAAAATATTTCTGACCGGAATAATTTAGAGCCGTTTCTGGCTTGGGTCGATTTACGAGGATGTAACCTGAAACGACCGCCTGTAGCTTCGTTCTGAAATATTAAAACATCCGTTTCAGGCTGCACCTGTCCTGCTAGAGAATGGAATTTTACCACTCCCGGAGCGTTCCGGATGTACGCAAAAGCTCTCTCGATGTCTGGGTCCGGGAACACGATTCGTACCGGAATCGACCGCAAAGGCACGACGAGAACAATCAATAATGTATTATTGCACAGGTTCGATCCAGAGCTTAACTCCCGACCTAATTCAGGAAGATAGTTTAGGCAAAGCTCCGGGGTTTGCAAAATCAATAAGAATAAAATAATATATCAAAATTGTAAAAATTTTAACATTTTCACCATCGCATTCAAATGGATTTTTTAAATTCTGACTTGTCCTTTTTCGAAACTACATTTACTTTTGCTTATCCATTGCTCTCAAATCCGGTTCGCAGTTAATAAAAGAGGACAAGCTTTTTTAAATTGGCCCTTTTCTAAAAATTTTGCTTGGTGGTAAATTTTCTTTGTTAAATTAACGAGTATTGACTTTAGTACGAAACCTAAACTTTTTTAATACTCATCTCTGTCACACATTGTATAACTTTTTGTCAAGAACAGCTGTGGGTTTATTCAGCGTTGACTTTAATTAAATGTTTTTTTCTTAGCCAGAGAAATAGGACGTTGGACAAAAATAAAATTAAGATAATATCTCAGATATTTAATTTTTTTAATTCTAATTGTTGATCTGACCTGACCTCAATCAGATGATGCAAGTCAAACAAAAAAAAATAAGTCACATGTAGGGTTTATTTTTAATATCCAACAATTGCTTTTACTGTTCAAACATTTTATATTTTTTACTTTTGCATAAAGCTTTTATATCACTAAAGTTAAACTTTGACCTTTGTATGAGAACGTTACCTTGTGCAAGTTACAGATATCGATTTAGAAAATTTTTATAATGAAACATAAACTTAAAATTTGAACTAAAGTTAAAATATCTACAACATTTTGCTTGATAAAAAGTAAAAGGGAAAGGAAGAAACAACACATTTTATGTTTATTATTAATCTAAAAACATTATTGTAGTCATAGTTAAGAATTTGAAGTAAAAAATTTATTTTGTAGAATTTCTTTCATAGTCAATTTTTTTGTTTTTATTGTAGTTTATTTAATTAAATAGGTCTATACTAATCGGCTAGTTAATTATGTAAACAGAATGCATCGATTGATAACTAAAATAACCTCTTAAAATAATTATTTCTCCATTTCAAGCAAATCATCTAAATTATTCTGACCAACTCTTAAATTTAAGATAGCAATTTGCGTATTATTATTATAAACATTCATATTGCAACATTGATTAAAACTCTCCATTCATCTATCGCCCACGCACTAAAATCCCCAAAACTGTTTGGCATTCCCGAGACGACGTCGCGACGCCCACGACGCAGAATCCGTACACCGATGTGAACGTAGCTGAAGAGCAAAATGAACGTCGAAGAGGCGTCATAGTGACGTCAGAATACGCCTCCATGCGATCGATCGGGAAGGCGATGGTGCAATATGGCGCAGTGGATGGAATAGAGATGGAAATTGGACTTGGGGTTGGAGTTTAAATTTCAAGTGGCATCATTGCAAAGATCAATGTGTAAGTTGTATGGTAGGCAATGGACTTCGGTTTGTTTAAAACTGAAGTTGTCTTGCTTATGTCGACATTTATCTACTAAGTCGACCTATAAACACACGGAATTTTTAACTGGTGGCGCCACCTCTTACAAGCTTATAAAAAACACAAAATTTGCTCTATAACTCTTTATTAAATAGTGTTTATTTTTTTGGTAATTGTTGTACGAGTATTATTTGATACAGTAGAAGGCATCTAAAAATGAAAAATGAGACACAGATTTCAAACTTTACATACATACCTTCAGTAACTGATACAATCCATCTGAGATATGATGTAACTCTTGTATTAACTCCTGGTCTAGAAGTTGCACATCCGATTCCGTAAGAAATAATACCAAGCAGTTGTAATCTTCTTGTATTTGGATCTTGCCAAAGAATAGGTCCTCCAGAATCACTTTGGCAGGCATCTTTATTAGGTGCATACGTACAGATTTGGCGATAGGTCACAGGGTTGTCCGTAATAGTAGCGTTGCATTCTTCTGTAGAAACTACAGTCAAATCGACTTCTTGAAGAGTGTCAGATTTAGGACCAGCGACATCGATGAAACCCCATCCTAATAAACAATTTTTTTTAATCTGAAATCATAAGAAATTTTTACCTAAAGCAATAACAGTTTGGCTGAGAAAAGTGACCGACGTGTATCTAAAAGGCAAACAAACAGGGCCTACGAAAAGACTGAATTCAATCGGTTTTTCAGTTTGCAATACCGCCAAGTCATTAACTTGGGTGTTTTGGTCGTAGTTAGGGTGGGAAATCATATTTGAAATTTTATATACTGCGGCATAAGGTGTATCATCGCCTGTAACAAACCCAAAAGTTGGGAAAACTTTTTAAATGTTGGGAAAACTACCAGAAGTCATATTGTGGTCTCCTACTAGCAAAGCAAAATCTTCGGGTGTTTTACGTAAGATACAGTGCGCAGCAGTTAGGGCGTATCTATCTGAAATAATTGACGCACCACAAAAAGCATCAAAAGTCCATCGGTCTACCATAGCGGCCATTGATGGGTATTCGTTAATACCGGTTTCATGTCCTCCAATAATTCTAGTCTTTGAAGAAGTGTTATTTTGCAATCATTTGCTACAAATAGTTTTTACCCCTTTTTTCCAGCCGCAGTCACATGTGTTGGGTCGTGCCGTTGTTGTAGTAGGAGGTGCTGTTTGCATTGCAGTCAATGAACAAGAAAAACGCCCTACATTAAGAGAATTTGTCAAAAAAAAACCTAAAAATTTTGTTAAATTGACTTTTTTTGAAACTAATGAAACAGACCAACTGCAATAGAGTTATCTTCTGTCAGAATTGTAGTCGCCGTTTTTCCACAATAATTTGTGGTCTGTTTTTGGAAGTTTTCATCTCCGGTTCGGGAAACAGAAAGCCGATTGCTGAAGCAATTGTAAGACTACAAGAAAATTACATCACAAAAAAATTACAAACTAAGGCCTTACAGTTGGTATATCAATATCTTCACAAGTTAAAACTATAACCGTGCCAACAGGACTTTTACCAACCCATCGGCAAGCAATTGGTGGTCCGGAGTAATCTGGATACCCCGGATTATAAATGTAGTAATTTTGGCCCAACTCCATTTCTTGGTAAAAGTCACAATTTGGATCGACAGCCATTGAAATTGCTATCAGAAAGTTGAAAAGGGTGGCAAAACCCATGGCTCGATATAGATTTTTGTCTGAAACATTTTTTTTTACATAGATACATATTTATGCTAGATTTTATTTGTCAAAACTCAAATATTTTCAGTATCAACAGATATGTATGTGATTTCAGTTTTCGTTTAAAACGTTATTTATACAGGCGGAATTATAAAAAACGTACCGAGCCAAAATTCCATTCTTTCAAAGACTTTTTAAGTAAAATTGAATAGTTTTTTGTTATCAGTCGTTTGCTTGCTTTATAGATAAAATGAATAATAATGTTCTATTCTTTTCACACCCTATTTTAGTTTATTTAACTTTTAAATTGTCTAAAAACAAAGTTGGTAATAAATAACAAGTAGTGAGCTTGTTGAAAGACAATTTAATGAGAAATCCAAAAATAATAAAATAAACAAGGTGTTCCATTCAAAAAACTGATATTGATGTCATTTATTCCAAGAAGCAACATTAACTGAGCTTCTATCCTAAAAAATAGATGATGATAAATTGTACAACTTTGTTCTAAAAAGTATTGTGATACCTTTAAAAATAATGGAGTTATGGCTTGGGGCGTTTTTCATAATCCAGCCTGAATAATAACAGACTTTAGGATTCTTAAAAAAAATTAAGTGGATTTAAAATTATCACCTAAGATTTAGATAAAAAGTTATAATCAATATTAAGCCTACAATTAAATAACAAAAGGTTTGCATAAAATTATACTGAGATATTAAAAAAAGGTTTACTTTAAATGTAATACCTATACGTAAAACAGAAATTAAATAAAAGTTGTACTCACACCACATTTTGTATTTACTAACGCAACTATCAACAAAAATACATTATGAGAAAAACATAATTATTGTTATTACAGAGTGATAATACCGTTTTTGCAACGTGAACTAAACGGTAATAAAACTTATATAGCATTTGTTATTTTTGTTATCAGAAAGTCTGATTCTTATCTTTGACAAATAAAACAATTTGGTGGTTTTAAAAGTTTTCTTCTAAACAGGCTTTTCCTTATTAATAAATTGTTCGTTTGGTCATTTTTATTTAACAAATTCTATAAAAATCTAGTGCTTTAAGTATTCAATAATTCTTGTTGCTATTGCTTTTATTGATTTTGCATTATCGGTCGTTGATTTATAGGAGAACAGTTACCAGGATACAAGGAAAAGCAAATTGCAAAATTGAGGAGAAACAATAAAATATATTTTGCTTGTGAGATAATGAGGTACTTTATCAGTAATTGAAGTAGTAATGAAATCTTAGACCTTAGAAGTTGTAAAAAAAAGGAATAAAATTTAAGAGAAAATTGTAGTTTGTAGCAAAATTTTAACAACTTGAATAATAACCATACCTTGCATATTTCGTCTTGTGTAAACAAAAACTTTTGTTTTTGAAAAAAAACCGCTTTAAATACATTGTTCCCCACTTAAAAAATGTAAAAGTTTTAAAAGCTTGCTATTAGGCTGTCATTACAAAATACGTACTTAGTAGAACAGATAGATATCTGTTTTTCTAATCTTGCCTTTTAAAAACAGTATTATTGTTTATTTTGATAGCCATAATGTTTTGTTGTTTTATATTTATTTTCAACGTTGGTTTTCATCGTTAATGTATGAACTTTCTTTATTTTTTATTTTTTGTCTCTTTCATCTTTTTAGGTTTTGTGTATTTCCTTTTTTATGACTTGTATGTACATAAATAGGTAAACATACATACATATACTCATAGATAAGTAAATAAAACAAAAAGTGTATTGTTTGATATTGTTTATTTTACCAAAATGTACATTTGCAACTAAGAAATACAAAAAGCAGCATCTACAACATATTATATAATAGAAAATTACTTCACTAGTTTTAAATAAATTACCGCTGCACACTGAAACAATCCATGACAGAAAAGCTGTAACTCTTGTATTCACAGCTGGTTTTGAAGTTGCACACCCAACTCCGTACGAGATAATCCCAACCAATTCTAATTTGCCACTCTGAGAAACTGAACCTTTCCATAATAGAGGACCCCCAGAATCGCTGAAACATGAATCTTTACCAGGAGTGTAAGTGCAAACCTGAGTTGACCAAATTTCTTCATCTATGCGAGAATCGCAGTAATTGTTATCAACAATCGTCAGATCAACTTTTTGCAAAGCGTCTGCTTTCTGACCGGAAACATCTGTAAAGCCCCAACCTAAAAAAAAAATTGAACCAGTGGCGTTGCAAGTTAGATGTATTTGTATACCTAGAACTGTAACTTCTTGATTAACGAAACTATTACCACCGTAGTAGAAAGGAAGACAAATAGGGTAAACAGCAGCATTTAATTCCATTTTGCGCTCAGTTTTGACGACTCCGATGTCGTTGTGTCTAGACTGAGAGTCGTATGAGGGATGTTGAACGATACTTTGCACACGATACAAAGCCGCATTTGCAGTATCTGATCCTAAAAATATGTACAAAACAATGTTTTTGTATTTCTTTTTAATTATATACCAGTGTTTAGATTATGATCCCCGACCAACAAGGCCAAATTATTAGGTTTATTGTTCAATAGACAGTGAGCTGCAGTTACGGCGTAGTTATCTGTAATTAAAGAAGCACCGCAGAAAGCTTCACTAGTCGAAGGATTAATTAAAGCCGCCATTGAGGGAAATTCATTAACACCAGTTTCTTGTCCACCTACAATTTTAGTCTTTGGCCAAATAAACCAATTTCTATCATTTTTAAATTGTTACTTCTTGTTGCAAACCGCAGGAACATTCAGATTTCGGCAAACGCATCACTGCCAAAGAACAAAGAAATACACCACCTTGACTGTTTTCATTTGAAAATAAACCTAAAATTGTTGGTGGAGTTTTTATTAAATGTATGGAGAAATAAATTACCAACTGATAAAGAATTACTTTGTGTGTAGGTACTGAAAATGTTATTACCACAATAATGTTGACCATCTTCGAAATTTTCATTTCCAGTGAGTGAAAACAAGAGTTTATCATTATGACAGTTGGATGACTGGTTTGAAATTTGATTTTATTTTACTTTTGTAATACAAAAATACTTACAGGAGGTACGTTCATTTCATTACAACTTAAGACAATAACAGTATTTTCAGGGCTTCTAGCTAACCAACGACAAGCCGTTGACGGACCATAATTATTGGGATATTCCTTGTTATAAATAAAATATTCCTGACCTATTTGCATGTCTTGGTAGTAGTCACAATTGGGGTCTATTGAGCTAGCCATAGACTCAGCAATGAAGAGAATTGTAGTTAATAGTAAAACTAATAATAAAAATGTACAATTAATTTTTTAAATAGATTTTCTACTTACACATTTTACTATATCTTTAAAACCAACGTGTTACTACAAAATTGGCTAAATTTGTGCTGCCTTATCGTTAAGACTAGAGACATATTTTATAAATTCATTGTTGTACAAGGTTAGAATTTGCAAAATAACTAATAAATCTTTGTTTTAGTGTTATCAAAAATTTTAAAAATATTTTAAAAATTTCCTTACAAAGTTTCAAACCTTATCTGTGGTAAGTTGCTAAAATTGTCATTAACAATGATTTTTATGCAAAAAATTTTAAATTTATGTTACATATTTTACGTAAGTAAAAAATTATAAAATATAAAATAAGAATCGATAGCGGAAATTATACCAGGTGAATAAAAAGAACGGAACCATCAGTTGCTTAAACTCTATTTTTTTGATTTTTGATTTTAACTCTTTTTTATTTTTGTAAATGGCAACCCACTATATAATCATTTTATTTATGAAGGCTATTATAGTCAGATACCTACATTTTATTTAACTTTTATAGAAAACAAATTAATGTTTATTTTGAGAAAAAATCGTATACTTAACTCAAAAACAAAACAAAATTTTATTTTCAAAATATGATCAAATTTTTTATTGTAGGTACTTTAATTTATATTAATTATAATTTTCTAAAAACACTACTTCCATACTTTTTATTCATCCTGTAGGTATACAAAGTGTTCCACGTAAGACTTTCGAATCTAATATCTTTGTCAAATGATTTTAATGAAATTGAAATGTAAATAACTTAGAAGATGGAAATTCAATTACATAGTATTAAAAAATTACTTCACGAGAAAAAATAATTTTAACACATATTTTTTTCAATTTAAAATTAAGCAAAATTATTTTTATTATAAAAAATAGATCTTGACGCAAAAAATTATTACATCACTCGTTTGAATCAGCAGCAAACGTTGATTATGTTATTAAAATGTTGACCTAATTTTTTAAAGAATTTTATCAAAGTCAACTTTAAAACAATAGTTTAAGGGCTCCAAGTACTATTTTCTACAACTCTGAGAACCTGTGGTACCTAAATTAACTTACAACTTTTAGAACCATTTGATGCACCAATGAGCACTTTTTTTTGTAAGCGGGATTCTTTTTGAAAACATATATTTGCATATAGCAAATGGCGATTAACAATTTCAATTTTAAGTAATTTACCTACTAACTATTGTACATTTTAAATTTCGTTAGAATCCGTTGGCAAATAATAGAGATATTAGATGTGAAACTCTTAGATGGGAAAATGAGACACACTGAAGAAAGAAAAAAATAACCTATGAGATAAAAACTCTATTAATCATTATCAGACTATACTGTCGATACCAAAAATGAAAAACTCCACAAAAGTGAATATATCTTAAGTTTTTTTTTTGAAAAAAAATTAATTAATATTTACTTTAATAACAATAATACCTACGTTAAATAGAGCTTATTCCATATCTGGTGGCGAACTGACAGTGACAGAAAAGATACTTGGAGTGCGCCCACTTGGTTAAGATAAAAAATAGATGGGCGTACTTTTTTTCTTTAAAAATGTTGAAGACAAGGATTGTTATAAATATCATTTTTGAAAATTCTTTTCATGCGTTAACAATTTAATAATTTGTTCATCATTCTTCATCTTATGTACGAGTACCTACTTATTATATTTTTTTAAAGAATAACAGTGGTTTTGAAATATTATTTCATACGACGCTTATGAACAATATTTTTTTTAATAGTAAACATAGTGTCAAAATTTAGTCATTTTTGACAACGTCACTTCGCCACCAGATTTGGAACAAGCTATACCTACTTAACTAATCTCACCGAAATTTAAATTGATATTTTGAGAGAAATAATAATATTCTATGGTTCTGTTTTCGCCAAGCGGTTGCCTGAAATGCAGAGAAACCAACTCTATGTAAAAAATTCTCAAAATAAAAGTCAAACATGTAGAAAAAAAATATTTTACAATAACGCCCAAAGAGCGTCATTGCCCAACTGAGTAGGGTAGTACCGCTCAAGTAAGTAAATTGAAACAAGTTAACTATTAGGTCCTTTAAAATGCACACCAAAAAAGTAAAAAACTAAACTATATTAATAAATAACTCAAGAGAAGATTATATTTCGTTTTAAAAAATAATTTTACTTTGCGATAACAATTTAACATTTTAAACTTTATTTGCAATAATCACAAATACATATATCCATGTGCACGATCAGCCCCTGAACAGCTTGCATGAATCCACTTTCCACAAGAACACCTACACCATAGCGCATTTTTACCAAATTCTTTGCAAAAAAGGCATATTTCAGGCTAAGGGCTAAGCGCAATTGCCTAGTTTGTGTTGAAGTTTTAAAAACACTGACATAACTTCAAAGACGGATATTTATCAAAAATGGTTAATAACGTTGTAATTAACAAGTGTAGATGCAGTATTTCTATTTTTTTAATTAACAAAAAATGTAAAGTGAAGTAATAACAGCAGTACGCAAAACACTTCGGACAACACCACTCGAATATTTCACTGCTGAATAAACTTAGATGGCGGTCCATGAACAAATTCGAATAATACTCAAATAAGTCAAAAATAACATGAGCGCCAATGACCGCTGAGCTCAATTACCCGTCGGTCCCCTAATAAACTATAAATTAAGAATAAAAAATATTGCAAACAAGAGAACATTGCCGCTAGAGCAGCTTATTATTGCCATCTAGTAAAGAACTACTAAACTTAGCACAATTCCCTGTAACGTTGAAATTCAAGCGCGTGTTTTAAATAATTACCATGCCAACTAGACTGACAACAATCTGAAAGTTTGTTTACAAATGTCTACCATCGTGTTACTAATACCCACTTTTAGTGCCTTAAAGGTGTTACTTATTGATCTTTGTGGATTGTTAAGTCAATAGTTGGCAAACAAAATAAACGGTAAGTTGTATATTCTATTTCCATTGAAGAGTATCGATTTTCACGATTGTATGACTCACAATTTTGATGACATGTTTATTACAGACACACTTAGAAAGCTTTGGTTTATTTTTTAGAAAAATGGTCAAATAAATGTCTTTTTTCTTTAACATTAGCACAATGTCGACTGATGTTCCGCCTTTAAAACCACGACGAAAAAAATTAGAAGTTCCAGTACATAAAACACACGATGATTCTAAAATTAATCTTGAAACTAAAAAGACATACAGTGCCAATTTTCATTCTAAAAGGTACAAAAATAGAGAAGATAAGTCACCAAAAGACGTCGATTCGGTGTCGCAGAAAGTCAGTCGGAGATACCTAAGTAAGGAAAATACGCGTCTTGTGAAAGAAAATGAAGAAATCGTTGTGAAGTTTAACGAACTTGAAGAAATGAGCGTGAGGAAGATTCTTAAACTTAAAGAGAAGATTTCAGTATTACAAAACACTAATGACGAATTAAGCAAAGAGAATATCCAACTCAAAGACTACTCTCAAGATCTTTTGACTACTCTTGAAGACTTGAAACTGCAGTTTGAAATTAACAAACATTGTCAAAAATGTGAAGAGTCTAAACAGATTCTTCAAAAAGTAAACGAAGAAAATACGATTTTGAAAACTTCTAAGAAGAATTTAGAGGAAGATCTAAACATGCTCAAAACTGTAGTATACCGACTGAACGTCCAAATGGAACGTTATCAAGAAAAATTAAGGAAACTCAACGTAAAAGTTGCTCAAAACTCTACTCCTCAACACCAAAGTCTTGACAATATTCCAGTAGTCGATGGTCACGACCCTAACATATTTGAGCTGCACAAAGACCATTCCCATACACCCATCTCTTGGGGAAAAGTCAATTCACATACTTTAGGTCCTCTCTTGGACGCCTATCAAGACACAATAACAGAAAAAGATGAAATTATTGAGTCTTACGAAGCAGAAATTTTTGAATTTACCGGAAAACTTAAAGACGTTATTAAGGAAAACGACCTCTTGCATAAAAGTCTCACTGAAGACAACGACTGTAGCAGTAAATTAAAAATTGAACTGGACAGTGTTAAACAGGAATTGAAAGATTTAAGAGATCAGAACGATATTTTAATTAAAAAGTGTGCTCTAAAGCAGGATAAGCTAGAGGAGGTTTTGAAGTGTTACGAATATAAAGGTGAGAGCAATTTTTGAGTTTGTTGTAGGTTTTTAATAACTGAATTTTAGTTGAACAAATGAAGAGAGATTATTCGGTTGTTCATGACCAGTATTGTAAAAGTCGAACCGAAGTTACTGCTCTGAAAGAAAAAAACAAAGCGTTATTGGATGCTCAGGATGAGTTTAAAAATGAGAGGCAAAATTATATTCCATTGTCGGTTCACACCTCAAGTGTGAACGAATGTAAAAAGTACTTTTAGTCAACTTGTCAATTTTAGATTTTGTCTTTGGTTGTTTGCAGGTGGTACGAAGAATTGAAGCATCAGTACGAGCAAGAAAAAATTAAACTTAAAGAAAATATCGAAGTTCAAGCTAAGCAAATTGAAGATTTTGAAAAGAAAATTTCGCAAAACTTGAAGGAAAAGGAGGAGCTTGAGAATATGGTCAAACATTTGGAAAAACAGATAAAGTTGTACTTTAGGGCTATAGACGTCAAAAATACAGCTTTCAAAATTTCAGAAAAGGTGAAGCAAAATATATTGAGTTGGAACATAATTTGAGCGAGGTTCAATTTGCTAAAAGTGCGTGCAAGAAGCAGCTCAATAAAGCTATGAATTTTGCGAAGGATTTAGTGGCCGAGCAGGAAACCCTGCTGAAAGCTCTCAATCAAAGGCAGCAGGAAAATAAAGCTGTGAAAAAAATTGGGTGTGATATTGCCACACGGATGGATACTTTGCGAAATCAATTGAAGGTGTGTTTTAATAAGAACATATTTTTGAACATTTAACATTTTTAGTTTTAGGATGTTCAAAGAGGCGCATGGCAGGAGTTGAGCACTGTTGAGAAACGCATTCAGGATCAGAATGAAGCAATGGAGACAATGAAACAAGAGCACATTGAAGAAATCGACAGGTTGCAAAGGATTATTAAGGAACAGGAGAGTAATATGTTGCTTAAAGATTCCACAACGCTTCCAGTACCTCATTACTTACTTTTTAGGGATAAACATAAATGATGTTTTAAAAATTTTTGTAATTTGTTGGCCTTTTTGTTAATATATTATAACGATTTGGATTTTGTGCATTTTATTAAATTTGCATGACTATTAGACAAGATTGTTGATTAATTACGTAAAATAATAATTGTCAAAATATTTACATAATTATAATAAGAAGTCTTATTAAAATTTATGAGTTTTTAAAAGTTGTAATTTTCTCAAAATTTTTAGGCAAATCAAAATATTTTGGTTAATAATATTGTATAATTAAAATGTTTGAAGGACATTGTTAAAAAGTATGTATTTTATATACTGGCTGTCCCAGGCAGGCTTGGATATAGGAAATTAACATGGGAAATTAGTGAACTGATGGTGTTGTTCTGGTTTCGGTCTAAGAGCCGTCGTCGGTTGGAATTGCTTCCTAACGTTTCGCTAGCACGAGTGGCGAGCTTCTTTAGAGGTCCTTCTATCTCCGTCTCCGATGTTGGACTAGTCCAGTTCATAAACTGGCCGCGCAAACCTTAACCAATTTATCATGGAAAATTAGTTTTTATTTTTTCCGGTTGCAGGAGTAACAGAAATCAAAATCTGATTGATGGAGCATGTAGTGCTCGAAAAGGGCTATCTTATAGACATTTTTATTTTAAGTTTGAATTTGTCAGGTTAGCCTTAATAAGAAACGAACTATCAAGTCATTGTTGCCAAAAGAGAATTTGTCAGAATTTGACTTGATATGTAGTTCGTTTCTTAGTAACGCCAACCCGGCAAATTCAAATTTAGATTTTTCGAAGACCCTTTTCGCCCAAATGGAGTTAATTGGAGAATCAACAAAAATGTCGCTAAGGTAGCTCTTTTCGAGCACTACAAGCTCCATTAATCAGATTTTAATTTTTGTTACTCCTGCAGCTGGAAATAAGTAAAAACTAATTTTCCATGTTAATTTCCTATATCCAAACGTGCCTAGGACAGCCAGTATATTTTAAAAAATAAGTTTCATACTATAAGACCAGTTTTGAAGCACGAATTCAAGTTTAAAAAACTATGAGTGGCGACGTTACGAGTTATTTTAAATAATAAGTGCTTCAAACTCTTATGAAACGGGTTTTTTATACTATTTTTTGTACTTTGCTCTCTTCGTTCTAAAAACCGTTCCTTACTGTTGTAAAAAATCAGTAAAGCAAACCTTTCCACGTAAAGATAGCTATACTCCATTAGTGAAAGGTATGCAATATTGACACAAGTTGCATTAGTTATTGCAATTTTTGCAAAATTTTATAATCATGTTTGTTTTTATAGTTCCGTTTACAGAAATATTTAATTAATTTACGTCGTAAAAAGAAGAAATTACAAGAATTGAAATCAACAACACATTTATTTTTAGATCAATGAAAATAGTTATTTACATTCGTGTGCGGAAACTTACATTTTACAGTGCGAAATGAATTTGAAGCACGACGCGCAGCGTTAACGCACAAGATTTGTATTAAGCTTTTTAGCCGACGTTTAAACAAAAATCCAAAATTACAAAATTCAGAATTAATACAAATAAATACGTTTGACAATAAATATCACAGTGGCTATGCTCTCCAATGTCAAACAATTAAAAAAGTTTTGTTATCGTTGACTTGGTGGTGATTTTATGCTTCAAAATGTCGAGCGATAATAGCCCCATGTGTACCCCACCAGAAATCAGAAGTACTGCAGAAAATGTTACAACCGAGTTATTGCCCGAAAAATCGCGTGTAAGGTATGAAGCCCAGTACAATGTGTTTATAATAATAAAGTGGTGTGAAGAAAAAGGAGTTGAAAAGTTGTGTGTAGAGCGTTTTATTAAAAATGTTATCATCTTACAAACAGTTTTTTTTTTTATAAATGTCTATGAAGATAATTTTGGCTGTGTGGTAAAACTGTCACTTTACACACGTCCGTGCGTAAAATACCCAGGCGACTATAAATACAGTCTTTCAATAGGTGTCAATTGTACGTTAATTTGACATTTACATGTCAGGAGGCCAAAAAAAATATTTCTTTGACTCTAAAGTTCAAATATTGATCATTTATTTTTTTATTATTTTATTTACAGAAGCACTATTTCTTAATCGTGGATTTTAATACAATTAAATACTGTTTGAGATAACCGGTTTAAGTCTCTTTTGAAGGCTTAGTTGGTTAAAGCGCCTGTCTAGTAAACAGGAGATCGGGGGTTCGAATCCCCCCGGGGCCTCAGCCCAATATTTTTATTGCCAATTTAATATCTATAAATTTTAAGCATTTTCAACAGTGACCCACACTTTATAGATTTTGTTCTTTTTTTGTAATTTAATTTTAAAACTTACTATTGAATTATTTGTAATTTTTGGTAGAATATACTAATCAACAATAATTTTCTATTCTTGATTTTCTGTTTATGTATTAAACATAAGCGTCATAATTTTTAAAGAACAGTCTATGATTTAGTCATTTAGTGTATTGTTAGTTGCCAATATAAACATGCTAAATTATTACTTTCTATACATTCAAATTTTCAAGACAAATGTATTAATTACTTTACATTTAAGCACCTAATTTAAGCATGCTCCAAGTCTAAATGTGGAATATTTAAATGGTTTATTTGCCAATTAAATTGCCCAACTTTAGTGTTTGAAATAATAACTTAAACAATGAATAAAAAAGTAAGGATGGTAGCGAGAAAATTTCCGTTTATCTTTGCCGTTTCTGAACCACCTAAATAAAATCTTAACCTTATTTAATATTTGTGAAAAAAATAAAATTGAAGGTTGACAAACAACCACTTAAATTAGCGACATTGTTATTATCTAATATAACACTTTCAGGGCCCCACCTTGTGTGATGATCTAAGTTATGCAAATTTTTTCTTGCAAAATGAAAAGATATTAAATTCTTAAAAAAAAAACATTTGTCATGGTGGCCGGAAATAAATTAAGACGTAAAAAGGTTAATTAATTAGTGTTTTATGCGATAAAGCAAATTTTTCCGCTTGACAATTTTTTAAACACGGAAAACAAAATATTTATGTCTACCGGTGTATACAGGCTGTTTCACGTAATTTTACGAGGCCTGCTCCTGTAAGATGCAATCAATAATACATATTCCGATACGAACTCGATTACAAATTTTGAAAAATTGGATAATCTTTTCTAGTTTGTTCACCCTTTAAAAAATTACAATGTTTTTAGTTAGTTAGTGATTAAGATAGATAAACTGCAATCATATTCATGCCGTCTCTTGATAGAACAAATGATAATTGTTTCTGAAAAACTGCAGCTTATGACTATTAATGAAACAGTGATTAGTTTGACAACTACTGTCATGAGTTTCCAAAAATTAAATAATTAAATGTGTATTTTTTGTATCCAGTGTTCTGTGATTTTTGTATATTTGGGTGCGTACATTAGGCGCAAGCCTCGTAAAGTTATGTGAAACACCCTGTATATTTTTTTTACTTCTTTTATTTGAGGTTAAAAAACTTGGATCTATTATTTTATGTAAATACATTTTTTTCACAAAGAAAAAAGGTTGTAGCAGAGCGTGGTTTCGATCCACGGACCTCTGGGTTATGGGCCCAGCACGCTTCCACTGCGCCACTCTGCTTATGTTTTCAACTTTAACATACTCGCTTTAACACTTAAATATTAGAGAGTTTTTGCAAATCGTTCAAAAATTTTACGTATTATGACAAATGGCTATTGCAAAGAATTAAAAAAATAAGTCGTTTTCGTAAACGAATTGACGGAATATGCATATCGCCCTTGAAAGACATATTAAATGTTAAAAAGTAACCAAAACGTTGACTAACGAATTAAACTAAGCGACTTGCAAAAACTTTGTAATAGTAAAACTGAGTAAAACAAACGCGTTTTAAATTTATTTAAATTTCATTCCCTTTGGGATTCGGTTGAGCGAACGTTTGCAGTCGAGGCGTTAGCGAAACACGAAAAAATCTTTCTGTTTTCAGTGAAATTTACTATTTTTTCTTCAAATGCATAATAGTATATAATTATGTAACAAATGCTATAAACGCCACTTTAGACATGAGTTTTATTAGGCACGATTGAAGCGCAGCGGAGCGAGTGTTTAATAAAACGAATGTCTAGAGAAGTTTATACACGTGTGGCATACCATACTTTTTCTACGACCACCACAAAAAAAATTACTTAAATTTAGAATTTGTTACAGAACTGACAGAAAGTTAACTTCAGCCCGTGACTAATACTACAGTTACTATTAGCAACGTAATTAATATGCATATTAGTCAAGGCCTGTCAAGATGTATACTGTAAAAGGTCACTTGGCGTCATGTAAAACATATACGATAATCCGTGTTTTAGATGTGGAAGTAGAAAAAATGTATTTGATCCTTTTATTAGTGACCACGTTAAACTCACTTTTAGAAATATAATATTGAAATAGGAATGTAATGTTAATACATAACTAAATATTGATTCTCAACTGTAATATTGAATGAATGAACATTTTCAGAGTAATTTATTGTAAACACACTTCATTTCAAAACCCTTGGTAAGCAAATTCAAAGAGTCCTGTCAATAGCGGCTTTTGCAACTTCTGTTACTTCAGGAAGTGTACTAAAAATAAAAATTGTTCGACAATTGTCAGTTCGTGTGCAAACACTGAAATTTAGAAACTGTGCAAAAAATAAAACGAAAAGAAAAGTGTACACAATGCAGTGTATGTTGTACTCAGCTTCGCTTCGTGCCGCAAAATTCGGTCTCGTACCTGAAAAATAATTTGACAGCGCACTTGTATTGAAAATAACTATTTAGATTCACTTTTATAATAAGTACCTCTATATTACACTGATCTAAAACCCCATATCTTTATTAGCCCGCATACGTCTTGGACAGTACGGTCAGTACGGAATGGATGTAATTTTTTAATAAATTTCAACACTCGCTTTCGTGACTTGTATACTTCTCGTCACGATATTTGAACTGTCGTAAATCTTAAGTCGGGTACCCGAATTACTCTTAACAATAGAGACATTTGGGTTGTTGTAAATAATCCAACAGTAAACACCATCTGGGACACCAGATCAGAATGGTCCGGACTTCAATAATTTTTCAATTTGCAATAGTTTTGAATGTTATGTTAAATAAAAGATTTTACAAAATTATAAAAAGAAACAATATGTTGTATTTTAAGAAAATGTACCTACAATAAGAACAATAAAGATATAAACTTTGAAACAATTTTGCGTGAATTAATAAATTAGTTTGTTGAAGTTCACCTGTTCACCACACCTTGTTCCTGTTAACTCTATTATAAATTACAGACACTAAATTAAATCTGAATCGTACCAATAAAAAAGAGATTGCAAATTCTATTTAGCATGAAAATCCCAGGTATTCTAAATGGTGACGTTCTTTGAATAATAATGGCATTATTTAGCATTTTGTGTCAACAATATAATACCAAAACTGTCATGATTCATGAGGTTGTTCTCTTATTAATACTATGAGATTTCAATAATAATATTACAGCTTTTGGGACAAAATGGCAGATAGGGAAGTAATTGTCGCCTCCTACACAGTCACGTAGCACTCGTAACAGGATAACAACTATTCTGAGTCACAAAGGTCCGAGTAATTTGTTATTTCTGGTAATATCTGCTTAATTAGATAAAATTTGAGAGCGAGTAGGAGTCTAACAATAAATTAAAATAATAAATAGCTCATTATAAAACCTGAATCTGTTCTTTAAGAGATAAATTTTTATCTCTATTAATAGCTACGGACAGGTTACAATGACGTAATGAACTGCAAGTTATAATTTACATTTCTACAATGAATTATCATCTTTTGTGGCGGCGAAGCTTTGTCAAATCAGTTAATAAAGTATGTACCTAGTGAAATCATTGTTAAAACGAGAGATGTGTCAATAGAATTAGTTCATAAAGTAATCATGAGAGGAAATGGATCTAGACCACAAGCTGTTATTATTTTTAACGATAAAGTAAGACCTTCCGGGCTTATAAAATAAAATATTTAATTAATTTTTGCTTCAAGAAATAAAAATGACACATTTATTTTTCGACATACTATTAAAACACCGGAAGTTGAAAGTGAATGTTGAATAGATGATTATAATAACTGACTTAATTAATTAAATAATAAAATTATTGCTCATAATAATATGATATGCGTTATAACTCATATGTAATTAAGTCGTTCATTAAAAGATTTTTTCAAGATAAGAGTTGCTTAATCGGAAAAACTCATTTTTAATGTTGTTCAAATCAAATTGATTTTTTGGTATTAAATAGACTAATGAATCTGTCTCCAAAGATGAAAACTATTGATTCTGCCTGTGAGATTTACTCATGAAACTTATATATGCACTTTTTTTGTTTTTTCTTTTTTCTTTGAGAGTTGATTAAATAACGAATTAGAGCAGCCACTTTTTTGAAACAGTAGGTCAAGAAATTAATTAAAAATGTATGACAAAAAGTTCAATGGACCTCACCCTTTGCTTTCATCAAATTTTAACTGTAATGTGCTGTTTGGACTTCGTTTTAAAATTACAGATTTGGATAGTGTCATTACAGTTTTTAATACAATACAATACAATTTTATATTCTCTATGTTATTTTTAAAAGAAGGTTTTAACTTGGAAGAAATAAAAGACAATAATTGTGAGTTTGTAAGCATCGCGTTATAAATTCTCTTGGATCGATAACGGACGCCAAGTCGGCCAGTGGGTAAACAGTTAACAGTGCCTAAGGTCTCCCAACATAATATTCTATCACCTATAATGAACAAGCAAGCAGCTTCGCTTTATAACACTGTGAAATATTAAAAAGTTTGCTTTTCCATGAGTAAGATTCTTTCGAATAAAAAGCTGGTTAAATTAATGATTAACGTTAATAAGGTAGTTTTTGAGTTGGTTTTGTTTGTAAAAAAACATAAAAAAATCGGAATCTAAATTCAAAAAAGCTCAGGCATTACAATACATATTTATGTAACTGTTTATTCAAGTACCTTTATTAATTTTGCAAATGTTAGTAACATTAGTAGCTAAGCCATAATAAAATATGCAAGTTTGTTAACACTGCTTTTTCTTAATAAACAATAAACTGACCCAACAAGGTAGAAGAAAATGAGAATTTTGCTTTTGTTGAAATTTTGAAATGTAGGATATAAAATACATAATCCAACCCTAAATTTTTGAGTAAATCATATGTGAAATTCCAAATTATAAAAAACATAGGTTGTTAATTTTAGTATAGGTACTGGGTGAATAAAAAGTATGGAACCAAGCATTTTTTGCCAAAATTAATTACTTTATAAAAAAAAAATTATTTGTAGAGTGTAAAGTATGTACTATAAAAATGTATTCGTTTTTCAGAGTAAAATTTTTCGAAATTTCTTTTTGTTTTTAAGTTTTGAAAAAAACATATCTTCTTGGTGACTATACAACTTCTCATTGTGATCCTCGTGCATTTGTAGTACTCGCCACTATCACAATGAAAGTATTTGTAACACTTGTTTTTTAATATACTATTTTAAAATGGCAACCTACTATGACAATATTTTTATTAAAAACTATGAGCTACAAATTAAAAAAAAAATGTTTTTTGTCAAGTAGTTTTTTTTTAAAATAAATTCTTAAAGTTGTCTTCCAAGCTCATCACGAAGATTTTCCGAACTTAACCGATGTAATCGTTTCATACATTTGGACGTAGGACACGGTTTTTTGTGCAGGTAACTACTTAAACGTGGTTCCGGATAGAACAAAAAATCCAAAAAGAACTCACTTTCTTTTATAAATCACCTCTAAGTACCTGCACAAAAAACAGACCTGTCCTATGACCAAATGCATAAAACGACCACTTCGGTTAAGTCCGAAAAATCTTTGTGATGAGCTTGGAACTCGGAACGCTACTTTAAAAATTATTAAAAAAATATTTGTTAAAATAGGTATTTATTATACAAAACGATAACCAATCTTTGTCGTCGTGTATAATATTTCGTTTTATTTTGTACTCACCTACCAGAATTTCTTGAATATAAACAGTAGATAAAAATTACTTTATTTCACTAGACGATAAAAGACTACTTTGCCTACTGAAATTAGTTGATAAAAGCACTCTTTAACGCTGAGTACAAAATAAAACAATTTTATTTCATTAAAAGTCATTTTTAATTTAAAGAAATTTCATGGTGAATTGTCATTAAAAAAATTTTTGGCCAAAACTCGAAAACTCAGACATTTTGAAAAATTTTATTCTTAAAAAACGATCACATTTTTATGGTACTTTAAACAGCACTATTTTCTTCCACAAAATAATTAGTTTATGTAAAAAACGCTTGGTTTCATACTTTTTATTCACCCGGTATATTTTTTAAGTACATAAAGGGTCAATCATAGGAGAGTTACGTCTGAAACAATTTGGGCAGTAACCCATTATACAATTCACATAGGCGTCTAGCTTCCTCATTTTTAAAAATTATAAAACTGAATCCAAGAATACTTTGCATATCTTTTCATTTTAACATTTTAAAAGTAACAGTCAATTTGCGTTAATACAATGTATTATTACCAAAATAACGAAACAGTGGGTATGCTCTTAATCCAGGGAGAATGCGAGAAAAATACTGCTACGGTAGCAGCTCTGTACTTGGACAGGTATCCAAATCGAATGCATCCGGTTCTTGAAACATTTAGAAAACTGGAAGCCAAGTTACGATAAGATTGGCCCCCAATGAAAGACCCCGTCAGAGGACTGCTATTGGCCCAGGAAATGAAATTAGAGTCCTTAAAGCACTACTCAATTACTTGTCAGTTTGACGACTCACTCATTTTCATCCAGCTCACATTGATTACTGAATAAATTTAAATAAAATATTATATCCAGTTACATACGCTAAACATATTTTTGGTTGCAAACTAATTAATTTTCAAAGTAACTCTCCTGTGACTAACCCTGTATAGTACATTTCTACAGTGAGCGGCAAAATTATGGAATAATCTTATTTATTAAAAATATTTTGTTTTGGCAAAATGCTCGAACGGGTTAATTTTGTTTTTAATGATAGAACGTACAACGTACTGCCAGCAGGACGGCCCGTACTACTCGTCCTACCGTTTTTAAATGCTTACTTTAGAACTTTCCGTACTGCTAGCAGGACTGCTATTTAGACGAAAAAAAAGAGATTTTTTTAACCTGTCTGAACATGTTTGTTTCGTCTCGATACGACCATTTTTACCAGTCATGGGTGAGATTAGTAAAGATACGCGTGTCGCTATTAGAGCGACGATATTTGACGCTCTGAGCAGTGCCAACTCGTGAAACAGGCTCCATTTTGGAGAAAATTTTGCTCCTGCCCTACTTACTTATATACGTGTTTTTTTATAATTTGTTTTAGCATCATTACTACATCTAAATTTTAAAATAATTTCACAAATTTTATCACTTATTATTACAAATTTTTATGTGTTTTATCACCTTTAAGTATATTTTTTATCAATTAGATTGAAAATAATAAAAGCTTAAATGGCTATAGTAGTTGAATATACAGGGTGCGCCAGAACTCGCGCCCCAGAGAAAAATGTCAAATGCCGGAGGCAATAGGTCACCAAAAAGTGGAGCCGAAGAAGTAATTTTTGCTTGCATAAGAAAGTTATTAGACTCTTAAATCCACCAATCCCAGAAGGGCACCTCAAGGTGTGACTGAAAAATTATATCCGTTGCTAGGTTACGAAAATAATACCAATTTAGCCAGAATTTAAAAAAGTAGCTGGTCTACTGTAATTTTGCGTTTGACATATATCGTGATGTGGGTGACATAACTTGCTAGTTTTCAGTATTTTTCTCGCTGAAGAGGTTGTACACGAGTATAATGAGACAGAATCGTTAATTATTATCAACCATTATCAAAAATTATTGAAACATTCTGGAAATTCCTGATGAACCGCGACTTCTCTAAAACTTTTTCACAGGTATTGTTCCTTCTCAACTTTTTCTTCGATCTGATACAGATTAACAAACCGATAAATGAATTTTGGAGCTTGAAAACTAGTGTATTATCCTTATGAAACAAAGAAGCAAGTGAGAGTGAGAGACCAGAAAAACATGAAGTAAGTACGCAAGTTTCCTTATTTACTTTAATGCAAAATTAACAGGAAAATGTACTTTTTATAAGAAATTGTGCTTAAATAAAACAGGTTACTGATTTTAATATCAAAATTGTAGTTTTACTCTCGTATTTAGGCATTTTTGCCCAGTAGAAATTCTAACCTCAAAATTTCAACAATTTATTGTTGTTTTCTTCCACTAACATGAGCTTACTATAACCCCTTGGCTGTTTTTTCATAAAAAAAATCCAGAAGAATGTTGCGATAGGGTTTGTATTTAGTACGAAAAGTTAGCATTTTTGCTAATGTTTTAATTCCGAGGGCATTTCAGCAACGCTTTTCGGTGAATTTGTGGGCTGGTCTTCTGGGGAATCATGTGGTCTGTCAATAATATCAACTAATTTCAACATAACGTGACTCCTTTTCTAAAAAGTACATTTTTCTGATAATTTTGCACTAAAGTAAATAAAGAAACTTGCGTTTCATGTTTTCATGGTTCTTCATGTTTTTCTGGTCTCTCACTCTCGCTTGCTTCTTTGTTTCATGAAGATAATGCACAAGTTTTCAAGCTCTAAAATTCATTTATCGGTTTGTTAATCTGTATCAGATCGAAGAAAAAGTTGAGAAGAAACAATACCTGTGAAGAAGTTTTACAGAAGTCGCGGTTCATCAGGAATTTCCAGAATGTTTCAATAATTTTTGATAATTGTTGATAATAATTAACGATTCTGTCTCATTATACTCGTGTACAACGTCTTCAGCGAGAAAAATACTGGAAACTAGCAAGTTATGTCACCCACATCACGAAAATTAATAAATGTCAAACGCAAAATTACAGTAGACCAGCTACTTTTTTAAATTCTGGCTAAATTGGTATTATTTTCGTAACCTAGCAACCGATATAATTTTTCAGTCACACCTTGAGGTGCCCTTCTCGGATTGGTGGATTTAAGAGTCGAATAACTTTCTTATGCAAGCAAAAATTACTTCTTCGGCTGCACTTTTTGGCAACCTATTGGCGCCGGCATTTGACATTTTTCTCTGGGGCGCGAGTTCTGGCGCACCCTGTATATACTCTGGAAAGTCTGAAAACATGTAGGTATGCACCTACTTTAAATTTTAATTTTTGTTTTTGTACAAAAATTTTTTTTAATAAAATTATTATTTAGATGGTATTCCTGCGAAGACAAATTTTTATAAAACCGTTTATCTTTTTCAAATAAATTTATTAAAACAGTTTTTTTATCTGCACCACTCGCCTCCCCTGGTTGAAAACGCTCGAATCAGTTCAGTTTGTCACGTGACTACATAGTGAGTAAAGTCCTGCTAGAAGGACAAGTCCATTTAAAAGCTAGTCCTTCTAGCAGGACATTACATAATGTACAAAATTCTTCCAGAAGCGCTTCCAGCAGGACAATGCCTTGTACGTTCTATCATTAAAAGACACAAAATCTTCAATTCACTTTATCTAAACTTGGACGAAATCGTAGATTTTAGGGGGTGAAATGTTAGTTAAGACAGCCTGTAGTTATAATATCTATACTTCAGGAATTTTCTATTGCGATACTGACAATGCCGCACCTGAGTTTTTGGGGACGAAATAAGTCCTAAACTAATTGGCAATAGTAAAGTTCTGAGATATACAGGGTGCGCCAGAACTGGCGCCCTAAAGAAAAATGCATATAAGGTAAGATACAAGGAACATGGAAAAAATGCTAAAAAAATTTTATCTATAAAAATTTCGAAGTTATGAGAGTTTAAAGTTTTTATTTTGACTATATTTACTTCTGTTGGAAAAATAATTTTCCAAGTTTTTTTGCTATAGGCTATTAAAAGAGGAAACAAGGAAGCTGTATCCTAAATTCTAACACTGTTCAATGTTATTTGTGGCTTTTATTGGCAAAATGTTTGTCCCTTTATTAAATAATTGTAAAAAAACATATACAAGATCACCAGTATCATAAAATAGATATAAAAAATGTCAAATGTCTAAAAATAAATGTCAAAATTTTTTGACAGATAGAATTTTTTAAACATTTTTTTCATGTTCCTGGTATCTTACCTTACTTGAAAATTTTCTCTGGGGCGCGAGTTCTGGCGCACTCTGTATATGTATCCATGACGCGGTACATGACGATAGTACCACATTTTAGTTTTTTTTTATCAGTATAACGCGCCTTATCTAAAACGCGTTCAGTGTTGCCACCTTCCTTCGAAATTCTGATTTTTCTATTGTTACAATTTCCGAAAAATATCTTTAGCAGTTTTTGTTTGGTTTGTGCAGGCGTGCGTCCCCACAACTTTGTCAAAGTGATACGACTAGTGTTTTGCAGCCACCGGCAACGTTGCATTTCACTGACAGTACTTGCGGCGTCGTGGGCAAGTGTAGTTCGTTTGCCTTCGCCTTGAAACATCATCGAATCAACGGAGCCCCCATACTGTCAAATCGCGTCTACATTTTCCAAAAACGAATCGAACCCGAAATGAGGTAAAGTGGCGAATAGACCCGATACGTACACGTGCTGTTCGCGTTCGTGTCCAGTATTGATTTTTATTTCTAACCTCTCAGTGATTCACTCCATCCAGTTCACCCTAGAATTAAAATAATTTACAGTGTGTGTGTGTGTACTGTGTGGCGGAGGAGTGCGACATTGTCAACAGTGCTGTGGCAAAGGTTGTTTGATGTGCGAAATTGACGTTCAGCTGGTACCTAGTTGGTTTTATTGTTAACAATTTTATCATGATTCTAATGCTAGCGATTCGGAAGTTTTAATTTTGTGGTGAGTTTCGAGTGGTTTTTGAAAATTTGAGAGTGTCGAGAGGTCTTCCTGGAGAGGTTTTTTGAGTTTTCCTCTTGTTGGGATGACTTTTAAACTAGGTTACTGCACCTGCTTTTTGACACAAGGACGGCGGAAATTTTTCAAATGTCACTTAAACTGACAGTGACGTGTCAAAACAATAAAAATTTGATAATTTTTATATTCATCCAGAGCACTTAAATGAAATTAAAGAAGATGTAACGGATTCTTTATTTTAAAATAATTGCGGCATCGATAGGTTTAAATCAGATTTGTTTATTTATCTAACCATGAAATTAATTTAAATTGCAAGTTGCCATGATTTCGTCAGAGGCAATCCAAACTTTGGTTATGCATCTTAGAAACTATTACCTTTTAAATTTATTTATTTTTGCACAAGTTGTGATCAGTAGAGTGTTAAGAAGTTATTAATACAACAAAATATAAATATTACCCTACAATATACAGTTTTAGATGTTTATAACTTTTTTTGAGTTGTGAATGCTTCAGTTGTAATGTCCAAGTCATGTCATTGTTAAAAAAAATGGTAAAAATTATGTGTGAAGAGTTGACGACTAAAACTTATGTGTATTTTCTTGTTTTCTTTATTTGTTATTTAAAAAATGGCATCTTGTAAAATCAGAGCCTATTTTAAAGTTCGTTTCATTTTTAAATTAAAATTAAAATTAAATTGTCGAATAATGTTGGCATAAATCTAAATTACTCTAAAAATCTGGACTGAGTAAAGGGTCACTCAACTGTCAAATTATTTTGTTTCACTGAAACAGCGGCGCGTTTGTTTTAAAACCAAACAAAGAACATCTTTTTCTCACTTTCTATGGTGTTCAAAACTAGGTAGTAAAAATGAATTTGAACAGTGCGAGAAACATTTTTATTGTTTATAGCTTTTGTTTTATCACATAATTGATTACACGTTATCATTTTTTATTAAATTAGTTAGTGTAAATCTTGTTTAGTTCTGTTTATTGTGAAAAGTTCTATGAACTTCTAGAATTTTTTCCCAAAAGTAAATAATAATTAATAATACTTGTTGGCAGAACTGACTCGAAATTTCATGAAACTGGTTTATTTTGTTTATGAATAAAATGTCAACAATGCACAAAAAATTGTTTCCTGAGATGGTCTTGTAAATCGAAATTGTTGACTGAACCTGCTTCGCGGAGATCTGTCACCAGGGTCAGGTTTAACGCTCTCATTTTCTCGTTTCGAGGGTGTAATCAGGAAGTCATGACAGCTTTAGCACGTCAATAAACTCATCAATTACGCAATTTTTGTAATTCAGTCGTAAATAATCGCTTTTTACATATTTCACTGATTCATGGTTATTGCCAATGCTAAATCGTGGTGAACACTACCAACCTCAATTTCGACAATCGAAATACCCATTTGTTCATTATTTTGCCCACGTAAAACACCGCTAAAGCATTTTTCGAAGCACGTGACTTTATTCCATATTAGGTGAAAGTAAACAAAAGTGGTTTGCGCCAAAGGAAACTAGTCCAACAGCTTTTTACCGGGGCAAATATGAATCGTGAACTATTAGATAATGATTTACGAAAATTCGAGATTTTTTCCAAGGCGAATTTATTTGACAGCTGAATCGATTGACCGGTTACGTAACAATTTTAACGCGTGAAATTGCCGTTTAGTATGTAGTCTAGAGACATTTTTACCAAAGTTTGACCAAACAAGAATTTCTTTCTAATTTTTAATTAAACAAAGGTTTTGTGTTTTAAGGAAGCTGCACTGATCGTTTTAAAAGCACTGCTTTAGTCTTGTTGGCACCACAATATGGTCTTGGCGATGTCATGGTCAGTCAAGACGAATTTTTTTATTAAGTTCCGGCAAAATCTAATTTTGACTTTTTTTCTGTTAATTAAAGTGTTTTGTTGATTGGGATTTTTCGACTTAATCGGTACTTTAATTATATTAGAAAAAACTTGAATGCTTCAGATATTTGTAGGCATACAATTATGTACTTTATTCTTGATTTAAAAATTCTAATTGCTTTCGACTTATTTGATTTCTATTGTTCAACGATACCGGTGTTTAGGTATATTAATGGCGATTTTATGACAACTCATTTTGATAAGAATTGAACACGTTTTTAGGTTTTTTTTGTCAAAATTTTACATTTTATATTTTTTTTCAGAAAACTATGCTTTGAATAATGGATTTTGATAAGGATCCCACCCTTCAGGAATGGACCCGCGAGCAACCCTTATCCGTCCTGGCCCTTGATAGTGCTGATAGGGCCGTCCTTCGAATTGCAGGTAAACAAGTATTTTTAGACAGTTTGCGTGATGGATGCATTATCGCGAATTGTTTTGTGGGCGTTTTTGACAGTTATCTGCGTTTTATTATAAAAATTTGATTTTGTTTTACACATTGCTTGGTTAAATAATTAGATATAATTACTTGAACTAATTACTAATTAGCTAATGGGGATGTGGAGATGTTATAAATAATAATTGATATGTGTGGGTCTGACTTTCTAAATTTTGTTAAAATGATTCGGATTAAGTTACGATTTGTCATTTGGTAAGAATAGGGAGAATTTTTTCGTATAGATACACTTGTCGTGTTGTTCAGTGAAACTCCGGAAATGCTTCAGATAGCCCAGTTTTGATTCACTTACCTCACAAATGTACATACATAATTGTGAATCAGAAGATGGGAGGACATTTTGGCTCTCATGGGAAAATCCCATTCTGATTCTTAAAATACATTCTAAAGAAATTTAGTGACTAAAATTATACACCTTGTTAAAATTAAATTCGTGGTCTATTTCAAAATGAAACCTCAAGCAAGAATAAATATACTTGAGCAGCAATACACAATTGAAATTCTTCAGATTACGGGACATGACTTATTGACGGGTAGTATGCCGTTTATTGTTCAAGTCTTGGAGCGCTTTTTGACCTTCCTATATTGTTTGCAAGAGAGACAGATTTTTTATTAGTCGTCAAAAATTCCAGTTCAAAAAACTTTAAATTACTCATTAAAACCTCATAGTGTTGTACCACCAACAGTAGCAAATATTCATGCGTTTTTTTTCTTTACTAAGAACAGCCTTGGCGGCATGCATCTCATAGACAACCTTCACGCTCGTGAAATAAACCCATCAAAATGATTGATAAAAAATTTGAACCAGTTCTTTCGACCTTCACCTCACGAACACCGGAAGTAAGAAAACGTAAACTTCCCATCGTTACACTATAATAATTTCTTGGGTGTTTTCTTCATCGGCAAGTTACATGAAGCGATTATTATATCGTTTAGTTTCCAATCAAGGTACGAGTAAAACAGGTTAATTTGCGTGCAAAGGGTGATCGATGTGGAAAATTAACCTAGTGAAACTAAATTAAGGAGAGTTGAGAAGGGATAGGTACGAGTGGATGCGAGTTTTTCTCGTTCTGAGATCGTTTACTATTAAAACTAATACAAGTGTAGCAATATTATTAACAAAACATTGCTAAAGTTAGTAAACAAAATAAAATTCTACAATCGGGGTAACTACAGACTGTCTCAACTAGGATATTCTCCTGAAAATGGGCTATTTGAATCAAAATATGTCTTGTACCTATAATTTTTTTGGGACATGCCGTATTTTAAAGTCCAGTTGTGTATGTATTTATTGCGTACTTCTTCCGTAATTTTTAAAATATGTTTTTTTTTTAATTCGATGCAAAATTATAGCAGATAATTTTGTTCTGGTATGTTGGCTATTATAATTAAGATCAAAGCGGCATCCAGACAACACATACTGTGGTTGGCATAACTAACAAGTCGTATTAAAACTGTTATTAAGGTATTAGAATTGAATAAAAAACACATCAAAGATGAAAGATTTAAAAAGAAAACCCTTCGAGTGAAACATTAATTGCGTTAATGGAAATGAAATTGTAATAAGCGTTTGCGAAATGGAAAGTTATTAAATTACAATAACAAAGGATTAAAAATAAATATTGTTTTGTGTTTTTCTCTATTCAGTAGGTACCCATCTGCTGATTTTCCATACATGACAGGCGTGCTCCATTTACTCATAATTCCACGAAATGATGGGGAAATGGTGCAATTAAACACAGTTAGTTTGAAATTACGTCCAATTAGCGTCTTTGCATACAGTGGAAGTATTAAAATTCCAACCGACTTGTAGAAAGATCAACAAAATTGATAGTTTTGTTTTTTCATTAGTTCCATAAAGACACAATTATGTAAACTGGCAACGTCAACAAAATGCTTTCAGACACTCAATTAAAAACACCCGTAACAGGTTTTGTCCTAACCTTAGTTATATTCGAGAATAAACTTTAATTACTTAATTGATATTGCTCGTTGTACACTTGCGATTTGCCTTCAATTAGCACCACAGTGCGATGTTAATACTGGGTTTTTGTCATTGAATCTGCAAATGTGACAGGAAGCTTCCAGTTATCCTGCTAAAACGATATTCCTGCAAGACGTGCTCATTTTAAAAATTGTATTGTCACGTAAAGAACGAATTTATGCCAATGATGAGTCGAGTGTTTACTTTGAGATCATTTCATTACGATCATGAGTGTTTGATGGGACAAAGATCTGGTCGTTCAGCTGTCCACTTGATGAAATAATTTGTTTAAACAGCTGTTTGACACTTTTGTCAAAATTTTGAAATGTTAGCACGTCTTTTGATTTTAATGTTTGTTATTTATTTGTTGGTCAAGACCGTGGGGAGACAAAATCCTAAAGTGGCACTGATCGTGATTTTGATTTTTGTGATTCTGTTATTGTAACGAAAGAGGAAGTGTTGAAAGCCTTAAAAGGAAGCAATGTGACTCGATAGAATTTGAAATCGTTGTAGTTGAAGTAGTGCCACCACATTCAAAGAACCAGCGGATGTTGAAACCTGTTATGGTCATTAGAGACGATTGATAACAAAATTATACCGTCACAAGTGGCGAAGAATGTAATAAATCTTTTATTTTACTTTGACTGTTTATTATATCGATAAAAAGATTAAAAAACAGTACCAATTATAACTTGTCTTTTTGGTCTCATTTTTGTTTTCATTTTTGTCTTTGCGGCTCATCTATAATGTTGATGTCACGATTTTAAATCACTTTACTCGTTCCACGTCGTTGCTTTTGGTCGTGAGTCTATAGATACGCTCGAAATTTTCTAAGGTATCTGATAGTTTTCCTGATAGCTTCGCAGGCATGATTGAGTAAAATCACATGACATCAAAATAATTGGCTAATTAAAGTGCTTTTAGATTTTTCTAATACCTACCACACGGTACTAATTGGCACTTCCTCAGTTTGTTAATTGGTATCATAATAAATTAAAATTGTCACTTGTTTTGGTGTTGATTGTTTGGCAAAGCAACATCAAAGAGCAATTCGAGCGATCGTGATAAAAATAGTACGACCTTTGCGATCACTCATTTGTCATGTAACCTCTGTTGTAGTTATCTTATTTTGATCTTGTACCACAAACCGATTACGACAAAGTGTTTATTTTGACAGGTTTTTTTGCACATGTACGACTAGCTAAACATACTCGTACACTACTACAAATCGTTGTTTGTTGAGAAAAGTGTTTGCAAAATAATTCAACCTTGATGTGACAAAATCAAGTCTCTCATGTTGACTAATTTCAAAGTTTGAGCATTATAGTGTAAGTAATTTGGTCGTAACTCTAAACTTAATTGCGTGTTTATAACCTATATAAGATTTTCTTCGGTTATGAATGAACCGAGATAAACGTGGTAAAATATGCAAAGAATTCTGCTGACTCCAACTTTGATTATCAAGAAAAAACAGATCATGTTTTAACTTTCTCTGAAATATAAGTTTGTTAGTGTAAATCTTGGATTCGTCTGGAGAGCTAGACATGGCTCCGGTTCTCACGTTTTCTTTGTCTTGTCTGTCACCTCATGTAAATAATTGCAACTCGGTTTGTTTTATGAGATTAGTGTATTTCATAAATGAGAAACAAAAATTGTGTTTTCTTTTGTTTTAATTGAAATATATATGTGATTGACCACTAATTAACTTATATGCCAATGCCATGGGAACGAAATTGTACTTGCATGTAATAATAATAAAATTAAATATCAAGGAATTTGCTGAAAATTGGCGACTTTTATGTAATTCTCTTTATGATTTTATTAGCCTATTAGTCGTTCCACTTTTCTTATTGTGAATATTGTGGGTACTAGACCAATAGAATACGAAAGGCAAAAGATAAGAATTGGCATAAAAATGAGTCAAAGAGCTCTAGGTTAAAGGTGAAATGTATAAAATGACAAAGTTTTAACAAAACTCTCATTTCGTTTTGTTTTAGTAATTTGATAGTATAACCTGATTCTAGTCTAGACGTGAATTTTTAACTAAAAACGAAAGTTTGTTCTATTAAAATGATACCTACTTACGTAATACGTGGAGGTCATTGTTTGACGTTTTGAAGATTTATATCTTAATTTATTTTGATGGGATTTGTAATGGGTTTGCAAGAACAGTAGTTAGGAAGTTAATGAGCAGTCATGTTTCTTAGTGGTCGATTTGAAGAGATGATTGATTGATGATCATTGGAATTGAATGCAATGTATCTTATTCCTGTTATCAAAATTTATTATAGGTATCCAAAAAATACGGGGTGTTCTGTTTTTATTGTTATAAATTTAATTACGTGATAAAGTATGTATTCAATTTTAGTACAATAGTTTCCTATAAATGTGTATCAAAAATACGAGGACTATGTAAGGGAGCTAAACCCCCTAAAAAGCATGCGTTTTTTAATGTTATTTTTTTAATATTTCAGAAACCATTTTAGAAACAGTTACAAAATTTGGTACAGCTGATAATTTTTATAGATCTAAACGAATTCAAAGATAAAAAGTTAACAGTTTTAATGATGGGCGTCCTTAACTGGGGGTATAAAGTAAAAGTACTCAGTAACTATTTTGGGTGTATGTTCTTGCCACTTTCAGCAACAGAATCCTAAATTCCATAGTTTCTCATAAAAAAGAGGTCTGTCTCTTCCTTATTTCGATACACTTACGTTTTTGAGTAAAATCAAATTAAAATTTATGTTACAGATCATATAGACAGAATTAAAGTCTAAAATTAATTTCTTTTACTCATTACCCTCCCAGTTTAGAGCGTCCTTGATTAAAAATTTTGACAATAATTTAATTTTAATCACCTGTTTGAATATTGTTTGTTGTAAAGTAGGGTTAAAAACCAGATTTTCTGAAAGTTCGATATAGTGAAAACCACTGAAACATATAGATATTGTTCTCCACCATATATTTACAGCTTTCAGGGGCCCTATTTTCTATAAAAAAATATTATCAAAAGATAAAGGAAGCGCAATTAAAATTCACACAAAATTGCTTATAGTTTTGTTATTTTCACGCCAAGACGATAACACTGAAAACCGTGACTATTGCCGACCCCTTGTTTGATTCTTTATATCAAGGACGCACTTTGTAGTTTTTCCAAAAACTACCTTAAATTGGTACACTTTGCCTCCTAACGATACCCTTGTATCAACACGCATTCGTTTAGGCTTCTCTGCAAAACTTTTAATTTTTCTGCTTTTTGTAATTACGACTTTCAAGCAGTGTGAGGCCAACTATGTTTGGGTTCAAGGCAACTATTGTCAAGATGCTACATTTTGTGTGAAATCACGAAATACAATGTGAGAAAAGAGGAAACCTTTGAAACAACCTAAATTCGATCACTTCTCGTTTCTTATTCAGCGTTGCCGTTTCTTTTCTTCCGGCTCTCCTCATTCTTGCCGCAAAAAGCTTTGTTCATTGGCATGCCACCTGTTGGGTCACCCACATCCGCATGCGAACAAGAAACCCTTTCCGTGTCTGTCAGCCCCATCTTTGTTCTTCGGTACAGCAAGCGGCAACTTATTGCACCGGTTGGGTCCTTGACCTTGGTCGATGGTGCACATCATTTGGATTCTGCATGTCGTAAATGGACCATTACGCAATTTGTGAATTAATTCATTCATAGTATGCAATGGCATGGGCGGGCAGTACGATTTTTCTATCGTAGTTTACACTGAATATTTATTTTATTGGTCTTTTTCTTTACAATTAATCTCAATTGTGAACGGTGCTTTCAATACTGAATTGTAACTCATTTTATGTAATCTAATTATGTATTCAGACATGTCATCATTTCGCGTGGCAAAATGAGGTTTTTTCACTTGATGAAACTGATCATTTTTTTTAACTGAGAGCTTCTTTCATAAATGTAATTGTAATTCTATGGATTATGAAGAATGTATTTGATATCTACGTTTTAAAATTCACCGACACTAAAATATAGGTATGGTGTAGTTAGGTAAACTCGATTAGATAAACATTTTTAATAAATGTTTTTCGGTTTTGTGAAATACGTGGTTGGAACCGCAATTTAATACATATGCATTTTTTTATTTTTTATTATCCGTCATTTTTTAAGTTAAAAATGACTGTCATATTGTTGAATAAATAATTTATAAGTAACAGTTGTGTTGTATTACTTTTGGCACTTTTTATTATAGTAGTAATTTAACTTTTTTTACCACAACAATGTCTTTTAGGATGATGTATTATCATTGTGATGAAAGAAAAACCACATATGAGACCTTTTGACACGTAGTTGCAATAAAATAATTCATACTCACCTCCTACTTACCCCATAAATTCGGCGGTCACCCTCCGACACGTATCACGCGAAAAATCACCACGAAACAAATTCGGGTCAACATGTTATCTCGAAATACCATCTTTAAATTCGTTAGCCTAAATTGAACTTTTTTCAGTCAGGAAATGTGGGGATTACGACTCTTGCCACTTGCCATGTTTTCACTAAGACGCCGTTTTAAATTTTTATGCATTTTTTTCAAAGTTGCACGCACTGTTTATTTTACGATACATCATCTATCAAAGTTAGTTATTTTTTTATGGTTGGTCTTGCACCATGTAGGAAATTACTCTTAGGATTTGCATTTATGCAAGCTTTTGTTCATGGTTAGTCATTAGTTCTTGTGGGTTTAATTATAATAGGTGGAGGCTTGTTTTTTTCACACTGAGAGTAAAGAGAGCTCATCAGATTGTTTCTGAGACATTGTCTGATCGAGCGATCGTATCTACTGTATTGTTAAAGTAAGTGAGTCGACAAAGTAGCGTTTTTAAAAAATAGGATATTTACTATATTTTAGTATAAATAAGCAGTTGTACTATCGCATATTTAACCGGAAATAAATTACTCATAATTGTCTTGTATTATCTAACTTTTCCAGACAGAAAATGAAAAAATGAAATAACCCCAATTGGAGGTAACTACATAACCTAAGAAAATCTATTTGCAGTTCTACCAGCGTGTTAAAATTGTGTTCGATATATTTTCTTCCTGTTTGCAGAGAATTTAAACAACCTTGACACAAAGAATTTATTTATTTTAATTAAAGTACCTATCGAAAAATATAAATAAAGACTAAATACAATGATGTTCAAAATCCATGAGAAAGCAGCTTAATGAGAATAATGTTAGGGTATTTTATTTCATTATACCTACGTAAGATGGAAAAGATGGAATCACGTGGAAATACCGAAACAGATCATCAATAATTTTATAGATGTGACTTTTAGTAAACACGTCGTCTGAAATGTTAAGGCTTATGAAAGATAACTAATGTCTATAATTAATCGTTTAATAGGTCGAACGTGTTAAAAATTGTTAGAGCGCATTCATAAGTCAAAGACTTTTTACAGAAGCTGTCACATTCTTTACACAACGGTTTGTTTAACAACATTCTAAATATTTAATATTGAAATTTCAGTTGTGTAGTTAAAACGAATAAGTTTCCTATTTGTCAAATAAAAAGACCGGTTATTATCTTACTTAATTTAAATAAATGTTTTATTTAAATTAATTGTAGAGCATAAACTCTTATGAAATAATACTTTTCACGGACTTTTCGATGGTTTACTGACCGGCATTTTGGTGTTTAGTTCAATTTTTCGCCACTGTAAGCAAATTTTTAAATATCATTTTAACAGTTCTCTATTCCACCGATTTCTATAGTTTAGGTGCTGTGCTACAGAGAGCGCCACATTGCGTCTATTGTATGTATTCTGGATTTGATTTTCACTGTTGAATACTTTTATCATTAAAATTTAAAAAAATTAAGAGGACCTACATTCAGAAGACAGGTGAACAAATATTAACAATCAATGGTTGATTGATAATAACTCATTGATTCTCCGAAGTGATGATTATCTGAGCATACCTATTATCTGTAAATATTTTGGGAAGGACTACTTAATCAATCAAAATCTTTTCAAAAAAAAGTTGGCAAAAATGTTGTTTATCATTGTTGACTAAAATGAGTCTGGAAAAGTTACATTTCTCAACAAATATCAAAAAAAAAGGTCACCCTTTCACTGAGGGTCTAAGGTTTGTTTTAATTAATATTAATGCAAAATGTTCTTGAGGTTTTACCCCGGCCCTAGTCATGCATAGCTAGCACCTCTGACAAAATAATCAAAATTAATAGTTCTCTAGCACGAGAACTCTATTTGCAAATAAATCCCACCCTTTCTAGTCACCATTCCCGGAAATATATCATTAAATCCCTAATCCCTCAACATATGCTTTTTAAATAAACATCCATGTAAGTTTTTATTGGAACACTGATATATTTTTTTTTTCGCAACCTTTTTCGAATGAAAGTAACATTTGACGTTACATAATGATCTAATTAATTGTCGAAAATTAGCAACGCCCACAACGAAATCTCATTAACACAAATACATAAATGTACTTACCGAAAAATTCACCAAATCGGAAAATGTCAACACCTACACGATTGGTTCACTGCTTGGATGTGCGTTTTCGAGTCGTTTGGACGTGCTTTGGAAAATTTTAGATAAGTGATGACTTACCGTTAATTTTACGGTTAGTTTGGATTGTCAGGGGTCAAAATTTATTTCGAATTAATTTGTTAACCTTTAGGGTCAGGCGTTGACTTATTGGAGTGTGCCACTCATCCCCAGAAACGAGAAATTTTGCTCGAGTTAAATACATCTAAATTGTTTTTATAATCTTTTTGTAATTTAATTATGGTCGTGAGAAGGCGGAGTCAATCCCATTGCCCACAGGCAAGGAATTAATCTATTTAATACTTATCTACTAATATCATTAGACGGACATTTAATCGATAATTTGATATGATGTATGGCTTTCCAATAAATTGCTTAAGCTATCCGAAAAAATAGTTCACTCTTTGGGACGTGTATTTTCGAGCAAAGTAAACGCAGATGGTAAGAATTCTTACATTTCCATTTGGATCAGGGTCGTTCAGGAAAGCCCACTCCAAGCCCACGATATTTTTTTCTCTAAATCTAGCAAAACCCACTGAAATATGCAATCGTAGAAATATTATCTAAAGATTTATTAAGGAGAGAAATCGCAAATTCAGGGTAAGTTATATAATATAATAAAGACCCTATCCGATTTTCAGACGCATCCCAAAATTTATTTTCAGATACACCTATGCGTTAATTGATGTACTGTTTGAATTTTTTCAAAGATATTTGTGATAGCTTTGTCAGTTTTTTTTACAAATTGGCGTCCTACTATGTACCTTTGACGATACAGATTCAGTCACAACATTTCTGTGGTATTCTCCACACCAGGTGAATAAAAAGTATGGAACCAAGCGTTTTTTACGTAAACTAAACACTACGAAAAAAATAATTAGTGTATCGTAAAGTACAATTAAGATGTGACCATTTATCAAGAATAATATTTTTCGAAACTTCTTTTAGTTTTCGAGTTTTGGAAATTTTTTTTTTTTTGAATGGCAACCCATCATGATATTTTTTTTCAATTAAAGATTATGACCTAAAAATGACCTCTAATTAAATAAAATTGTTTTTTAGTCAGTACTTTTTTTTAATAAATTGTTAAAGTTGCGTTCTGAGCTCATCTCGAAGATCTTCCGAACGTAACCGAAGGGGTCGTTTCATGCATTTGTTCGTTGGAGAGCCCGGTTTCTTGTGCAGGTGCTTTGGGGTGGTTTCGGATGGATCAAAAAATCCAATAACAAATCATTTTCTTCTATTGTTAGTTCATTTGAAACCACCTCAAAGTATCTGCATAGAAATCAGAGCTCTCCCATGATCAAATGCATGAAACGACAAATTCGGTTAAGTTCGGAAAATCTTCGTGATGAACTCGGAACGCAATTTTAACAAATTTCGAAAAATGTTATTTTTGATAAATGGTCACATTTTAATTGTACTTTACGCTACACTAATTATTTTTTTTCGTAAAGTGCTTAGTTTACGAAAAAACGCTTGGTTCCATACTTTTTATTCAGCTGGTATATCAAGATCATATCAGTTTTTTTGTCATTTGAGTACATTATGAATTTTAAATTTAAAAAAAGTGAAATTGATGATACTGTCAAATTTAATGAATGACATAGCAACTATTTTGATTTAAACTTAATAATTAAAAATCAAACACAACAAACTTAAGTTGTCTGTGAGGATGTATTTTGGGTTGCGTCTGAAAATCGGTTAGTCTTTATTATAAATGACTCACTCTGTATATTTCTTTTACGGAGTATAAAAATTGCGCATTAATAAATTATGGTGTCAAACATTTTGGTATAAGTACTTTATTAATTGAGATTTAAGTTGTACTTATGATATTCGAGGTACAATTTCGATTTGTTAACAAGTCGATGATAGTATTTACAACTTTTTTTCAGTGGCACACATTCCATGGGTTGATATTGCGATTTTTTTCTCATTTCCGATCGACTTTAACGAATTTAGAATGCTGCCTTTCTTTTCCCATATGGAACAAGAGAAGATACCGTTGGAAGTCGTACAGTGATGTTAATTCGGTCTCACATAAAGATGAGCCTTTGGCTTCTGCAGAGGACAACAACCTTGTCGTTGAAGGAGTCTTTAGTAACTCATTGCATCTAAGTGCATTTGGGTGGGTTCCGCTTCAAATTGGATAAGAAGGAAATCGATTCTAATCGTTTCTGCGATACTTTACCTCATACTTCTATACATAATTCGATTTTAATTGTTGATAATACAATAAAGACCAAACTTATTTTTCATCATTATTTTTGGCATCATTAAAATAATCTAAATACAGGAGGGAGCTCTGTTCTTCCCTGGAGAAATAAAGCTAGAATTGTGTCGGTAACTTCCTGGCAATGTTTATTTGTCTTAATGAAAGCTCCAACCTACAAAAGCTTCCTTCAAAATATAAACTCGTTTTTTTACGCAAACAACCCTCTCTGATGCGGCTACAAGTTTTTTTTTATCATAAATAAGTTGCTGTGACCTGATTCCAGGCCCCCTATAAATAAATTACGGATTAAAGATGCTTTGGGCTACTTTATGCGAATGCTGAAATAAACAACAAGTTAATGGGTTTGAAATTTGTTATTTCAAGTGTTTATCTACATAAATGATTTACCTTTTATGGTTGTAAGTGTCGGATTATTTGTATAAATTCGACCTTAGGTAGGATTTCTAGAATGCAAATTCCTCAATTGAAAAAAATGCCTTGAACCGTTTATGTATGATTGTTGCCAGAGGAAATTTTAAGTGCGAGTTTATAAAATGAATTAAAAATTAGAAAATGAATAGTGATTTTGATGAAAATACAGGGTGATTTAAATGTGTCGGACCAACTCTCGAATGGTGATAGAAGACTTTCAGTTTCAGATTTTTTTCAAGCCTTTTTTGAGAAAAAACAGAACTCTCAATTTTCATATTATCATGTAGGCAAATTAGCTCGCTTGTTTTCTGTTGTCGGATTTAATTTTTTGTTGAATTTGCTAGTTTGTTAAATGTTTGTACATCATAAGATATAAATTCGTGTTTTTTTCAGCAGATATCTGTTTATTGTCGCAAGATCTGCTGTTTCCGCTAACTAAGTTCAAGAATACATGATCTGAACGGCCAAAAACTTAACCCAAAATGTAATCGTTGAAGAGTTATATCTCAAGTTCAAACAGTTTTTTGTCACAGAAACTTTTAACTCACTTGGATGTTCTTTCCAAGAGATGGTTCGACACTTTTGAATCACTTCGTATTTGACATATTTTGATATACAGCAGAGATAACAAAATAGTTACGTGTTGTTCTATTTATTAACTATAGTTGACAGTTTTCATTGTTAAATGAAATGATAACTGTTATTTTGACGTAATTATCTCATGATATGCTATTAAAATACCTTAGATTTATCTCAATTAGAGAAAAATAAAAATACAATCGGCAATTAGACATTAGACACTTACGTTTAAGAATAACTGTTTCTTTGGATTTCATCAAAATGTCACACAAAGTGTGGCAAAAATGCTGAAGGCCAAGAAAAAAAATCTGGTGTGAACATCACACGACTTTCCTTATCCAACTTATTTGGAAAACATCCTTACGACAATAATTTAGTGTTGGAAATCCGAGTAGCAAACCACCTGCCGGATTACACGCGAAATATATCATAGTTGTCGCGGGTTCGAGTCTGGGGTGCAATTTTTTTTTAGTTTGGGACCCATTATTATTTTTATTTTATTACATTTTACTGTTTAATAATGTATATTTCATGATTCCAAATAATTTTTATTCCCATGAATTTATTCTATCTTCAACCGTATAATTTTGCGGCCGCTTTACGGCCGATTTTTGATTTTTGGTCACACACGACCCAATGGCCCAAACCAACTTTTTTGGTGTCTTGAAGCTATAATTCGTCCAGAAATGTAAAAATACAGGTAGGTGAAATTTCAACCCTTACAATACTTTCCTTATAGAATAAGGAAATCTGGTGGCGAACTGACGTCTAAAATGTATTTCAAAGCCACTGTTATTTATTAAAAAAATTATACCTAATAAGCAGGTACTCATACATAAGATGAAGAATGATGAACAGATTATTAATTTGTTAACGCATGAAAACAATTTTTAAGAAGGATATTTCTAACAATATCGTCCTCAAAATTACTAAAACAAAACTCGCTTATATCGCTGCTATCGTCGGTTATGAAAAGTTCATTAACGATTATGATATGATTTTCCCTACTTAATCTCCATTTACAATCAGCCGATTGCAAACTCTTGCAAAATGACAGGTAAGGAAATTTTAGAGAAAAAAATGCTCGCCCATGTATTTCATTATCTTAACCAAGTAGGCAAATTCCAACTGCCTTTTCTGTCACTGTCAGTTCGCCATCAGATATGGAATAAGCTCTATATTTTTAATTTTTAATTTTATTTTTATGCAAGATGCTTGAAAAGAATGTGTGTATTTATGATATAAAGAGTGTTGTGAAAATTTTATTGAATAGTAACATCTATGAGTAACATATGAGTAACATCAGTATCTGTGTTAGTGTCAAACTTACCAATTTTTGAACACTGTTTTGCGTTAAATATTGATAAAAATCAATTTTTTCTAGAATTAACAGTCATCGTTTACGAGTATCATTACAGTGATTACAATCTATCCTCTTTTATAAACACTTTGTATAGTGAAATCAGTGTTTATAACCGAAAGATTTAAAGCTGTAAAGTGACCTTTTCTGGGATCTTCAATGATATTGCTATTGACAGTTATACAGTATTCACGCTGGTGTTGCCGCTAAGCCATAAACCCCTTGTAAATCTTCATAATCACCTTCAAACCGAACGCTCGTGCCTGTTTCTTTTGTTGTGAAAATCGAGGGTTTTCGATACCTACTCAATATGTCTATCCTTGTTTTTATATGTCACTGTATGTTGTCGGAGTAAGAGGAAGATAGTGACGTAAAACTTTCAAATGAGAAACAGAATTCCGGATACGTGGACACAAAAATGTAAAGACTCAAATTTTAAAATTTATTTAAAAATATTTAACAAATATTTGTTTTATAAAATGAAATAATAAAAATACGATACATGGACCTAATATCCTACGGCTAATAATAATTATGTATGAGAATATTTTTCGCATGAAGAAGTGTCGTCACCCAACCCAAATCGAGTGCGAAATGTTTTGGGTGCACTGGTACCTGTCACCATCGGCTTCGTTATATTGCTTAGCGGCAACACTTACGTGAATACAGAATACAGTGTTTCACTTTAGGGTTTCTGTTAATTGTTTGAAAGAAAATTAAAATAGAATTTGACAAAAGGGGAAAACGTATCTAACTAAATAAATATGTTTTTTTTTTATTTAATATTTTTGCAAGTTTTTACTTTACCTTACAATTTTTTTTTGCTTTATTTATAAAGTCGTTTTTTTATTAAACTTTGAGGATATATAGAAAAGAAACTAAATTCTCCAAACACTTTTGCATTTCGGCATCATTGTTAAAATATTTGAAATAGTTGGGATGAAGTTTTCCACAATTATTATATTCGAAACTTTACATTTAAACCTTTTTTAAGGACTTACGTTGTATTCCAAATAGCAAGTATTAAAAATAAAATCAAGTTTATAGCAACATACTCTTCAAAACAAGATGCATTTTTTGTTTTCCCTATTCTATTCTTATCCAAATCCGCATCTTCAGTCAAAAATATCATCCCATCCTCTATTATATCTTAAGCCGGTTTCTCAATTACATAAGTCGCGCTTGCGCCTAACTTCGACCAGGTGACTAGTCGATTCGAAACCGCAAAGCTTCCAACATGTACTCGATTATCTACGTGGGCACACCGACCTCACCAATCGAATAAACCCATATGGTGAATCGAAACAGTGTACCATGCATCTGACTGCAGTGCGTGCAACCGAATCCCGTGTGTCTTACGAAAAAACGCGATGGTGTTTTGGTTTCGTTTAAGGTTAGGTTACCGGTGGTGACCTCTGTGCGAGATTTTTCAGCGACATACAAATGCAAAGGTGAGGTATGCAAAGCCGGTTGACCTTGAACGTACGATGGACTGTTTGGGTCAGGTTACTGGATAAAATGGAGACCGGAGTTGAGGGTTAGGAAATGTGCAGACTATTTCGCCAAAAATGTAGATGGCTGAGAGATGATTTATTTAAATCTGATAAAGAAAAATTTATTGTTTACTTGTAGATTTTTATGGGATAATTAATTGGTCAATAATTTGATTTGATATGGCCTTGGTGCTTAATTTGCAATAATGCTTTATTTTTTGCTATATTCATTGTTTTCTAGTTATCTTTTCTTCAAATGTTCGGAAAATAATGATTATTTTTAATTTCAGTACTGATTAGTTATGATTATGAATTATCGAGTGATCACTTGATGAGGCTTGATTGTGTGTTATATAATAAAATTTGGGAGTATTTTTTGTGATGGACTGTTGGTTTTTCGAATTTAGTTCTTTTATTAGAAAATTTGCTTCAAAACAGTTAAGAAAGAGTGCATCAGTAGAAACCCTCGTTTGGGTGTTTTACCTAGTTTTGTTTCATTAGTTATATCTTATCTGTTTGGTCTCATTTTTATCTATTTTTATGATAATAAAGGTAAAGGTCACAATGTGTATTAAAAACCATTTTTTACGTGCACCAATATTGTTGGAATATATTAACTTTATTTGTAATTTATTTCGAGATAATTTTATCTGGATTTAATAGTTTTATTATTATTTAGTTATTATTATTATTTAATAGTTCTAATATTCGACGAGTCTCAGTGTAAATCGGACGCTTTATTTCACGAGAGGATTATTAAACCACGAGTGTTAGCGAGTGGTTTTTCATTCACGAGGTCGAATAATTGAACCGATTTACACGAAGACGAGTTGAATACGTTTTATTCTTCGAATTAGACTCAACAAGGCTTAAAATTGCTTTAAATCTGTTAAAAATAATCTGACGTTTCGTATTGACAAATGTCAAACAGTTGTCAAAACTTTCTTACACGGGAGAAACACCGTAAATTTTGACAGTGTCGAAGAATACAAATTCTAATACTCGCATACGTATTTCATTGTATACATTTTACAATACTATTGTTGTAATAATGGAGAGTAAATTCCCCAAAATAAGTTTCTAACGGAACTAATTAATTTTTTTAAAACAAATTAAAATTCATGGTCGGTATTTTTGTGTAATATTTTATTGCTCACAACTTCAGAAATACGAACCAGCATGTTATCAAATGACATTGTTATACTTACATAATTTAACAACATGTACGCACGTAATATTTAAATATTTGCTTTGGCTTCACCCTTTCATCCCTCTCATTTATTTGCGTTACTATAATATTTCTACACTATAAACACAGACAGGTGACGAGGCCGTTACGAAGTGAACGGCACAATAAACTATTGTATTTGAAAAAATTTCAATAAATTAGAGAGTGACCGAAATAGAAATTTCTGGGTGGAGGTGCAATTGAGTCTTCATTTGCGACTCTCCTTTGGCAATTATTTCATTAGTTTTATACGTTTTTAAACGGAAAAATGTCGTTTTTATGATCAGTCGTTTGAAAATGTGGGGCAAAAAGGTTGTGATTCCCAGAGTAAGGAGTTTTCGGACTGAGAGAAGACAATGTAAGTTTTTGTTCGGTAAATATTTGGCATGTAATAAAAATAGCGGCATTTGCAATGCAAACAAGACATTTGGTCTACAAAGGCGGTGTTGTTTGTATTTTCGCGGTTATTAGAGTATGGATAAATGCCTGTGATTAGTAACACCTGATTTTGAGACGAGATTACGTTTATTAAAGCACTTCTGGAAAGTTTCCAGTTTGGTGTATAAATTGGTCGAAGGATAGGAAAAGTAGGGGGTTCTTAAAGGGTCTTATCTTTTAATGGTTGAAATGTCCGTTATTTTGTTAAGTCTGGAAACCCGTTTTTTGGCATTTTTTCTAACTCAGTGAACTACAAAAATTGTCTTACACGCTTCTCAAAATGTAATTTTTGCTTTTTATTTTCCTTGATTTCATAATGCACTTCACTTTATCTAAATAAATTTAGAAGTGTTTACACGCGTCCTATTTATTTAAACTCGTTTTCCTCGTACTATACTGAAAATAATTGTTTTATTTCCTTCTTTGGTACTGACCAGTTTACTTCTTTTCATATAAATATCTTATAATATTTTATGTGTCATAATTTACATGCACTAGTTATTAGATTATCACGAGAAGTGTCAAGGTGAAGACTCGAACAACATTAAATCAGAAGGTTTGTGCCACAAGGATCTGTCGCAGGTCTATTGTTACAAGACAATAGACCACAAATCTAAATAAAGACTTCCTATGAGTTTAAGGAAAAAGTTGTAATTTTACCATTTTAGTGAAGAATTATGTACAACTGTACGACCATCGCGAGTTCGTGGTGATGCATCGTTTATTACATTCGAGTTAGGCGTGCGTAGAACTCGTAGAACTTTAATCCAGGATTAAAAAAATCGAATCAATTATAGTTCTTCTTCACTAAGCTTGTCCAAAAAAAATCGGATACATTTTATGATCCATCAATTTTTCTGTAAACATGATTTCAGACGCCATAATTATTAATGACGTTTCTCGACGTTTAAAGGCAAGTGTCTCCTCCATATGTGCAAACGAAGGTTTTTCCTCTTCCATTCTAATCAATTTACTATTAATGGCGACTCAATCAACAGGTGGGCGTTCAAAGCTGTGATTTAAGCTTAATAACATTAATTAAATTAATTGAAATTAAACATCTAGTAATGAAGAAAAACAATCATTAACTCGCAACAACGCATGGGCGTCTCAATAAATATTACCAAATTCTCATTCAGAAAGTCTACACCTACTAGGGTTTTAAATACCACTAAAATAAATGTGCCCACGCTAATGGAACAACTGCAACTGGTCAGTTTTGCATTTGGTGCTAATATTGTCACTTTCCTTAATATGATTTTACGTCACATGTTGTGGGCTGTGCTAATTAGTTCAGAGTAAAGAAATAATAATAACAACACCTGACCACAACTATTACGTCATTTTGCCTAAATGAACTTCCAGTCGACTAAATCTCTGGTCTTGGAGTGCCGCAGGGTTCTGCTTGTGGTCCACTGTTGAGTTTTGACCCCACTCGAGTGACGTATTGTTTATTGGCACATATCGGGTCTGCAGCATTTCCCTAAATGGTCTGGTATCAAATTAGGTGGGCAGAGGTCGGTTCGATTGTTGCCCACGCAGGAGGTAGCCACCTTGGGCACCTCCTCCTGCACTTGTCACCTCTGTGACACGAGTGCCGATGCACAACATCTATAAATCACTTTTCATTGTTCTGTCTTATGTTTACCCAACTCGATGAAGACATTTCTTAAGATTCGTTTGTCCAAATCTGGTGAAAAAGCACTTTTAAGTTTCGATTTCACTAACTTGTTCTGCGACCCACGGTAGCTGAAATTCGTGGGTCGATCGAAATGCAAAATGTGACGAAAGAGGTTTCGATTTCATTGGGTATGTTATGAAAGGAATTGGTCATTGGGATTAATCAAATTCCATTGGGATTATTCGAATTCTGTAGTCTCAAAACTAGAAATATTTTTCTTATTGAAACGTATTTGTCTAAATACCTAGTGACGTTTTTCAAATAAATAATTAATGAAATCCAATAACTTTTTTATGAAAAAAGCAGACGTTTTTGGTATACAAATGGACAAGAAATTTGGATTTAATCACATTTTTACAGTGCATTACTACAAACACTTTATATAAATTAATTCAATTACAGGGACAGTATAAATAAAACAAAATGTTTTAATCGATATTTTCGTTCCCTATTGAACATCATCAGGATCGCTACAGAAAGAGAGAACAATTTATTGTCCCTTCTTTCTGTAGCGATTCTGATGATGTTCAATTGGGAACGCAACTAGTCGATTGAAACATTTTGTTTTATTTATCCTGTTTCTATAATTGGATTAATCTACATCATAATCATTTCAAGGGAGTAATAACTTTTCCATACTTTATATAAATTTACTGTTAAATTTATTTCTGCACAGAAATGGCGTTTCTTTTAGTAGTTTCTTATTAATTTTGTACATCTGGGTCACATACATAGTTTTGTACCGAGCAATGTTGCAGCACAGGCATAATAATATGAAGCATGTACTAAGAGCCACTTGATTAAAATTGATGTGTTTTAAGAAACCACTTCTACAGTTCTTTCTTAACTTTTTATTGTAAACTAAAAAAGTAAATAATTATTTGTGACAATATGTTTTTCCTGAAGAAACGAATCATGAGAACGCTCGAAGCAATTCTACCAATATTTGGCATTTAGCTCTTCACACTCATTCGCATTCTTCGGAACAAATAATACTTGTAAATTTTTTAAGTACACACTGCTGATGTATGCAAGTTTTACCTCATTCAATGGACTCACAAATTCCTGTTTTATCGATTGTCTATTCGCCAAATTTGGCTGTTCACTGCTAACCTATCGATCCCATAGCTGGAATCGTCCCAAATGGGCCCATTCGCACCTACCCATGCTAATGACCGTCCCACCTGATCCTCCCAGTCCCAGTACCATGGCCATCCATAAGTCAGCGCATGATTGTTTCTTTCACATGTTCAAAGCTGTCAGTAGTCCGGCGATAGTCGAGTCGCGCAGTGCCATACTATTATTATAAAGTCTCTCAACTCGGTTTCCATCAGCAGCCCAACCCCTCGTGTAAATATAACTCAGTGCCCTATTTAGGTATAGTGTGTAAAACGGCAACGAAACATTCCTTGAGCTCTTGTGCGGTTGCTGGCGAAGCCGCTCAGTGTTCAGTGTGCTGTGATGTTTGAGTGAAAAAATGTCTACACAAGCTTATTACAAGGATAGACTGGGGTTTGACCCCAGGGAGGCGATGTACGATGGACCACAGGAGAAGTACAGAAGGACAGAAGGAGGAAAACAACCTCATGGGTACGAGGAGAACTTGACCAAGTTTAAAGGTACTATCTGGGATTGTTTTATTGAAGCTACTTCAGGTACGGTGGTGGGTTTTGAGTGTGCCGCATGGAGATGTCCTAACGAGTGGTTTGTCAGCACTAATGCAATATACAGGGTGAACATATTTTGTTTTGGTGGAAAATTATTACAATTTCAAGGTGGTGCCTGCCACTGTTACTCTCGATCAAAAATGTTGCCAGTCACGTGTTTCAAAATTTGACATCGACTGTAAACATAATGAATTAATTAGAAGCTTTGCTGTTTAAATTGTCGTTAGTGACACAGAATCTGAGCTCATATCCTGTATTAGTGAGAATAATGCTGGGAATCGAACTTGATAAATAATTTTCTGCTTATGTGATTGTGTGTTTCTTAGGTCAAATTAATTAAATCTAAATTACAAGTTGCATGATTAGGGGACGACAAATTTTGGTTGTACAAAACAATGAAGCAAATAGTCGATTTCTTCATTTTAAGATACATATCTCGAATGATGTCAGGTATTCTTGATACTCTGTTTTCAACTCTTCCGTTAGAAGTTACGCGATTTCGCCGAGAAATAGTTGTGGTTTTTATGCTTGCAAGATGATTAAATATCTTCCCAGAATACATATTGTTCTACAATTCTTTTCGAATTTGGGTCAAAGACGTAAACTGCAGTTTGTGCCAAATGCAGTTCTGCAACACTTCCAGTGAATGCAAAGGATAAGTCACCCTGTATATTTTTTTTTCATTTGTGCTTACGGCGATCTTATTTGTAGTGTCTAAATTTCTCCTACTGATACCAAAATATTTTACCTGTGTTGTAAACAAGTCGTTATGGTCTTAATGCAAGATTAGACAATATTTGTCACAGACTAAAAATGTCTAAGTGTGGCCCCAGGCGAATTTTTTCCTCTGTCAAAGAATTAATCCAACGGTGTAGCCAGTAATTACAATAATTTGACACAAAGTGGTGTCTTCCAGATCACAATTATTACAATAGTAAATTTCTGTAATTGTAGCACTAGCAATGTGCCTAGTGATTAGTTGCGTCACAAACGGATTACAGTAACATTTGCAAGAATGCAATCCCTACAGCTACAGCGATTTGAATTTCTAATCCGTCATTTTTTTGGTTTCCGGTCAAGTCATAAATTTAATATGATCGATTTTAAACACGCTATCGATCGAAAAATCACTTTTGATCGCTTACAAGTGACAGTTCTTGTAAGAACTTGTAGATTATTTTGGTCGCTGACTCGTCGTGCAAATATTAAGTAAGCAGTTATAGACATGCTAATGACGATCTTCTTTACGTTACGTTACTGCATCACCTGTTACGTCTACGTAACTGTATGGTCACCATCCGGAACGTTTTATCTTGTCCCAAGGCTGTTTTACAAAACTATTTTAATTTATTCTACTTGCATAACTGTATGATGGTCTGGAGACGTCACTTAGCAATTATTAATAAGTAACAAGCCTGTTTGTGATATCTGGAGTGCGCTTAAATGAAGACAGAGATCGCTTTCAGTTCGTATTGTGGAGAAGTGGGCGGAGGCGCCGGGGAAAAGCCTCCAGATTATACCACTTGATAAAAAGGGCTTCTTAAAAATTACAAGAGTTACAGATGTGTTTTTATGATTCTATAGACTCACAAGTGTATAAGTTTTATTGGTGTCTCACTTTTTTACATTATACATCATAATAGTAAAGAATGAAACTTTTTGTTTTTGTTTTAAGAGTTATATAATATGTAATATTAGACTTTGTTATGTGTATTGTTTTACTCGCATCTACTAACTGTCAATTGTGTCCACAATTACTTGCATTTTTTGTTTTGTATTACTTGAACTAACAAAGAAATTATTTAATATCATCATTTTGAGTTTTATTTTTTTTCAGACGAGCGCGACGCTGTTCAGAAGAAAACGTTCACGAAATGGGTCAACAAACATCTGAAAAAGGTAAGACGCACGTTATTATTACTTCATAATTCATTGTGACACATCTGGCTGCCATATAAGTCCATGAAAAAATATTTATCTTTGTAATCATTCATCTTTTAAAATTCTTCGTATTGTAACATTTCAAAGGGAAACGGATATTATATTTAGTCTTTAGTTTGATCCGTGTAGGATGTTTGCAAATTCCCATCGATGGTCAAAGTCGAGACATTATGACAGGAGTATAAATAGTTGCGAGTCGTTGACATCCTCGGAAAACGGAGGATTTGAAGTTCACGAGCTCTCGAAATAAATATTTGCTTTCGGCCGAAAATAGTCCAGACTTCCGAATTGTTCCGGTCATTTTGTGGCCTTGGTGTCCACCAGGTGGGAGCTTGAGTCGGACTGTTTTAATAATAGAATAATTAAGTTCCTTTTTTGGAGGATGTTTGATCGGTTTTGGCAAACTTTCTTTGTGCCTTTGAGCAAAACTCTGGGATTGGTGAAGCGAATGACCGGACTTTTTTTAAAAATATCTAGTTGAGTGATTGCAAATTAGACAGTTGATTTTTTGCGGTTTCCGGAGGTGTTTTACAGTTGTCCAAAGTACGGCATTTCGTTGTTGTGCCTATGAAAGATGTCGAAAATATAGTGATGAAAAAAACAAAAGAAGTATTTTCCCATTATCATATAGATGATTAATAAATTTCGATGTGGTAAATTCGACTCCGTAGGCGATAGAAAGCCATTGTTGGCTCATGAATCACAAAACGAAACAAGTTTGAATCATTGAAATACATATTACCATCTAGGGATCGTTATTCTTCGAATAATCGTAATAATATGTGACAAGTGAAAGACGTGACAGTATTACCAATCTTTTATGACCAGACGTGAGTTGGGTCGAGTAAGAACAATGCCTTCGCTAGGCAAAAATTTTGCTTATTTAGCTCCAATTACCTTCTGACACGGTCTTTTTAAACGCCAATCGGAAGAGTATCTTGGCGCCAATGTTTACTCATTTGAATATCTGTGCGGAACTAATTGCTATTGGTCCGTTACAGGTCATTACCACGGTTTAATGCACCGAGTTCTTTGATTAAGTTATAATCATAGAGTGAGAACTGTAGGAAATGCTAACGGGTCACCATTTTACTTTCTCTCGCACGTTATGGTTCTAACGTCTAATAAATTTTGTCGATCTGTGGGAATTATAAACAATTTTCTAACTGGCGTAACTACTGACCGCTTGATGGGGTATCAACAGTTATTAAACGCTTATTTGCCATATTTATGAACCGAGCGATGAAATGAGAAGACGACTTTTATTGATTGTCTTAGTACTTTTTTAACGGTTTTTGTAGGGTTTATTTTGAGCATACGAGAAAATTCGCTAACATCAATCTAAGTTGTTTTGTGGTTGTGTCAGTCATTTGTGTTGGAGATTTCCGTTATTTTATTCTAATGTAGAGTTTTCGTCTCTACATATTTTGTTATAACCTCGGTTATAACACTTCGTTTTCTGATTTATATTTTACAATTTAGCTAAGGGAATTTATTTTTTAAATTTCGGAGTATTATTATTTTGTTATATCGAGCGATCAAGATAATTTGTAATCGAGTCATCCTTGAATCCGAAAACGTATGTCTGTAAAATGTCAAGTAAAATGACAAGTCGAAAGGTAAAGTGGCATGATCAAAAAAGTAATGATTATAATACCTAAATTTAAAATTTACCTTCAAAAAAGAACGGTCCTACTTGTATTATTATACGTAGGCGACTAATTCCAGCCCATTTTGACGTTTTACCTTTCGAATTTTATTTGACGTTTGTGCAGTTAGTTCAAAAACAGACATACGTTCTCGAATGCAAAGAAGACTCGATTACAAATTATCTTGATCGCTCGATACTATTGTCAATTCTGAGGTTATATTTTACTAATTTATTTAGTTTCATTGTTTTTTAATTTGATTATTTCTTGAGTTACGAATTTAGTTTTACATACACATTAGTGGAAATTTCTTAAGGTTACCCACATTTTCACCTGAATGTCCTGAGTTATAATTTCTCAGTTTAATTAAATAGTCGCACAACAAGTCGTGTCGTAAGTCGCCGAAAATTGAAAATTTTACATATTTACATTTTTGCTAAGAATATTGTTTGAGTAAATACATTATTAACATGTGTTTATTGAATTTTCTTTTGGTTATAATGAGTTCGGCTTTTGACTCCAGTGATGTCAGTTGGGTTCTCATTTGAGAGCATATGCACCTGGGCAAGTTTTTGTTTAGAGTTTTTAAGTTATTATTCTCATTTAACACATTTGCTTAATTAGGTAATATCAGCGTTTTCCGAAGATTTAATAACCGCTCAATTTGCATTAACTATAAGCTCGACTTTGACATCAAACGTAAACAAAGCGTGTTATTAGTTGATTTATTAATCTTTCCAGTAGCAACAATTGCTTAACGATTTTCACCTTTTGTTCTCTTTTGTTTTCTGCTGTATATTTTCACGAGAATAGTTATTACAGTTGACCGCCGATTGTATAACAAAATTGTCCCCTCTAATTTATGCAAAATATCAATCATCTTGTCACTAATTATTGTTTGTCATTTTCATGCTTGGCAGCACTGGAAATACATGAAGGTACGTCTTGTTTATTTTATGGTAATCACCCGATCTTATCTCACTACAACTCTCGATACATGAAGCAATCAATCGGTAATTTATTAGACAAATATTAATAAAACACATGTTTGACCACTAAGAAATTTGTCTTCGAATCTTCAAGGCTTATTTTTGTCTTGTGGTAACAATGTGCTCACTAAAAATAGACGTGTCTAGTAATCTCGCGAAGGCCATTGCCGTACATCTCAAGATACGATAAATCCGTTAATTAGCCATTCGCTTTTTTCTCGAGAAATGCATCCGACCTCATAAACCTAATTAGGTTGAGTGCCGCCTGGCACTCGATCAACGCAACGATAGCACTCTCAGAACCATTTCGTGCCAAAATTTAATTCAATTCAAGCATTTAATTTTCTCAATGTTTGTAATTTCCGTAAGGTCGATCGGTGAAAACGAAACTCTTCGCCGACAATGCTAAAACGAAACACGTTCGTTTCGTCACAGGTGGCCATGTATGCACAACCAGGTTAGCCGGTCTGAAAGAACAACAGATCAGGCTTGCCAATATATAAATAACCGTGTATAGGTTATGGATTTTTAAATGCACAACATTGGTATTCAGGTCTCTTAATTACTATAACATGTAAATTGCGATTTATGGGTAAGAGGGATTTTACACATCGTTGTGTTGATATACCAGGTGAATAAAAAGTATGGAACGAAGCGTTTTTCTCGTAAACTAACCACTTTACAAAAAAAATAATTAGTGTAGCGTAAAGTCCAATTAAAATGTGACCATTTATCAAGAATAACATTTTTTGAAATTTTTTTTAGTTTTCGAGTTCTGGAAAAAAAAATTTTAAATGGCAACCCACTATGGTAATTTTTTTAATTAAAGATTATGATCTAAAAATGACCTCTAATTAAACAGAATTGTTTTCTAGTCAGTACTTTTTTTTTAATAAATTGTTAAAGTTGCGTTCCGAGACCATCACGAAGATTTTCCGAACTTGAACGAGGGAGTCGTTGAAGAGCCCGGTTTTTGGTGCAGGTGCTTTGGGGTGGTTCCGGATGGATCAAAAAATGTAAAAACAAATCATTTTCTTCTATTTTTAGTCCATTCGAAACCACCCCAAAGCACCTGCATAGAAATCAGCGCTCTCCCATGATGAAAAGCATGAAACAACCACTTCGGTTAAGTTCGGAAAATCTTCGTGATGAGCTCGGAAGGCAACTTTAACAATTAATTTAAAAAAAGTACTGGTTAAAAAACAATTTTATTTAATTAAAGGTCATTTTTAGATCATAATCTTTAATTAAAAAAATTATCATGGTGGGTTGCCATTTAAAAAAAAATTTTTTTTCTAAAACCCGAAAACTAAAAGAAATTTCGAAAAATGTTATTCTTGATAAATGGTCACATTTTAATTGGATACGCTACACTAATTATTTTCTTTGTAAAGTGGTTAGTTTACGAGAAAAACGCTTAGTTCCATACTTTTTATACACCTGGTATATACCTTACTTATATGCCATATAAGGTAAGATACCAGGAACATGGAAAAAATGTTAAAAAAAATGTATCTACTCGTATAAAAATTTCGAAGTTATGAGGGTTTAAAGTTTGCATTATGACTATTTGTTTCTGTTGTAAAAATAATTTTACAAGTTATTTTGCTGTAGGCTATTAAAAGAGGAAACAAGGAAGCTGTATCCTAAATTGTAACTCTGTTCTATGGTATTTGTGGCTTTTATTGGCAAAATTTTTGTCCCTTTACTAAATAATTGTAAAAAAAACATATACAAGATCATCAGTATCATTAAATAGCTATAAATAAATGTCAAATTTTTTTGACAGATTTTTTAAACATTTTTTATGTTCTTGGTATCTTACCTTGAAAATTTTCTCTGGGGCGCGAGTTGTGGCGCACCCTGTATTTATATAAAATTTATTTTACAGTTTGAAGAGGTTGAGGTAGAGGTTGGGCAATGTTGCTTTTTTTGGAATTACTGAGATCATATTTTGATTACGAAAAACTTGGAAATATTTGTTGATTGCTTGATTAGCGATAAAATACCAAGGATTTGTGATGCTGTCGGGGAAATACGAGTACAAGATTAGATGAAATCACGAATTGAAGTTTTATTGATAATTATTGTTTAAACACACTGAGATTATGAACACTTTATTGCAAGTTCTATCGCGTGTTTACATCACAATTTTTTTTATTATAGTAATAAAAAAACAAAATAAATACTTTTAATTTTAACAAACAGCTTTTGTCAAAAAATTTAAACCAAAAAAACCTGCATTCATTGGTAAAGGCAATGGAACAAGAAAGAAATCTGAAGAATTTCTGCAGATAACGAGGAATCTTCATGACACTAATTAGTTGGTGCAGCCTGCATTATAATTAACTTTGACGCGTCTCGTGGCGATACGTAACGGTGGCACTCCTAGCACTGCATCGGATATTTGAATTTTCATAATAAAATCACGCTATTAACCTAATTTTTGCATGATTTTAATTCGATATCGATCAGTTCTTTTGATTTTAATATTGTCTAATACCTCTAATGCAAAAGCGAAGGAATAATAGATAGAAGATTTTTTGAATAGCAGAGATAACAGCTGACACAATTCTTACTGTTTTGTTTATATTTTTTAACCTACATTTTTAAAACGTGTCCAAACAGAAGGACTTTATGCTTAGATAATTCTTTGAGGCTTATTTTACTTACCGGGGGCATGTGAATACAAATATGTTAATATGATTGTATCGATATTTTCTATCGCCATTCTGTTTTTTTTTTCATATGAAATAATGGGACTTCTATAGATTCTGCATTTACACATAAACCACCTATTTCACATTAAAAATCGCACTTGCCACTGTGCAATAGAAAAGTCTCTAGGTTTAACTGTATCGCCACTTCTGTCACTTTTCATAATGTTTTTCCTAATGGAATAGTGGGACCCCCTGGCTCAAAATTTGTTGCGACGTTGCCAGTAAGACGATTGAAAGGGCACGAGGTTTAGAGTTATGAAGACCTCTACGGTTTTATTTTCTATAATTGTGTTTCACAATGTCTAATTAAACCATTTGTGATGTATTTCTTTAAGATAAGATAAGTAGCAAATACACGTTTCGTCATTAAATAGAAAAGCCTCTAAATGTATTTTGTAGTGTTTTTCGTATAGAAACAAACAAATCTACGCTATTCAAGGGCATGGTCATTATCTGTGGGCGCAAATTATGTAAAATTATAAATAAACAAAAAGAACATTTTGCAAATATGTTTTAAAAAAACATGAAAATTCAGAAAGGTGTCTCATTGATGTCACGCCCTGTAAAAGATTATAAAAAGTCATAAATTTACATTTCTATGGAAACTTGCCCAACCTACTCGATTATGAACTTAAAAAAGCGATAACTAAGTGGTACCAATATAAACATCAAATTTTATCTACATGTACTCGCGATTTCTCGAATTTACATTAACTGAAAGTGGGAAATAAACATTTTTGACCCATCTTTTCTAAAAAATGCAACAGGGATATTCTATTTTCTGCTATTGTATAAACATGAAAAGTTTATTGCCCCAACTAAGTGCAAAATAAGTTCGGTACAAGCTTTTCCGGTACGACAAAATGAATTCCGTCTGTTCTTTGTCTATGCAACTTTTTAGCTAATTTTTACCAATTTACAGACTTACACGTGCTTGCACGTGTGTGTCACCGTCAACAATTCGCCGTGTTGCCCACCTTCAGTAAGTCTGAGTGGTTTTGCATGGTTTTAGTCAGTAGATTGCACGGACTTTTGTTGGATAATATGTATAGTTTATACCCTAAAAAAATTGTCTTTTGCAGGCCAACCGGCAAGTCAGGGATCTGTTCGAGGATTTGCGAGATGGACATAATCTGATTTCTCTCTTGGAGGTTTTAACTGGCGAACAACTTGTAAGTATTGTAATTGATGTCAATTGTGCCACTAATTAATTAAAACGATTTTGAAATTAATTTCTTAATAGAGTTTTTTTTTCTTATGGATGACTAAGATAGTGAAAGCGAAGGCTGTCAACAGCTCGTCTTAAATTCTTGAATAATAAATTTTAGAACATTTATTATTTTAACACCTTGTCTTTGATAAAAGAGGCAGTAGGAAAGGGCATTCAATTGCTTTATGCTTGTTTCAGATTAATTTATTGTTCAATATTTATAAAAAGCCTTTTAAGGCATGCCACGTCTATTAATAATAATCAGAAGTAAAATAATAATTCGATTATTGGTAATACCATGCCAAATTTAATATAGGTCGAGCTTTCGTAAGACTTCTCTACTTACTTACAATTTTCTTGAGAAATTTTACAGTTCTTTCAAAATTCCATATTTGGCAATCTATAAAAAAAAAAATAATTTAAAAATTTTTTCAAAAATTTTGGACTATTGCCCAAATCCGATCAGATATAATTTTGTTGCGTGGGAAGTAGTGTTTTGTTCGTCATCTTTACCTTTCCACGTCAGTAGTTCTAAGAATTTATCAATCATACCTTAAATAATAACTTGCACACTTCTTGAATAATTACTATTATATTATTATTAATGAAACTATGTTGATTGCAATGTCATTAACATGTACCAAGATTGTTGTACTTTGTTAATCTACCGAAATGAATGACAAAACAATGATTTTCAGCCGAGAGAGAAAGGGAATATGCGTTTCCACATGCTCCACAATATCGACACGGCCTTACATTTCCTCCACTGTAAAAAAATCAAACTTGTTAATATCCGATCCGAAGACATAGTCGATGGCAACCCCAAACTTACCCTAGGTCTCATCTGGACTATCATTTTGAAGTTTCAGGTAAGTGGCGTCGCTTTTAACTTTTTTTAAGTTGGTACAATTGTCTATTAGCCAGTTCTTTTCCGAGCGCTGTTATGCCTATATGTGCATCTTTTACGAAACTTTATTAAATACAGTTTTTTAATTTTTTATGCTTCCGGGTTTCTAGACATTAAAGGTAAGACAATTTCACCTTGCCTGGCTGTAACAAGAACTGGCTAAAACAGGTTTGGTTTGCGACGGAGCTAAATTCGCGCTCTGGAGTCTAGATGGCGTCGAGTATGTTTGTTGGACTCACTGAATTATTATTCATTAATTCGTATAATGTGTAAATCGCATTTTTATGGCCTGAATGAGATCACAGATAATAATGGCGATGTATGCGAAGTATTTTTATAATGCTTTGGTCGGCTTTAATCATTTAGGTTATTACCTAGAAAATGGACAAGGTGAACTGTCAATTGTGCTAATGAGAAATAAATTTTATAGTTTTTGATGAGTATGGAAAATGTATGCAACTATTTTCTTTATTTGTTTTAATTGAACGACTATAAATAACGAAAAGATTACAAAAACTTAATAAAACAAAAGTTTACGTCACATGAAAACTGTGTCAAAAAGGTACACGAAACGCCTCTGTTTACTGAAGATCAATTTTTGGCCCACGCAATATAAGTTATGCCACCCTAGCCTTATAAAGCCACATAGCGAATTTACTAAACTTTTTACAATAAATCCATTTTGATAAAAAACATTCAACCCACGTTCTAATTACCATATGGTGTCAGAAATTGTTTTCTTGGAATTTAATGAGACGGTCATGGTCGCGGTGGTGAAATTATGTTAATTGTTTCGAAATTGAATTTTCTCGAATGAATTCAGGCGCCGTCACTTGACCTCAGATGAATGTTAGTAAATGGGTGGTTTTAGTGCGGTGCTACCAACACTTATTTTTTAATTTCTTTTATACTTTGACCCAAACGTTAGACAAAAAAACTGGAACAACTGTCTAAATCCGTTATGGTTGATCGGCGGTTCCACCCACGCATAAAAAGTCCATTCTTTAGACCCACGTTGGGGTGATCTCACGTCGCTGCTATTTTTCCTTTCTTTGCAATCTTGACCTGAAATAAAAGTGATAATCTAGTGTTTACCGAACAGTTATTTTCTCCAAAAAAGAAAAGCAGGAAACGTTGCTCTAATCTCGGTTCTCATGTATGCATCGTGACAATCACGATGAAGAGGTCGCGGGAAACGATTTGCTGAAATTTGATCGGAAGTTGGATTTACGGTTGGATTTGCGGAAATGCGGTCCTAAAAATAATACGCTTGATTGCGTTGGGATGCAATTAAGACTCTTAATGAATAGGAAATTATGATAAAAACGATGAAAGGAGAATCGTGGGAATGGCATGGTAAACAAATTGGATTTGTGCATATGTCTTTGGAGAACTATCGTGGGTTGGTAATTGAAGTGGTGGAACAGTAGGAGGAACAGTTAGGCTAATTGGGTTGGGAGATAAGTGAGCTTTGGAAGCAGGAAAAGTTGCTGGACTAGATTTTAGGATAACAGTGACCAGATGTTTTACTGCAGTCTTTTTTAAAGCAATGCACAATTGAAACGTATGGAATTGAATAAATACGAAATTACGGTAACAAGATTTAGAAATTTAGATTTAGAAACAATGATATTTCAGATAGCAGAAAAATAGTAACTACTTATTAACTAAAGAGGAGCTTTTCCAGTAAGAACAGTTTTATTAATGTAGGAGAAAAATTACAAATTGCATGTTTACACATTTTTTCGGTTAAGTAATCACGGAGGAATTAATTTTAATTATATATAATATACGGGCTGATTCAAAAGTGTCGGACCATCTCTTGGGTGGTGATAAAGGACATCCACCTAAGTTAAAAGTTCTCATGACAAAAAATTATTTGAGTTATTTTACGAGATATAGCTTTTCAAAGATTAGATTTTGGATAAGTTTCTGGTCGTTCCGATTAGGTAGTCTTGAATTTAGTTAGCGGAAACGGCAGATCTTGTAAGACTGAATTTACCTGTTGAAAAAAATCACCACTTTGTGTCTCATGGTGTAAAAAACATTTTCCAAACTAGCAAATTCGACAACAAATTAAATCACATTGAATTACATTGGAAACTAAAATGCCTACATGATAATATGAAAAAAAAAGTTTGAAACAAAAAGCTGAATTTATTTCTATGCTTAATTGAAAGTCTTCTATCACCATTCGAGTGTTAGTTCGACATTTTTGAATCACCCTGTATATACAGTTACGGACACGGAATTTTGGACATTAAATTTATATCAATTCAAAAAATGTCAATGTAAGTCACGCTTTATTGTTATTGTGATTGACGTTTGAAACTAAAATTTGAAAGTTTTATTTGAAATTTATTTTTGGTGTCGATTTTCCGAAACAATAATGCCAGCAATACGTGTTTTTATATAAGTTCAATAAATTATTATTATTTGTTGTCATTTTTTTTCTGGCTATCAGGATAAAAATTACAAAAACCGAAAATGATGTTAGTTGCCTAAGGCCCGTTTTACATTTTTATGTCAGTCAAATGACAAATCGTCCAAAATTTTATGTCCGCCAGTGTATGTATATTATTAAAATTATATTAGTTAGGTTTTATTGATAAGAGGAATATACAGGGTCAGGAGAGTTACTTCTGAAATAATTTGGACAGCAACCCATTATACAATTCACATAGGCGCCTAGCTTCTTCATTTTTAAAAATTATAAAATTGAATCCAAGAATACTTTGCCTATCGTTTTATTTTGACATTTAAAAATAACAGTCAATTATCGTTAATTCATGTATTATTACACAAATAACGAAAAAGTGGGCATGCTCTTAATCCGTGGAAATTGTAAGAAAAATGCTCCTGCGGCAGCAGCTTTACTTGAAGAAGTATCCAAATCGAATGCATCCGGTTCCCGAAAGATTTAGAAAACTGGAAGCCAAGTTACGACAAGATTGGCCCCCAATGAAAGACCCCGTCAGAGGACTGCTACTGGCCCAGAAAATGAAATTAGAGTCTTTGAAGCACACAATTACTTGTCATTTTGACGACTTCATTCATTTTTATCTAGCTCACACTGATTAATGAATTGATTTAAATAAAATATTATATCCAGTTACATACGCTAAAGGTATTTTTGGTTGAAAACTAATTAATTTTCAAAGTAACTCTCATGTGACTCGACTCTGTATAGTTCACGTTAAAAAATATATTATAAAAAAAAATTATTATTCTGTATGAAGAATGTTTTTTATTGATTCAGTAAGGAAAATAATAGTACATTATACGCAAAGGGAGAGAAATGCACGATTATTCCTGAGGTGTCCAAGCTCGAGGGCCATAAAGCAACAAAGGAATACACCACAACAGTGGTGTATAGACTCGTAATATACTGTTTTTGCACGACTTGACTTAAAAAACCCAAGGAATTGGCTGTAATTCTTTAATACAATTCAGAAATTAGTATAAAGCTACCATTCTTTGAAATTCCACCATGATTAACAATCAAAATGTTTGTTGACAATGAGCCTATAAATGAATGTAACGGGAGCAAACATTTGCTCTCGCCGTTATGCTCATTTCTCTTTCGCGGGAGAGAATTTTGACTTCTGTCACAGTTTTGACATAAGAAAAGTTTATTTCTACTCTCTGCAATGCAAAAATAACTATTGTTATATGGTTAAAAATAATCGTTTTAAGTAGAGCTTTAATAGCACAAGTAACAAACATCTTCTTGTTTGCAGGATAATAAATATGTACCTATACCTATATAAATGTTTAACTGATTCATTAATCAATTGAACTGGCAGAATTAAAGTTGTAGTAGGAACTGATTTTTATTAACAGCAGAAAAGATCTTGATGCGCAGTTGCAGGAAAATTGCATCCAGGTGTTTTATTATTTTAACAATTAGGAATAATTTAAATAAATCGATTCAGTCTTTCTATTATTACGTATCACAATAGAATTCGCTTTTCATTCTTGTGGTCGACTGTGTGATTCTGATTGGTCGTTAGTAAATTTCTAATTAAAAACCTCCTAATTGTAATAATTTTAACGTTTGCAATCTGCGGGGTCTACTAGAAAAAATGTATGAATGAACAATCATACATCGCAGTACACGCAATACCGTGCGAGATAAAGCTGTCCGGTACAACACCGGCCAGCGGCGGAAATGGGGGCAGCCGACCGGAAATAATCCGACACACGTCCGGCATAGCCTCACGAAAAATAATTTTAAGATGGCGCTCATTTAAGAAATGCTCCGCCGGCCATCTGTGACTGTTTGCAAGGTGCATTCGCCACTTATCTAATAATTGCTACAATTTCATTGTACTCGTTACGGTCCTGTCCTCGCTCGTTTTTTGTCACTTGTGTGACAACCAAATAAGTAAACAATTTCAGTCACGGTAAAAACGTTTGTGCAATCACGGTACCCTTGGTGGGGCTCGAAACCGCCCGCGTACGGCCCTGCTACCCACCAACACACATTGCAATGCTTCCACGAGCAAGGCTAACCGCGATCCGTCAGTATTCACCGACGTTCACCTGATGTAACACCTGTCTCCTGTAAATGTCTCTTGTAATCTTTTAAAAATCTATTAAAATTTTGGTGAAAGTGCAATGCGATAATGTCTATGTACCGTTTTGTGAAAGACAACCATTCAGGCGGGCAAAAGCGCCTTTTCGTTCAGGGGACCTCCGGGGACTCCTCGCGAGTGCTCGGCCCTCCGATAGTGACTCATTTTTCGGATCCTAACGAAATGGACAATCTCCAAGCGGTTTACACGAAGAAACGGCTCTCTACGGAGGTTTTGGGGAGTTCGATCGAGTCGACCAAGACTAGCAGGAGAGCCGAGGACGGTACTCGCAGGATAACAACGCGAATCGTGCGGAAAGTTACCACTTTAACTAGGGGCGAGGAGAAAAGCACGGCCGAGGATTTGACCAAAAGGGCTGTGACGAGGAGTATTCAAAGCAGAGAGGATGTGGCTAAACAAACGGAAGCTGTACAGCCGAAACGAGTCAAGGTTGGGTACCATTTTTGACATGAAGATATGTTGTTTGCCGGTTAATTGTTTATGACATCGACATCGTCAATATTTACGGAAGCGTGACGTCATGTGATTTTTTTGACGGAGGTTACCTACACGGTGGAGAAGTCGCATTCACTTTTGCGTGTTTGTTTACAAAATTTATAGGTTTGAAGATAAGGGTTTTAAAATTACGGTTTTTTACTTTTACGTTTTGTTTCATACCTTCTGAATTTATTTGTATTGTTTTTATGTTCCGATTTTCTTTGGATTTTCTCACGTTCTTATTTGACTCTCTATAAGTGAATTTCCTATTCTTTTTCTGTAAATGTCTGCTTTACATGCTCTTTGAATTCATAAATGATGAATACGCAAATACATGCAAATTCAATAAATTGTTCTAATTGCCTTGGTTAAAAGTTCATGTAGTGTAATTTCAAATGTCAATCTTAACTTTTTTGTTACTATTAATAAGCTTAACAAGCAAGACTATAAAATTGCAAACGATGAAGCACTTTCATGATGTGTTATTTAAAGAGAGGATTGTTTATAATGTAATTTAAGTCAGTTGCTTACTTAATTTTTTTAGTTCATGATCAAAAAGTACCCACACTTAAGAAACAATTGTTGCCTCTATTTTATCTCTTAAAAATTTTTAAAACAATTTTTTTGTCAAATATGCATTTACTATTACAGTGAGCTTCGGATTCAGGCAAGTTTTGTTTTTCTTGTTTTTGAAATTTTTTTGGTTTATTTATTTTGAAAAATGAATGCAACCTTGAAAATTCAAGTGGTAATATTTTCAATTCTTCCCACAACCTTATCAACAGCAATTAACGCTTCGCGCTTCATTTACCATTCAAATCACTCTTCGTGTTGAGTTTCTTCTCAACTTTATCGCAAATATTTTTATAAATCGCGTTCTTCTTCTTGGATCTTCTTGGTATGGAAACGATGAACAAAAACACGATTAGCCCGTCACACCAAACTTTTATTTAAAAACACAACGCGTTTCAACCACAAAGTGGTCATCCTCAGGTGAGAATAAAACTATGGTGGTTGGTGTGACGGGCTAATCGTGTTTTTGTTCATTTATAAATCGCGTCAAACACGTTTACCTAATTTTCTCCAAACCGAAAACTCTCGGAAATGTGGCAAGCCACAGCCTCTTTGTTGCATAATCTTCATAAAAGGTTTGCTGAATTCAGGTTGGCCTCAAGTACGGATACAATTTCTTCGCTTGCGTAATCGTTCGATTCGCGCGAGGTGTGTTCAAACGTGAAAGTTTCTTCCACCGCTCAAAGGTTTTATCACTTGTAATTGGTTAATAAGGCTTTTGTTTGTACAAAATTGACATTGACATAGATCGGCCCGCCTTATGCACTGTATTCTAATACCCACACTCTGATTTATTTGTTACGTTGTTAAAGAACTTGACACGTTTCTGTCATCCATTTTTTGCAGTTGAAGGCAACTATTGCGTATATACTGCTGACTTCTTGAGTATAATCACAATCAGACTATTTATTATTTTATTTGAGATAAACGAGATGCAACTGTAATTTTTTCACGAGAGCAACTTTCACGTTTTTTCCAAATCTACATTCATAACGGGACTCTGGAACGCGTTCAAAATTTGCATTCATAAATCTCGGCAGTTGGCAGAATTTTCGATGCCCCCAGTCTTCCAACAGTAATTATCTCCTGGAAAAGTGACAGATTGATGTGGTATTATCGTTGCGTTTAATTGGGAGCTTGAGAAAATATTCGTTCTCTTCAAGCACTTGGTTCGGGTACTCTAAGTGCATTAAGAGGGCCATAAAGAAGTTTAATGCACTTCTCAAGAAGATACGGCTTGGAATTATCACATGATTAAGTCATATTAGCGACTTGAGTAGCTGATACAGGAAAGAGGCTCTGTAAATAGTATATAGTGCTTTTTGATATTTGGCAGACTGGTAATGAAAGAATCTAATAAGAATAATGTATCAAGTACGCAAAATAGGGTTTTAGGGGAGGAATCGTAATTAATGACGAGGCGATGTAGGAGCCGTGTCTTTAATGAGAGGAGTCACCTAAAACCTTTTGCGTACGTGGTGCATACAAGATTTTTTTGTTAAAGCTCCCAAAAACACGAAATTACACCTCTTACTAATTAAAAAAAATTCGTTACTATAGTAACCAATTTTATTTTTTAGTCCGCAAAAACTGTTTTTGGGGACTGAGTACCTAAAATAACCGTTTTGCATACTATTTTATTGAGTCCGGAAAAGACTTATTTTAGGGACTCAAATGAGTCCCTAAAACAGCTGTTTTCGAAAGCCTACACAAAAAATTAATTTTTTTGATTTATTATTATAGAATGACAATAATAAATAATAAAGGTGTCTTAGTTAGCTTTTTCAAGGAATGCATGCGAGAAAAAGCAATATACTTTCTGGTTAGGTTATGTATTTTTTTCCTGCTATTGTACTGTATTGTATTGTCATAATAATTATTTGTATTACAAGGGAGGAAAGTGTATCTTTTCCTCCCACAGGTGGAAGTGGAGGAACCACCTAGGGAGGAAATGACACTTTTCTCTAGTGTAATATATATAATTTTTCCTATGATCCATCAAGAAAAAGTTCAAAAATAACAATTTTTCTCGATACCCCAGTTTTGCCGTTAAATCTACCAGCATATTTTTGCGTTTCTATGGGGGGAGGTAAAAATTTTTACTCGTACCTCTCAGGGAGGTTACATATAGGGTGTCAATTTTAAAACTTGCAATCGGCAATATCTCTAGAACTAAAAAAATTATTGAGAATCACTCAAAACCGTTTCGATGGTTTTTAGAGGGCATCAAAATGGTATGGTAAGTGAAGCTCCTCCACCCACCCTTTAAGCCACAGCCACCTTAAGTTGAAAATTTTAAATGGCACGACCCTATTTGCGATACATCGTTGGAAAGCCCATAACAAGCGCTTTTCAAAAATGTCATACAACAGCATATTTGGTAAAGCCATTTTTTCAATTATTTAAAAACGAAGACTTTAAATTTTCATTTCTTTTATTATATTCAAGGGTGGGTGGAGGTGTGTCACTTATTATGTCATTTTAATTTCCCCTAGGAACCACCAAAACGGTTTTGAGTGATTATTAATAACTTTTTCAGTTGAGAGAAATTGACGATTGCAAGTTTTAAAATTGACACAGTGTATATGTATTTCTAATGTGATTTTGACAGATGAGGGAGGTAATTGGCCACTTTCCTTTCTGAAATTAGGGTATTAGGGTCCTAGGAAAAATAGTTTACGTTAACACGCAAACTTCGTAAATAATATTGTCTGATAAATGAATGTTACACTACTCATCTGTCTTGAGTTCGTTGCTTCGTCGAAATAATTAAGTAGCGTGTTTGGTAGTACTTACCTGAAGCGAATAAGTAATTACAGGTTATTAAACACATTTAAAGGCTTATATTGGGTGCGCTTGAAACAAAATTACCTTCAATTAACAATAGGTGCGTACATTTCCATCTGGTTGAAAATATTTTTTTCCAGTTAACTATTCACATCGTTCACAGTCTTGTCGATTTTCCAGTCTATTAACTTATAACAACAGGCATTACACTAGACTGTAATAAAAATCGAAACGTCACGTAACTAAACATCCATGATTTCGGACAATAGTTGATAAATTATGGCCGGTTTCTTATCATTGTTACAATTTGTATTAATTATGTTTAACGAAGAAAAGCGAGTGATGACATCGCGATGAATTAATATTCTTGAACGGATCTCGTGTACAGTTAGTCAGGAAGTCGCAATCAAGCAAGCATGTAGCCACGAGCGGCAATTATTTTCACAGATTTGCATAGCCCTCTTAATTTCTTTGTAGATATCCGATATTGTGGTCGGTCAAGAACCTAATGTCAGCGCTAAAGATTATCTTCTAAGATGGGCGAAACGCACCACGCATAAGTATCCAGGAGTCCACGTCCAAGACTTTACCAAGTCCTGGAGGGACGGTCTGGCATTCAGCGCCATCATTCACAGAAATCGGCCCGATTTGATCGACTGGAGAAGCGTTAAGACTCAGAGAGCCAGCGAGAGGATGGAAACAGCTTTCTATATCGCTGAACGAGAATATGGAGTTACTAGACTTCTTGATCCTGAAGGTGCGTTAGTACCTCTGTTGGTAGTACCACTTTACTGACATTTTTTCAGATGTTGACACCCACGAACCTGATGAAAAGTCGCTCATTACGTACATTTCGTCTCTGCATGAAGTATTCCCGGAACCACCTGCCATTCATCCTTTGTATGACTCCGGTGCTCAACAGCGCGTTTACGAGTATCGCGAATTAGCTTCTTCGCTTCATATTTGGATGAGGGAAAAATACACCCTTATGACAGACCGATCTTTCCCCAATACTCTCATCGAAATGAAGAAAATTGCTACCGAATTATCCCGATTTCGTACCGATGAGCTTCCTCCGAGGCAAAGAGACAAGAACTATCTAAACCAACTTTTCCGCGATTTGGAAAAATATTTCAAGGCACTTGGAGAAGTGGATGTTGAGCCCGAATTACACATTGATAATATCGAGAGGAACTGGCAACGACTCATGGGTGCCTATCAGGAGCGCGATCGACACGTTCAAGACGAAATTAAGCGCTTGGAAAAACTGCAAAGATTAGCGGAAAAAGTTCACCGGGAAATAAAACAAACCGATTCTGGGTTGGATACCATCGAGAGAACTATCGGAAATGAGTCGAGAAGGATAGAACGGATGCACCCTCTCGAAGCCAAGAAAATCGCCGATCAATTGGATCAAGATTTGGCCAATGCAGAGGCTAGTATTCAAGGGTTGACCACCGACGTGAATACTCTACGAAACGGGAGGTATCCACAAGCCGGCGAGTTGGACAAACGTGTCAAAAACTTGCATGAAAGATGGGTTCATTTGCGTCGCTTGTTGCACAATAAGATCGTGGGGCCTCTATCGAATCTTAGTTTTCCTGTAGAAGAGAGAACAGTGACAAAGCATATCAGAACGGTGCAAGAAACACGAAACGTTGACACTAATCCACATTTCAGGTCTCTTCAAGAATATATCGAGTGGTGCAAAAATAAACTTGTTAGTAATTTGTTTCGGGTGGTCTGCAGGTTCTATAGATTGTGTGTTTTAGAAACAATTGAAGAAGGCCGACTACGGTAATGATCTCCAGTCCGTCCAAGCTGAACGCAATTTCCACCAACACGAACACAAGCAAATCGATCAATTCCATTCCAAAGTGGAGTCTTGCGCCAAAGCTCGCCAATACTTCACCGGCGAAGAATTAACTCTCTACAACCAACATTTAGGCCAACTTCAGAAAATCTACGCTGACTTACTTTCATTTTCTACAAATCGAATGACAGATTTGGACACTTTGTACGACTTTATCCAATCGGCGACCACCGAACTCCAATGGTTGAACGAGAAAGAGGAAGTAGAAGTTACCAGAGATTGGAGTGACGTCAAGATGAACGTAGCTGCTGTCGAGACCTACTACGAGGTAAGTACCACAACCCTAACCTTTCGATTAACTCTTCCTTTGTACTAAACGCAGCAAAATTATGGATCGGGATGTGAGGTAAATGTTACGTCCGCTGATTTTTGCATGTTTAATTTTTTTTATAGAGTCTGATGAGCAAGTTGGAGAAACGCGAAGACCAGTTCAATTCGGTTCAAGAAAGGGGTGAGTTTTTGATACAGCAGCAGAACCATCCGGCGTCTAAGGCTATTGAGGCACATATCGCGGCAATGCAAGCACAATGGGCGATGATAATTCAGTTGAGCCACTGCTTGGAGACCCATTTGCAAAATACTCGCAACTACCAACAGTTTTTTAAAGACGTTCAAACGGCAGAAGAGTGGCTTAAAGAAAAAGACGATGTAATGAACAACGAATTTAGTCAAGGTGATTTTAGTTTGGATACTGGGGAAAAACTCTTGCAAGGCATGCAGATGTTGAAAGACGAGCTTAATTCTTTTGGCGATCAAGTTCAAACATTGATCGCGCGCTCTCAGGAGATCGTTCCTTTGAAACAGAGACGACAACCAGTCACGAGACCTCTTACCGTCATTGCCATCTCGAATTACAAACAAAACAATGTAAGTGTTACTAATTATTTTTGTTTTGTGTTCTAATTGTGCCTGCAGTTTGTGATCGAACAAAACAAAGAGTGCACTCTGACAGACAACTCTGGAAGGATTAAATGGCGCGTCCACAACGAGAAAGGCATCGAAGCGCAAGTCCCAGGAGTGTGTTTCGTAATTCCACCACCTGATAAAGACGCAATTGATGCTGCGGAACGTCTCCGACGACAATACGACCGGTCTATAGCTCTCTGGCAGAAGAAACAACTAAGGTTGAGACAAAACATGATTTTTGCCACTATTAAAGTGGTCAAGGGTTGGGATTTGCCCCAATTTATCGCTATCGGTGCCGAACAGCGAAATGCGATTCGAAGAGCTTTGAACGAAGACGCTGATAAAATAATGGCTGAGGGTGATCCTTCTGATCCTCAATTGAGACGCTTGAAACGTGAAATGGACGAAGTCAACCGACTTTTCGACGAGTTTGAGAAACGAGCACGTGCGGAGGAAGAAAGCAAGAACCAGACAAGGATTTTCAATCAACAGATATCTAATTTGCAACAGGCTTTGGATGAAGCGGAACGAATAATCAACAAACGGGTGATTGCCCACCTTCCGCGTGATATCGACACTTTGCAACATCTAGTCTTAGAACATAAAGAGTTTGAATCAAGGTTGCAAAACCTTGAGCCTGAGATCGAACAAGTCAAGGATACGTTCCGAAGTATCACTTTGAAGACTCCTCAACACAAGAAAGATCTGGAGAAGGTTCTTGATAAGTGGAAATATATTTGGAACACAAGTAATCTCTATATAGAGCGTCTCAAATGTATTGAGATTGTTTTGAACGGAATGGAAGACGCGACTTTAGTCATTTCCGAATTTGAGAGCAAACTTGCCCTCTTTAATGAATTGCCGAGTACTGAGAAGGGTCTCGAAGGGGTTCACGAGGACTTACTCAAATTGCAATCAGCCATAGGCCAGCAACAAATCGCTATGGATCAACTCAACGACGATTTTGATAATACTCGCCGACTTACCGAAAAATCAAGACCCAACCAACGTGGTCCTCACACTGATATCGAGCGTCTGGATAAAGAAATCCAGAAATTGAACGCAAGATGGGGCAATGTTTGCTCGCAATTGGCTGACAGGTTGCGCGGTTGTGAACAAGCGTACAACCTATTGAAGAACTATAAGAAGCCTAAGGAGAATGAAGATGCTTGGTTGGATGAGCACTACGGCAAGTTGGAGAACTTGCAACCTATTAAAGACCGTGCCAAGGAACATTTAGAGACGACTAGAGTATGTTTATAGTTATTATGTTTCGTCTGATTTATCTTCTGTTTTCAGAATCTTTTAAACAGTGTCTATGAGCGGGCCCCTGTTATCGAACAAGTAAATGTCAACGGAGGCAGATTTATCCGAGAAGGAAAGGTAAAATATTTGTCCATATCATATTTCATGACGAACATGTTAGGTTTAGTTAGGTTAGGTGTGAATGGTGTGTGATTGTGTTTGTTTCTTGGCTTTAATTGTTGTTTGCAGTAGAGATGTTGGAAGAGGGGACTTGCGGATCTTCAGTCCAGTGTTCGTTTTAACAACGATTTTGTCAAGTTTCGTTTAACTCTTACTAAAGTTTAATATTATTAAATGTTTCTTTTCCGACTGACTGACTGGTTTGGTGGTAGGTAGGTTTTGGACTCTTCATTCTTTGTAAATATCTCTCAAATTTTATCTTCTCTTTATCTTGTTTTTGTGTCATTTCATTTATGGTTTCTACATAAAATGGCGTGCGAATCAATTGTATTCTTTTCACTCTTTCAAAGTTTATAAATGTTACGATAGACGTACACAACAATTCGACACTTTTATCGACATAATCACTAGTTTTTCGTCACGATTTATCTTGCAGCACGTAGTTTTGATTTTTTTTCTCTGGTGATTATGTTTTCGTACACATTTCAATCACACGATTCACATTAGTCACAGCTTCATGTAATGTCAACTAAAGCACTGACTGGACTAACAACTGACCCCTAACCTCTAACCCTAACACCAGATCTGGAGCAAGGGACTGCAGAGGTTCAGAGAGGCGCTGCTGGAGTCACAGCCGTCGCTGGATGTCGCCTTCAGGACGACGAAGGAGAGTGGACCGAGTGGAGCGGACATCATCGCCAAGGAGTTGGACGAATTCAACGCGAAATATCAATATTTGATCGACTCGTTGTATGGCAGGTTGCAGGAGATCGCTGCCAGGTGTCCCGGGGATATCGTCACATTGGTAAGTGAAAATAAAAATGTATTTAAATTTAAAGCTATTTTAAAAAAATAATAGATAAATTGAAAAATGACAAAATATGATAAAATTTTAAAAAACATTTAAGATAATGTTGACAACAAAATAAATTTTAAACATAAAGCTGTTGTGGGAGAAAACTAAAAAAAATAAGAAAAGTGCCAAAACAAAAGTTAAATAAGAAAAATAGATTTCAATATTACTTAGTTTTCTAAGCACTTATGTCGGAATTGGTCACAATTTTTAAACATTGTTTTATAACTTTAAGATTGGTTATAACGGTGGAACAAGTGTGTAACAGCAGGTGACTCACTTGTTTTTTTTTTTAAGATGGAAAATAATGTTATCAAAGAAATTGTACTCAAATGTAATTAAACCCGGCTGTTTAACGGCTGCCAACACACTAAAAATAAATGCTCTTAAAATTGTCATAATCAGACCAACTAAAAACTACAATTAAGAATGCATTAGTTTTTAAGTTATTTTTTGGGATGACATAAATCTAAGGCCCACGTGATCTGTTGTTAATTTAACGGTTAGACAACCGTAAAGTTTATGTAAATTTCTATTTTATGCTTAATTTTTATAAAAAATTGAAAACAGCCTTGAAATGCCGCTCTAAAATTTAATCTATTTTTGAATTTAATTTGGGCGTGATTTTTTGTTTGGGACATCTCTGATTTATTTTTTCCACTTTGCCTTGACATTTTTTGAAATGTTTACAAACAAAATTTATAAAAAACTTTAATTATTTGTTTTAGAATTCTGTCATAAGGGCGAATTTTACAATGGAATTCTACACTGATGCCAACCTTAAATATTAATTTCCCTTGAACGTTGACCGACAATTTTTTTTATTAATAAACTACAAGTGATATAAGTTTTAAAAATAAAAGTCCATGATGTCATCAACTGTCACTTTCAACTGAAAATGCGACGTTGTCGGAATTTAAAATTTTCAAATAAACGTAATGCAATTTGCATCATGACACAAATTTATTTTTACATTGTTGATTGTGTGATAAAATGTTGTTTGACCCACGCAAATCTCTTAATATGGCACATGGGAGGCACATAGGAGTCGTTCAAGGTTTACCTGTACGACCTACACCATTTTTTCGTGGAAAATGCAAGTGACGTCATGATTTTTTTTTAATTGTGGCGCTTAAATAATTGATTTGAGGGGTAACAATTGCTTTAATTATTTGAATTTTTGTTTATTGTAGAGAAATTAATGCATCAGGTCTAAAAATAAAACGATTCAAATTAAAACGATCGGAGATATTCGGTACTTTCCGTAGATATAATCATTTTTCGCGTTTCCTCGGTTAGTACATCGCGGTTCGCGCCGGTGTCTGTACTGCTAAAACTCTCAAGTTAATTTAACAATTTTTGTTATGTATTTTCCTAGTATTTTATTTTTTAATTATGCTTTGAAATTAGTTTATATTTTCTGAAGTTTTGTGCACACGTTTAAAAAAAAAATTCTACTTCAAGAAATTTGTTAACAGGTTTACATACAAATATTGTAATAGTGTTGTTATAAGAATTATTATTGTTACTCTTGTGATTTAGCTGTAAAATAAAATGGGAGACAATTACGACTTTTCTTACGAATTGTCTACCATACCATGGGATATTTCGGTAGGTAACTCCTTATTTTTCAGCTTGATTCTTGCTTAGTTTTTTCGATAGTGTAACTTTTTTTTTCTTCGAGAATAAAATCAATATGTTTGTGTCGTAACAAAATGAAAACTGCCACGTTTTCACTTGGAAAACCTCCAGTATTTTGTACACCTTAATAGATCATTACATACAAATTGAATGAATTTAAAAATAAAAATGAAAACATTTTCTGTTTACTTAACTTTTATCTAATCGCCACATACTTACCGGTATTAGAACGATAAAAGTTCTACCATTGATAAAACAGCATTTTTTAAATGAAAATCGTTGCCGTTTTGTAATCGTTCCACTTTCGTTAAGAGTCAGTCATTTGAATGTTTGAATTTGTGAGATCTAAAACTCATTAACACATGTGTTAAGTAATTACACACCAAAAGCCCAGAATTCTCATAACCTAGGATAACAGCCGAAGTATTGATTCACCGGCGTGGCGACGTCTCGCCTGAAAAACCTATCTCTTTTCTGAAAAGACGGTTTTCAGTGGTTGTCTCTGTTAATTTTTTTTTTGAAATGTGTTTGACTCCAAAAGTGACGTAAAACACTACAGGCAATTTTTAGTATCCACCAGTCATTGATTAACTAACTTTATTTTATGACATCATTTTTTATTGTTAAATTACACATCTGAAGAAACTCGGGGCAATAAATATCACGAATGTTGTAATTGCCAATTTGAGCATTTTTTATGAAGGTGTCCGCTTTCGCTACTTTATAAATGCCAGAGGTGGCAGTAGTGTTAAAAGCTTGATAACTCACTTTAATTATAGCGTGGCAAAGGGTGGCAGCATTGTTTATGTAAGTCTGTCAATTCAAATTTGATTGATGGCACTTGTATGATGTTATTTCCGTTGTAACACCTATTTTCGGTAAATTACTTCACTGTTTTAATAATTTTACCATGAAAGTTTATGTTTCAACATGACATCATCCTTATCACCAAATTTCTAATTTTTAATTTATTCATATTTACATTATTTTAAAATACTTTTATTAAGCAATGACTCATTTATTAGATTAATTATATTTTAATAGATTTCACAAGAAAAAGTGTTTTATTTTTAAATTAGTATGGCATACTTGGATAATAATAAACCAATGAAATTAAATCTATTGTGGTTGCAGTTATTATACCCAATGACGTAAAAATAACAGGTTTTTCAATGTTATAGATCTTTAATTAAATTCAGTGAGTTTAGAAATTTACGTTCATTGCGTTGTAATTATAATTATCTATAAGGTTGCCCAAATTTTAATCTGGAAACAGTAAACATTTAAATTGAACCAATACAAAAATTAAAATTAATATTAAATGTCAAAGATCCCTGCCCAAAAATTTTGATCGCCAATTACAAAACAAGGATAGGAGGAGTTTATACAAATGACTTGGTGAATTCACTAATCACTGATACTGGCCCACCCATTGTAGGTAGGTACGACGTAATTGTGGTTTGTCGTTTGGTGGGTGGGATTTTTTTGTATAAAGTTATTTTTTGACGTTTCACTGTTTTCAGATTCTAGAAAACATTTTATAAATCTACCGATACGACAAATTTAAAACCAGGAATTGTGACTTAGTGGTTTACACATCTCTGCTATTGAGAGAAGCAGGAAAACGTTTTATAGTTTTTAAGGGCAATTACAAAGTTATAGAGAGAATAATTTTTTTTTACATTGGAAATAAGCATTTTTATTATTTTAAATACCACTTACCTCAAAAGTTATCTTTTGTCTTACATTGAATTGTCTGAATAATTAGTATGATCCTACACCTTTAGTGTGGGAAGGATTTTGCAAGTTTTTTGCGAAATATGTTATCTTGAAACTTATGTTTAACATTCCAACTAATTTAATTGTTATTTATGTGTATTTTTCCTCAATAAACACTTTTATTTGGCTCAAAACACATTTCTTTTACAACCAATGTCTAAAAATACTCTAAGTTGAGTGACTGCTATACAATCTTGTGTCGATTCCAACGCCTTTACAAATTTTGAATCAATCAATTCTCCTCAAAGAGCCACTTAACTAAATTCCTTAAGCACTACTAATACTTAAAATACCTAAACAAATTTCAATCTTTCCAGCGATTAGTCGAGCAAATGCAGCCTCGTCACTTCCGGACTTTCCGGTCGGAATTCCACATGAGCAGTGCCAGCGAGCAAACTGCAACGTACACCACCACCACTCACTTATCCACACAGTAAGATTTTTACTTTTGCTAGATTTACCACTTCTTGCCAATCTTTTTTGCAGGCACATTCATCAAAAACCAATTCGTACCGAAAACGGTACCACCGTTTCAATAACTACAGACACACTGAATCAACCTCTGAAGGACGAGATAGATAAAATATCAAACGGGCGTCCTCCTGACAAGTACACCACAAAGACTCAAATCATCCATGAGTCTCAAAATTGGGGTAAAAGCATGCATTTTACCGAGATCAAGTCACTCAAACGCGTACATAAAGTGCACGAAGGGATCGGGACTGAGAGCATTACCGATATTCCCGGGATTGTTAATCCTTACAACGGGGAACTGATCACAGTTCGGGAAGCAATCGCGGCTCGGATCCTCGACGGAAGGACCGGCAAAATCCTGATTTCACCCGACGGTACGCAAGTCAGTATTGAAGAAGCTCGGAAGCGGCAATTGATTGATCCGAAAATTGCCGAAGGTTTGATAAGTCCCTGTGGAATTATCGAAGATGGTCGAGAGTTGACACTGTTGGAAGCCATACAGGGGAAAATATATGAAGCGGAGCATGGATTTGTCGATTCCAGCGAAAAACGGATAAAGGTAACGCATTCGTCGACGATAAACCAAGCGATCGATGATGGGAAAGTTGATGTCAACACTGGGACGTTCAGACTCGAGTCGGGAGAGACGATGGATATCAAAGAAGCGTACAAAAGAGGCTATCTCTTGCAGCATACGGAAGTTAAATTGCAGACCGGAGCAATGGCGTTGTCTGATGCTATCACACAGGGATTGATCGATGACAGGACTGGCTGGATCGTCGATCGTAACTCTGGGAGCAAATACCAAATTGATGCCGCAGTTAAAACTAACGTGATCGATGGTGATATTCGCGAAATTGTCGACCCGCGAAGTGACGATAAGTTAACCGTGATTCAAGCGATCGAGCAAGGGTTAATTAACCCGAAAATCGGTAAATATGTGTATTTCCACGAGAAATTTTCATATCTAGAAGCTAAAAGACGTCAGTTGATCGTCAAACCGAAAACGCTCAAAGAAGTCGTCGATGATGGTTTGATGGACGATTCAGGTAAGATCCTTTCCCCGACTCACCAAACGCGACTGACGATCCTTGAAGCGGTTGCACGTGGTGTCCTAGACGTTGACACAATCAAATCAATCCTAGACTTTCAAAAGAACGACCTTGTAACACTCGGAGATGCACTTAAAGACGGCATCATAACTCCTGATGGTAAATTTCAAAATTCAGTCACTGGTGAAATCATAACCATCCAAGAGGCGGTTAGCCGAGGGTACATTATTTCAGTTGTTAAAAAAACAATTTTTGACGTTGATGCTTTCCAACCGCCTGACAAATCCGACCACATTAGCTACAACGCGGCAAACGCCAAAGGCTATATTAGTAAAAAGTCAAACGGCAGCCTTTTAGTCAACTCCAAGTCCGGAAAACTTATTCCATTTGTCGAGGGTGTCAAAACCGGTGAAGTTAAACCGGAAGTTTATGAAATGTTAACACGTAAAATCGGTATTTTTGAACAACAAAATGAATTAACAGTTCTCGAGGCTGTTTTCCGTGGCTACATTGATCCAAAAACAGGAAATTTGATTGATATTACCCGAAACGAAGTCGTTTATTTAAACGAAGCCATAGCTCAACATCTGATAACACCTGAAGGTGCCGCCATGTTGAATAGTCTCCTCAATTTGAACGTTTCGACACAAGTAACTCGGACATTGGTCCAGAGATACGTCACGGTCACTCAAAAGGACCTGAAACCTACGCAGTTAACCTATAGTGAAGCATTGAGACAAGGTTTGATCGATAACGAGAATCAGACCTTTAGGGACCCGGAGATGAATCAAGTAATTTCGATTGTTCAAGCGATCAGTGATGGCAAACTAGCCCCGGATGCGGAAAGCTCTAGTCAGGTTGTTAGTACTGGAGCTGTTCCTCGTAAATCGACAGTTGTTACAATTACAAGCAGAAAGGAAATTCCTGTTAAAAAACTCAATGTTCAAACTGCCACCACTGATCTCTTGGCCAGTGAACGAAGTCTTGGGGAAAAACAAGTATATGAGTTACCAACCGAAGGATGGGCACTACAAGACGCAATTAACCAAAAGTTGTTTGATCCGCTTACCGGTCTTTTTATTATTCCAGGGACAGATCGCTTGGCCAGTTTAAAAGAATGTATCACTCTTAAAATTATTAATCCTAGTTCGGCTGTAGTTATAGATCCGTCAAATCAACGTAGAGTTAGTCTAGTTAAAAGTTTAAGCAAAAAATTTTTAGATGACACTGGACATTACAATTTAGGTAGCCACAAAATTACAATGAAAGAAGCAATAAGCCAAGAATTGATTTTGTTTGAAAGCGAAATGGAAGTCGAGACTAACAGTCAGAGACTTTTACAAATTACCAAACTTGATGGTAGGCCTGACAAAATCGAGGTCTCGAACGTTGTAGATAATTATCCTCCAACATACACTGAGGTCAAAACTTCAGAAATAAAAGACACACTGCCAGTCGAGGTGGCACCTGGTATTATTTATGATCCGGCAAATGCCCTTGTTGTGTGTCCTCAGACAAAACAAGCCTCGTCTCTTCTAACCGCAATTCAAGAAAAAACCATTCCGGCAACCTCCATCACAGTAAAAGACCCACACACTGGTAAAGATTTGCCAATTGATGAGGCTATTAGACGCAATATTGTTGATAAAAATACCGGCGATTATACGAATAAATCGGGTCATAAGATAAGTTTAGGTGACGCTGCTAAATACGGTGTTATTGCAGTAGTGGGTGCACCGGTTGCTGCCACCTACCCTCTAGTCAAAGCAGTTAAAACATTTGTTGTTGATCCAAAAACGGGCAAAAACGTACCGGTTGATGAAGCTCTGCAACGGGGAGTTATCGACCAACATCAATACGGCAAACTGCAGTCGCAGGCTTTGGTCGAAAGTGAAAAAAGTGGGGCTTTTGATGATGAAGGGCCCTCCGAGGCTGAAAAAACCCGAGCTAGGATTACAGTAGAACCGACTTACAAAGTAACGATCGGGCGGGTGCAATCGTTGAGTCCTGACCGCGATGCCAAGAAGGTCGTTCTTCAGAAACTGCGTAGAAAGGTTGTGAAACCCAAAGATGCAGTTGAGAAAGGCATAATTGATGAAGACACTGCAGAGTTATTGGCTAAGAAGGAGACGTTTATGTCACCGAGTGGTGATAGTCTTACTTTACAGGAAGCTCTCGACTCGAAAAATGTCGACGGGGATAAAGGAAAAATCATTGATCCTCAACGAGGAGACGAATTGACCATCAACGAAGCTATAGCTCGTGGTATTTTAGACCCCGATGGTACTAACCAGTTGTTGGTACCTCTGAATCGTAGCTTATCTATTCCGGAGTTATTTTATCAAGGCCTTATAGACCCCGACAGCCAAAAGGTTGTGCATCCAGAAACTGGTGCTCATTTAAGTATTAGAGAAGCAATCGTCTGTGATATCGTAGATCCGTTAAGTACTCTAACCGAGAAAACTGGTGCTAAAATCACTTTAGAGCAAGCTATAGAAACTGGTGTTGTTAACGATGCGAAATCAACGGTTAGGACGCGTAAAGGTAGTGTAGATTTACAAGAGGCTGTTAACGATAAAGTATTTGATAATAGTGTGCCTTCTGGTCCCGAAAAGTTGCCGATGGCCGGTATGACGTTTCCTGTAGCTGTAAAACGCGGTTTAGTTGATCCAAATAAGAAGGAAATTGTCCATCCGATTACGAAAGAACGTATTCCGATAAAAAACGCCATTGATGATGAGTTTATAATGTCGGTGCCTTTCCCTACTAGTTCCGAATTCATCAAAGTTGAGGATGCGCTAGAATGCAAGTTGATTGATCTAAAAACTGGTACTTTCAAAGATCCTAAAAGTGGAGAAGTGTTTCCAGTTGCGGAAGCGGTAGAAAAAGGGCTTTTAGTTATTAAGGATAACTCTATGGGTATTAGTTCACAACCAGTAACCACTGTTACGGAAACAGTCAATACAATTCATACAGTTACAACGCGCACAATTGAACTGTTATCCGGTTACGCTCTTGTGAGTGCAAGGGAAGTCTTGAATACGAAAACTGGCGAAATAATATTATTTGAGGAAGCGCGTAAGCGAGGCATAATAACAAATGATGGAGAGACGAAAAACACTACGACAGTGAAAGACGTAATATCGTTTTCGGATGCTTTGCATCGAGGTTTGGTTGATATGCATGCAGGTACTTTTATTGATCCTCAATCAGGAGAGAAAATATTAGTTAAAGAGGCTCTTCAGGAGGGTAAACTTTTGGCCACGTCTGTTGAAGATACTTCTACTTTTAAAACAACGGAAATGAACATTGCGGAAGCGTTTGATACTATTTACGATGAGAAATCGGCTAAATTTTATGATCCGAACAATCCTCAAAAGAGTCTGACTTTTGAAGAAGCTATTAAGAAAGAGATCATTGACCCAAATTCGGTTGTGTATGATGTTACGTCACAAAAACCTATTACTGTGGAACAGGCTGTAGAGAAAGGGTTGATCGATCCTAAAACCGGCAAAGTGCGCGATCAAAAGTCTGGCAAAAGTATTGATTTTAAGGAAGCAACGAAAAAAGGGTTAATTGCGGTGTTGGGTGGGTTGGCTATGCCAGTCGTGGCTCCAGTTTTGGCCGGGGCTGCCGCCGTGAAAGCCGTTAAAAAGTATACCGATGAAAAGAAGGCTAAAAAGGAACCTGTAATACAAAACGTGGAAACTACAAAGGAGGAAGAACCTCCGAGACAAAAAGTTGAGATTACCATTATCAAAAAGGTCGACGAGGAAGAAGTAAAGACGAAAAAGTCGGTCATTGAAGATCAACTCGAAGAAGTTGAGGAGATCAGATTGAGGTTACCTTTGAGTGAGGCGATTGAGGAAGGAAGAATAGTGCCTGACAAGTGTCGAGTTATACACAACGATAAACAATTGCCTTATAGTGTGGAGGAGGGTCTAAAGTTGAATAAATTGTACCCTGGTGATATTGTTCAAATTGTTAATAAACATTTAGTTATTTTTATCGAATCTAGTGTTTCTATTTTTATTATCTCTAAAGACATAACCCCTCAAAAGTTGGCGGACTTGGGGTATTACGATCTGAAATCGCGACGGTTTATTGACCCACACACCGGCGAACCTATCACATTTGAAGCTTTTCTGTACGAATTAGACCTTTTCAACCCTGACACTATCTTAGTCAAAGATTTGACAAGCAAACCTCCTGTTTATGTTACTCTAGACGAAGCTTTAAATCGACCTTTGATTGACAAAAATACCGGTTATATGGTAGATCCTAAAACCGGCAAAAGGGTACCATTCTTTGAAGCAGTGAAACTGAGATGGATTATTGACATTAAAGACCAGCCAAAACAGAAATACCAACCTCTGACACTTGAGGAAATCGCCGAGACTGACAAGTTCGACCCAGTGAAGGTCGAGGTCAAATCAGACAATCAAATAATGCCGCTTAGCAAAGCCTTAACATCGAATATCATCGATCCCAAGTCTGTGACGATCCGTGATGAGAAAAACATGCAACTTGTGCCATACTACGAAGCGATCGATCGTAGTATCGTCGATCCTCAACGAGCTCTAGTCCTCAATACTGCCACTCAAAAAACTATGACTTTTTCTGAAGCGTTTCTGCACGGCTTTATACGAGCTTTGCCACGACCTATAACCCTGGAAGCAGTGATTTATAAAGGTCTGTATGATCCTCAAACAGCTATGATCACTGATCCAATCACTAAACAATCACTAATAGTCGCTGAAGCTGTCGATCGGCAAATCGTAGATGATAAATTAAGCGAAGTTAAAGACACAAAACGTGGAATTTTTGTACCTCTCGACGAAGCACTTAAACTAAGTCTTGTGCAAGATGGTCGTCTAAAAGACACTAAGACTGACCAGTTGATATCATTAAATATCGCACTAGACCAACAATTAATTCGTAGTAAACCTATAGTGTTTAATTTGCTTCAAGCACTTTTATCGAATTATTACTTACCAAAATCAGGCGCCATTTTGAATCCACTTACAGGTGAACAAATTACTTTACAGAAAGCGATAGAGTATAAACTAGTTGATCCAGTGACCACTCGAATCAAGGATAATAAACGCGGGAGGATCGTTGAGTTAAAAGAAGCAATTAAAATAAATTTAGTCGATCCTGAAAAAGGCATTCTTACCGAACCTGCCTTGCCTCTCGACCAAGCATATCTCAAAGGTTATATCCTCAGTACCGTCTTACCTTGGTCGTTACAAGAAACTCTAGCGCAGAAAGTTTACAATCCGAAAACCGGTCAATTTACTGTAAATAATGCTAATGTGACACTAGTACAAGCCATCGAAGGCGGAATTGTTAACCCTGATGTCCTTACAGTTAAAGACCCGCGTTCTGGTGACATAATCACACTTAATGATGCAATAAGTTTACGAATTATAGACCCGGTCAAAGGTCAAGCTTACGATCCTTTGACCAGTACTGAAATGAATTTTTACGATGCGCAAGATCGTGGTTTGATTGTACCGTATAAAAGTCAGATAACCTTACCTGAAGCTGTCTTTAAAGGTTTTTATGATCCAACCACTGGCAAGTTTATCAATCCGAAGAGTAAAGAGCGGTTAAGGGCGGAAAGTGCTATCAATCGAGGCTACGTCGATACTTCCTCGACCCTTGTAACAATAGATGAAGAGTTGGTAACTTTTGAACAGGCTGTGGTGGAGGGTTACATTGATACGGTCGAGGGAGTAGTAATTAGCTCTCGTCATGAACCAATAGACTTTAACGAGGCTTTCGAGCGCGGATTATTGGTCGAAGTCGGTCCTCCGATTCCTCTAAGTGAAGCTATTGCCAAAGGATTATACGACGAAGAATCTCAACTATTCCTCGACCCTCAAACTGGCAATTACGTAACTCTTATTGAAGCTATCGAAATTAATTTAATTGACGCGGAGTCCGTTAGTATTAAAGATACTCGGGTGGGCGTTTGGCGTAAAATACCTCTGATTGATGCTATACATAACGGTTTCGTTGATGGTAACACCGGTAACGTTAGAGACTTCTCCCAAGACGAAAGTTGCGAAGTTCCATTACAGAAAGCATTCCATTTGGGGATTTTGGTTGATAATAAAGCCGCGGTTTCTTTACAGCGAGCTATCCATCAAGGGTTATATCACGAAGCGACCGGTAAAATCATAGACCCGCATACCGACCGGAAGATAACCTTACACGAAGCCATCCGAAAATTTATAATAAATCCTTTACTACCTGTATATTTTGATAAGAAACGCGGGAAATTGGTTAATTTAACTGACACTTGCCGGTTGGGGATTATAGATAAGCGCAACGGCACATTTAAAGATCCTTATACTGAGGAAACAATGAAACTGACTGAAGCACTAGACCAAGGCTTGATTGTAGATATAGAGACGGCTAATTTCGGTCTCTATGAAGCTATTGATTTCGGTTTATACGACCCAGACGATGGTATGTTTGTCCATCCTTCGACCGGTCGTAAATTCACTCTCAAAGACGCTTGTAATAACGAATTAATTAATCCGGAAACGTCTCTAGTCAAAAATAGTAAACAAAACAAATACATTTTCCTGCCTGAAGCAATCGAAAAACAATTAGTCGAAGCAGAATTAGGTAAGTTTGTTTTGCCGAACGGTAATTCGATTAGTTTGTTTGAAGCTAAGCGGAAAGGTTTGATCGTAACAGTTAAACGTAACTTGACGTTGGAGGAAGCAATTCGGAATGGCTTGTATCGTCCAGACTCTGGCAAATTTGCAGATCCTATAAATGGTGAGTTTTATGACTTGTCGCAGGCGCTAGCCAATAATTTTATTGATCCCACGACTACTGCTTTCAAAGATCCGTTTAATGGTACTATTAAATCTTTACCATTGGCCATCCAAGATGGTAAAATTGATACTGATAAAGGTCGCGTTCTTGATACTAAATCGAAACAGACGTACAATTTCGACGTGGCGTTAGATAAGGGTCTTTTGGTAACACTTGATAAACCATTAGTTGAAGAACTGATGCAAAAGGCAGTCACAGATTCAATTAAAGCGTCGAAAACTACTCGCGAATGCTCTCTTGAAGCTGCTATCAAATTCGAATTAATTGAACCGAACCGAGCGGTAGTTAAAGATTTACAAACCGGTCGTTTTAAAACTGTTCAAGACGCAATTGATGCTAAACTTTTGGACATCAACAAATTGATTACTTTTGAACCCCAAAAAGATAAAGTCAAGTCGCGCATTGTCACTTATGACCAAACCACTCCTATTTACCTTGACGAACCTTTAACCTTCCTCCAAGCAATCGAATCGAACCATCTCGACGTCACTACAGGCAAATTTACCGATCCTCAGACCAAAGAAGTCCTGTCACTGAAAGACTCCCTCAGTTTGGGTTTTATAGACCCCGACACGGCTTTAATTAAAGACGGTAATAAGAAAAAGTTGATTAAGCTTCCCGAAGGCTTCAGGAAAGGCCTGATCGATGCCGACAAAGGCAACGTCCTTGATAGCTCCACTTCGAAACTGTACCCTCTCCCGACTGCAATCGATAACGGATTATTGATAACACCATCGCGGAGTTTTACCTTGATTGAAGCTCTGATTTACGGTTTGTACAATCCGACGACTGGAAGATTTACTTGCCCCTTTACTACAACGTCAATTATCGATCGCAAGCGATTAACTCTCACTGAAGCAATCGCGGATAATCTCATAGATCCATCTAGTACTGTAGTGAAAGATCCAGAGAGTGGTGGCGTCGTGCCGCTTCTGCACGCTATTGACTTAAAGATCGTAAATGCCGTTGATGGTAGGATACGAGATGACGATAAAGACATCGACTTTATTAAAGGACATGAAAAGGGTTTGATATTGCCTGCAGAACAAAGGGTGAGTCTTACCGGCTCTAACTGGAATCCGTGTTGCTTCGCACGGATTTTGCTTATGGTGATGTTGCTTGAAGTAGCTTGAAAATCATGCTTAAATTTTTGTTCCCTTGTAATTGTCGCATCATGAAACAGAACTAAATGAAATTTTTTGCAGCTTGTTTGGTGGTACTCTGTTCGTGCATTACAAGGCATTTAAGACGAGCCTCTAATGCATATTAGTCCCGACCATTTAACCCATCATTCTTTAGACGACTCTCGGGTAGTCTAAAGAATAACGAATGACTACAACTTTCACCATCATCGACACGTTCTAATATCATAAACTAGGCGAAGCCGAGCTTTAGCCTTTACTACCATCTAATACCAATTGTGGGTTTTCCCAACCCAACAACACGTTATTACTGTTATTTTGTTTAAATTGATTTGATTTCAGGTTTGATTTTTTTTTATTTCATATAGGTAACATTTTTTTTTCTGAATTTACACTAACATACCATTTGTGTGTGCGCTTGTATGCATGTGTTAGGTTTAGGGACTTTTAGCTTGCAGAATGCTCAATTCACGCAAATTGTGATTGTCTTACCGATAGATTAGGCCAAATCTTAATTCTTCGGTTTCTAATTCGAGATCATTACAGCAAGCGGTCGAAGAAAAGTACAAACTGTGCGACGAAACTCTATCAAAACTTCTGCAATGGATCGGAGACGTTGAAGATAAAATTGCATCACAGGACGTTATTCACGAAATTGAGGAAGATTTGCGTAACAAAATTAATACAATGAAGCAAATTAGGGATGATTTAGACCAGCATTCGAGTCAGGTCGCACATTGTGGCGACCAAGTAAGACAGTTAGTGTTAACAGCGGGTGATGTTCTGTCAAAGAGTGAGGTTTCGACTCTTGAAAAGAATGGTCGCAATTTGAAAACACGGTATGATAAAGCCGTTGATCGCACTGAGCGTCTCTTGAGGAAACTCCTCTCAGCCAAAGACGAACTCACTAAACTCAAAGGAGAACTCAATATTTTCTCCGATTGGTTAGGTAAGGCTAGGAGGATACTCGAAGACAAAGAACGCGCTTTGAGCGACTTGCAAAGGCTCGATTCAAGTACAGATAGTACTAAAGAGTTTGTCAGCGATGTCATCGCCCATCAGGGTGATCTCCGCTTTATTAATATGTCGGCACAGAAATTCTTCGACGAAAGCAAGGTAAGTCGAACCTTTACCTAATCGCGTTGTTTTATATTCAACCCACTTAGGAATATTTGGCTCTTCTTAACGATTTCCGTACTTCCCTCCCGTCACGTTTACACCACATTGAGCCAATAGCCTCTCAAGATTCGCCTGTACGTACCGAGGTTTCCCTCGTGGGTCAACAATACCGCGATCTTTTGAATCGCGCTAATAACCTCTCTGATCGGCTTTCGGGTGTAGGGGGGCGCCAACGTGAGTATAGCGATGCCGTAGACAAAGCTAGGCAATGGCTCCGCGAGGCCGAGCCACGAGCTATCAAAATCTTGGACGAATCAATCGGTGGAGACCCTAAAGCTGTCGAAGAACAACTACACCGAGCTAAAGCTCTTAATAACGAGTTTGTGGCTAATGGACGCTTAATTGATAACGCGAAGCAGGTAAGTCGAGTTAGATTTAGTAGTATTTGTCTGATTAGTTGATTAAAGGTCACCGATGCGCTCCTTAACTCCCTCCAAGGTCAGATTTCACCGGCTGAGATGTCGCGGTTAGAGCAACCTGTCATTGAACTTGCTCAAAAGTACAATCAGTTGAGTAACGCACTTGCTGACCGGTGCCAAGAGCTCGACACCGCACTTGTTCAGTCGCAAGGAGTCCAAGACGCGCTTGATGGTATAATGAATTGGTTGAACACGGCTGAAAGTCAGTTTAAGTCGATGCAAAGACCGGCGTCGTTGATTAAAGAACGTCTAGACGAGCAGTTGCGCGAACATCGTGTCTTCCAATCCGACATAGACACTCATATCTCCTCAATTGATTCAGTTTACTTATCTGCAAATGAATTAATCGCTTCGTCAAGCAACGCTCGCGTTGCCAAAAAGATCGAAACTAAACTAAACGACGTTAAGGCCCGATTTGAGAAACTGTTTGATAGGGCGCAAAAACGAGGCGAATTTCTTGAGGAAGTTAACAAGGGATTGACTACGTTCTTGGCAGGAGCTTCGCAATTCGAGCAATGGCATGCCAGTATTATCGAAATAATTGAATCGCGTGAGTTTGCCAAACTATCAATTGAGGAGTATGCTGTTCGTATGCAAGAGATTGCAACTAATAGGGATGATAAACGTTCACTTTTCGAAGAGGTTATCAAGTGTGGTAAAGATTTATTGAATAAACGGGACACAACGGACACTGCCAATGTCCGTGATCGGGTCAAGTCGATGGAGAATCAATGGCGCGAACTTGGTAGTCTTTTAGATGAGAAGCAGAAATTGTCGAAACAGAGAGCTGAACAATTGAATGCATATGAAGCGTTGAGACAGCAAGTGTGTGATTGGTTGAGTCGATTTGAGGCACGAATAGCACGGCTTGAGGTCGTAGCCATTGATATAGAAATTTTAAAGAAGCAAAATGAAGAACTCAAGCCGATTACAAAGGAATATAAAGACTACTCGTCTACTATTGATAAAGTCAACGACATCGGAACGGCTTATGATAATTTGGTCCGAGGTGACCGACCTGAATCTCCTTCAAAACGCCGAAATCAGGTGTATAGTCCTACTAAACGCACTTACAGACCGACACAAGACACCCGCTCACCATCACCGAGCAAAGGGTTGAGTCCTTTATCACCAGGAGGTTCAAGTGGTTTTTCGTCACGCCGATCAAGTCAAGATGGTTTTCATCTCGAGGAGTTATCTCCAGTTCAACAACAGTTATCTGAAATAAATCATCGGTATTCTCTTCTTGGAGTCAAAATCAACGACCGGCAATCAGAAATCGATTCCATTAGAGATGAAGTTAAGAAACATTTAGATAGTCTTAAGACACTTAGTGCTTTCTTGGATAAAGTCCAACGACAGTTACCGAAAGACATAGTCCCGGCTTCTAAAGATGAAGCCGACAAACTAAACCGACAAATCAAACAAGCTTTGGAGGAGATGTACGAGAAACAGTCACTCCTCGACTCGACCAAGAGCCAAGTCAAAGACTTACTCAGACGCAAACCGGGCGCCCTCGGTGCCGATAACCTCAACGACGAACTCGAAGATGTCGTTTCGCATTGGAAGAGTGTGAGCGACCATCTCAAAAACAGAATTAAGTTTATGGAAGATATGAAAGAGTTCCACGACACTCATGACTCGCTTTCTTCCTGGTTGTCGGCTAAAGATCGCATGTTGACAGTATTGGGGCCCATTTCGAGTGATTCCCGTATGGTACAATCGCAAGTTCAGCAAGTCCAAGTCTTGCGAGAAGAGTTCCGCACCCAGCAACCTCAACTCCAACACTTGATTGATGTGGGTGATTCAGTTTTGTCCTATCTAGACCCACGGTCTCCCGACGGTCAAAAAGTCAATAACAAATTAGCAAATATCCAGCAACGGTGGGCTGATCTTTTGAGCAAGTTGGAGGAAAGGGCAGATTCGTTAGGAGCCGCGGCGGATACCAGTCGCGAGTTTGATGCGCAATTGACCCGTTTGAGGGACGCATTGCAAGGAATTTCGGATAATTTGGACGAACTTCCTCTTGACAAAGATCCAGAAGAACAATTGAGAAAAGTAGAAAATTTAGAAAGACAATTGGAAGGTCAGAGACCACTTTTGACTGATTTGGAGGCCGCAGGTGCTCAACTTTGCGATGTGTTGAGTGATCCAGCATCAAGGGCTGATATTCAAGCCAAATTGGCATCAATTGGGAGACAATATAACGCCCTACAGAAAAAACTCGATCACAAGAAAGCTGAAATTGAAGGATCATTACGTGATGGACGCCAGTTTGAAGCCTCCTGTGCGAAGACACTTGGATGGCTTTCGGACGAGTTAGGATCACTGTCTGAAAAACTGCTAATTTCGGCTATAAGAGACGTTTTGGAACAACAATTAGCTCACCACGAGCCTATTTACAGAGATGTCCTTGCCAGAGAACATGAAGTTATAATGTTGTTGAACAAAGGCCGCGACATGCTCGCTAGAAACAACCGAAATGATTCAAGGTCACTCCAGCGTGATTTGGATAAGATTCAGCAGCAGTGGGAGAAGCTACGCAAGGAAACCGTTGATCGTCAAACAAGACTTCAGACTTGCAAAGAACATTGTCGCAAGTATTACAAAGTTTTGGAAAGCTTCTTGCCGTGGTTGAGACAAGCCGAAGATAAATTAGACACTTTGAGACCTTCATCGTTCCAAAGGAAACACATCGAGAAACAACTGAAGGAATTGCAAGCCTTCCGGAACGAAGTTTGGAAAAAGTCGGGCGAATACGAAAATACGCGAACCCTTGGCGATACGTTCGTCTCGGCCTGTGATGTCGATAAAGAAGTAGTTAAGAACGAACTAAACGACTTGAAGGAACGTTGGGATAAACTCAACAACGACTTGATTGAGCGTACGCAAGCTCTTGAAGATCAATCCCGCAAACTTGTCGACTTTAACGAGAATGTTCGTGAGTTACAACATGGAGTAGAACGTTGTGAAGATAAACTCGCTTCTCACGATGCTCTTGGAGGCGCTGCTCGTGACCCAAAACTGCTTGAACGCATCAAAGCTCTTCGTGAAGAAACCGCGAAATTGCGAAAACCACTCCAAACAGTCAAACAGCAAGCCCAAGACTTGGCAAGTGAAGCGGCTCAGAACGGGATAGACGCCCATCACCTTGAAGACGAAGTAGACAGTCTTGGTGATCGTATTGACGAGCTTGCAGGCAAATTGGATGATCGATGTTCCGAATTACAATCGGCTGCGACTGCAGTGACGCAATTTAACGATCAAGTTAAAGGTTTGTCTCATGACTTGACAGCGCTTGAAACTGAATTAGATGAGATGAAACCTCCTGGGAGAGACTTGAAGACAGTACGCGGACAAATCGATGATATCGGCCGATTTTTGATCAAGATTAATAAAGCTACGGATGATGTGAATGACGCTATAGCGGCCGGTGAGCGGTTGGTGGATAGCGGTTTTGCTCCAGATACCGCACAAACGCGACAACAAGTTGAAACTTTAAGGAAACAATTGGGAAAACTTGACGACAGGGCTAGGAGTCGCGAGCAAAGTCTCGAGGACATTCACAAGAAACTCGAACAGTTCTATTTGTCGCACGCTAATGTTTTGGATGATATTCACGACGCGTCTGAGCAATTGAGGAAACTAAAAGCTGTGGGGTCGGAAGTTGACAGTATAAGAGCCCAGCAACAAGATTTCAAGAAGTTTAGGGCCAAGACGGTCGAACCAGTAGCCAAAGCCGTGGAGAACTGTAATCGTGTAGGTCAAGGCTTGATCCAATCGGCCGCTTCTGGTGTCAATACTGCAATTTTAGAGAAAGATTTGGAAAAGATGAACGAACATTGGAACGATTTGAAAGAACGGCTTAACGATCGGGAACGACGCCTGGATGTGGCGTTACTACAATCGGGCAAGTTCCAAGAAGCTTTGGATGGTTTAGCCAAATGGTTAACCGACACTGAGGAACTTGTCGCTAATCAAAAACCACCATCTGCCGACTATAAAGTCGTCAAAGCCCAATTACAGGAACAAAAGTTTCTCAAAAAGATGCTCCTCGACCGGCAAAACTCCATGTCTTCTCTATTTTCTATGGGGAATGAAATTGCCAAAGAAGCAGAACCGGCGGAACGCAAAGCGATTGAAAAACAACTTAAGAATTTGATGGGACGTTTTGACGCTTTGACTGAAAGTGCCCAACAACGCACACTCGACCTTGAACAAGCAATGAAAGTCGCTAAAGAATTCCAAGACAAATTGATCCCGTTACAGGATTGGCTGGATCGTAGCGAAAAGAAAGTCAAAGACATGGAAATCATCCCCACCGACGAGGAAAAGATCCAACAAAAGATTCGCGAACATGGGGCTTTACATAACGACATTTTGGACAAGAAACCCGATTTTAGAGAATTGACAGATATTGCGTCGAACTTGATGAGTTTAGTGGGCGAAGACGAAGCTGCAACACTTGCCGATAAGTTACAAGAAGTTACCGACCGATATGGCAATCTCGTCGACGCCAGTGAAAGGATTGGGCAACTGTTAACCGACTCTAGGCAAGGTTTGCGACACTTAGTGTTAACTTACCAAGATTTGGCTGCGTGGATGGACAGCATGGAACACAGATTAGGTCGTTTCAAGGTTTTGGCTGTTCATACCGACAAGCTTCTCGAACAGATGGACGACCTAACTGTAAGTAAGAATTTATAAATTTTATGTTTCGTACTAATATTTTGTAGGCTTTGACTGAGGAAATCGCAAGCAGACAACAAGACGTGGATAGCACCGTAGACGCAGGTGTCGAACTCATGCGTCACATCTCATCTGACGAGGCCCTCCAACTCAAGGACAAGCTTGACTCGCTTCAAAGACGCTACAACGATTTAACTTCGCGAGGCGCCGATTTGCTCAAACACGCTGATGATATGTTGCCTCTTGTCAAACAATTCCACAACAACCATAACCGATTGGTCGATTGGATGCAAGGAGCCGAGAGTGTTCTTCAATCAGCGGAGCCTCACGAGGGTGATATCGCCCGATTGGAGCTCGACTTGCAAGAATTAAGACCGGTTCTTGAACATATTAATCTACTAGGACCTCAGTTGTGTCAAAATAGTCCTGGAGAGGGCGCCTCTACAATCGAAGGGCTAGTCACGCGTGACAATAGGCGTTTTGATGCTATCGCTGAGCAAATCCAACGTCGGGCCGAAAGAATCCATCTCGGTAAACAGAGAGCGTTAGAGGTGACTGGTGATATTGATGAACTTCTTGAATGGTTCCGCGAGGTTGAAGGTCAGATAAGAGACGCGGAAAAACCATCAGCTGAGCCTGACTTGATCCGTGTCCAATTGAAAGAGCACAAAGCTCTTAATGACGATATTTCTAGTCAGAAAGGTAGAGTCAGAGATGTGCTCTCTACTGCGAAGAAAGTACTCAGGGAGAGTCCCCCAAGTGAGGACACTTCACTCATTCGCGAAAAGATGGAAGATTTACGCGAGACAATGGACACAGTTTCAGCATTAAGTTCGGACAGGTTAGGTATTTTAGAACAAGCATTACCATTGGCTGAACACTTCCATGACACTCATAACGTTCTATCCAATTGGTTGTCTGATATTGAGGAACAAATCTCGATGTTAGCAATGCCAGCTATGAGACCTGATTTGATCGCCCAACAACAAGACCGGAATGAAATGTTTATTCAGAGTATAAATGACCATAAGCCTCTAGTCGACAAGCTTAACAAAACGGGCGAGGCTCTTATCCGGTTGTGCAATGATGATGATGGCTCAAAGGTGCAAGATTTGCTGGATAGCGACAACGCGCGATATGCCGCTTTAAAATTAGAGTTACGTGAACGCCAACAAGCCCTCGAACAAGCTCTTCAAGAAAGTTCTCAATTTACTGACAAACTCGAAGGCATGTTACGTGCCCTTTCCAACACTGCTGATCAAGTGAACAATCTTGAACCCATCTCGGCTCACGTCCCGAAAATCAAGGACCAAATCGAAGACAACGACGCTCTCATCAGCGACTTAGACAAGCGCAAAGAGGCTTATGCAGCAGTCCAACGCGCTGCTGACGACGTCATAAACAAAGCTCCTAACCGATCGGATCCCGCCATTAAAGATATTAAACGCAAACTCGACAAACTTAAAAACTTATGGGATGATGTACAAAAGGCTACAAATAATCGTGGCCGCTCACTGGATGATACCCTTGATGCCGCCCAAAAATTCTGGAAAGAGTTGCACGCCATTATGGCGACTCTCAAGGACCTGGAGGATTCTCTCGTGAGTCAAGAACCGCCAGCTGTGGAACCTAAAGCAATTCAAGAACAACAAGTCGCTTTGCAAGAGATCAGACACGAGATTGATCAAACCAAACCAGAAGTCGATCAAGTAAGAGCTTCCGGAAAGGATTTGATGCGATTGTGCGGCGAGCCGGATAAACCAGAAGTGAAGAAACATATCGAGGATTTGGATAATGCCTGGGATAATATTACGGCGTTGTATGCCAAGCGGGAAGAGAATTTGATCGATGCCATGGAGAAAGCGATGGAGTTTCATGAGACGCTTCAGGTTTGTACTAGAGATGGGTGGGTTTAAGAGTTATTTGATGGTACCATTCCAGAATTTGTTGGCATTCTTGGACAAAGCGGAGAAGAAGTTTGCCAAGATGGGACCGTTGGGTACGGATATCGACGCAGTGAAGAGGCAAATTGACCAATTAAAGAACTTCAAAGCTGAAGTTGATCCACATATGGTGAAAGTTGAAGCTCTCAATAGGTGAGTTTTTTTCTGTTATTAGTGTAATTAGAAACTATAATTTTCGAAATTAGTTATTTATATATAAAAAAGATCTTTTATATGTGCTTCAAATTTAGAACAAGTACTAACATTTTGTTTATTTTCTATATTTTTCTGTCCCGTTGGACTACAGGAGTCTGATCAGGCAAGGATACTTTAGATTTCTGATTGCAAGCCTTTGTGTTAACGCAACGTTTGTCGCATGCTTCAGTTTCTATTTTTTCTTCGTTTTAGTGACTTCGAAGTCACTTTTCTTGCTAATTGCTTGCGATTTTTGCCCAGTCTGTGTAGCTTCTGCTTACGCAACCCCTCGCTTACCGCCCATCTTTTACCAAACAATTGCCGTCTATTGCAATTGTTTGGTTTTGCCACGATTAGTTTTAATTTTGCTTTTTATTTAGGCAAGCACAAGAGCTCACCGAGCGCACCTCCGCTGACCAAGCGGCCGCAATCAAGGAACCACTGTCTGGAGTCAACAAACGTTGGGATGACTTGTTGAGAGGCATTGTAGAACGGCAAAGACAACTCGAGAATGCTTTGTTGCGTCTTGGTCAGTTCCAACATGCCCTCAACGAGCTCCTAGTTTGGATCAGCAAGACTGATAAGACTTTAGATGAGCTGAAACCTGTTCAAGGAGATCCACAAATTTTAGAAATCGAGTTGGCAAAACTTAAAGTCTTGGTTAATGATATACAAGCCCACCAGACGAGTGTTGATACTTTGAATGATGCGGGAAGACAAATTATTGAAACTGGAGAAGGTTCAGATGAGGCTTCCATCACTCAGGATAAGCTTAACACTCTTAATACCCAATGGAGGGCTTTGATGCGGAAAGCTGCTGACCGTCAACGCGAACTTGAGGATTCTCTCAATGAAGCTCAGAAGTTCAATGCAGAAATACAAGACTTACTATCATGGCTATGTGATGTTGACGGTATTATAACTGCAAGTAAGCCGGTAGGAGGTCTTCCGGAAACAGCAAGTGAACAATTAGAACGTTTCATGGAGATTTACAACGAAATTGAGGATAATAGACCGAAAGTTGAAACAGTATTAGCTCAAGGACAAGAGTATCTGAAAAAGGGTTCAAATGCCGCATCTAACCTTCAACACAATTTACGTACCTTGAAACAGCGTTGGGATTCGGTCACGTCTCGAGCCAACGACAAGAAAATCAAACTCGAGATTGCTCTGAAAGAAGCCACCGAATTTCACGAGGCTCTTGAGAACTTCGTCGAATGGTTAACCAACGCTGAGAAGATGTTGTCTAACCTAAAACCGGTTTCGCGCGTTCTCGAAATCATCCAAGTTCAAATGGAAGAACATAAAGTATTCCAGAAGGATGTTAGTGCTCACCGCGAAATTATGCTCGATCTCGACAAAAAAGGCACTCATTTGAAATACTTCAGCCAGAAACAAGATGTTATTTTAATTAAGAATTTGTTAGTTAGCGTTCAACATCGCTGGGAACGAGTTGCATCAAAATCGGCCGAACGAACCCGAGCTTTGGACTTGGGTTACAAAGAAGCGAAAGAGTTTCACGATGGCTGGTCGAGTCTTATGTCTTGGTTAAACGAAACTGAAGACTCACTAGACCGGCTTTTGTCTGAATCAGTCGGGAATGACCCTGAAGCGATCAAAAGCCGACTCCATAAACACCAGGAGTTCCAAAGAAACCTTTCTGCTAAACAAGGTACTTACGATCATGTCATGAAAACTGGTAAAGTTCTTAAAGAGAAAGCACCGAAGAGTGATGAGACGACGATCAGACAGATGATGAGTGACCTCAAGGCAAAGTGGACAGCAGTTTGTAATAAGAGTGTGGACAGACAAAGAAAGCTTGAAGAGGCGTTGTTGTATTCGGGTCAGTTTAAGGATGCTATCGCTGCGCTTTTGCAGTGGTTGAAGAAAGTTGAGAAGGAATTATCAGTCGATAGTCCTGTTCATGGCGACTTGGATACAGTTAACCACCTTGTAGATTTACATAAACAGTTCGAAAAGGAGTTGGAGAGACGTAACGAGCAAATGGAGTCGGTTATACGAACCGGGACAGACCTTGAGCGTAAAGCAAACCGTTCAGATGCCACGCAAATTAGATCTCAGTTGACTGAATTGAACGAATTGTGGAATTCCGTTACAAAATTGACTCGAATTAGGTCAGACCGACTCGATGAAGCTCTACGCGAAGCCGAACGTCTTCACAAATCGGTTCATATGCTTCTTGACTGGTTATCCGAAGCCGAGAGACAACTGCGATTCGTTGGAAGTACCCCTGAGGATGAAGCGACAGCTTACGAACAGCTTCAAGCTTTGGATAGGTTCCGAGCGGAACTCAAAGATAAAGAACGTGAGAAAAATCACACTCTTGATCTCGCTCAAAACGTTTTGGCAAAAGCCCATCCTGACGCGATCAATGTTATCAAGAACTGGATCAAGGTTATACAATCCCGGTGGGAGGAAGTGTCCCAATGGGCCTTGCAACGCCACCAGAAACTCACCGCTCATATGAACTCGTTACGAGACCTTGACGAGTGTCTCGAAGAACTCATTAAGTGGTTGTTGGGTTTGGAGAATACGCTTATCGCTTTAAAACGTGAGGAGTTACCCATGGACATCCCCGCTACTGAGCAGTTAATCGCTGACCATAAAGAATTCATGGAGAATACGCAGAAACGTCAAGGTGAAGTCGATAGAGTTTGTAAAGCCAAACAGATCAAGCCAACGAACGCTAAAGAACCCAAGAAATTCGTTAAGGGCAAAGGACCGATGTAAGTATTTCTTTTGTGTGGTCTAATACTTGCACTTGTTTGTGTTTTATCACTGCTTTATGTTGCATGTTTAATTTGTGTTCTTGTGTTGCTTTGTTTTTCACCAGTCGGGGATCACAGCATGACATTCGTGAACCTTCACCCGATAGCTACGGCTCTCTTGGCCGCAAACAAAGGTATGTTTGCTGAAACGTCACTGTGTTTGTGCTTGTGTTTGACCAAAATTTGCTTTTCTAGCTTCAAAGGATCGAGAGACTTGCTTGCGCACCGTGGAAGGTTAGCCTCTTTTTTTACACATTTAACACTTTCGTCTTCCGTGTGTTTGTTACTAATTTATTTGTTTGCGATACAAGTGTGACTAATTTTTTTTATTTACGAGGCGGTTTTGATAAATACAAAAAAATAGTTAAGCTAATTGACGACGTACGTGGTTAAAAACTTACTACTGGTATTTATCAAAACCCTTCGCGAGTTATTGATTAACTTGAGTCGACAAACCAAACATATTAATTTTTAATTTTCTTTGTTTGAGTTTGTAGGCCGTATTTTTAGTTTTTGATTTGTTGAGTGTTGCATGTGCTTTGTCAACAGCCGTTCCAGTCCTGGTCGGGAACTGAGTCCGGATCCTCAATTACCACATATTGGGCCAAGATTCCCATCTGGCAGGTACATTTCTCATTCACTCGATCATGGGACTAACACCAAACATAAATATCGTACACAAAACTCAATACATCTCATTTTTATCATCCGCCAATCAAAACTCGTCTCCATTTTGTTTTTTTATTTAGCGAACCCGAATTCCGATCGCCACGTGTCAAGTTTTTGTACGATAAGTGGCGCCATGTTTGGATGTTGTCGTGGGAACGACAGCGCCAACTTTACGACCATCTTGCTTATCTCAAAGAGAAGGAAAGAGCGGACAACTTCTCTTGGGATGACTGGAGGAAACGCTTCTTGAAGTTTATGAACTACAAGAAGTCGCGATTGACCGACTTGTTCAGGAAAATGGACAAGGATAACAACGAACTTATACCGAGAGACGATTTTATCGAAGGAATTATCAAAACAAGTAGGTCGAGCGGCTAATTTGAGATTTACCAAAATATCGGTGTGCGTTTTCTAGAGTTTGATACTTCCCGACTTGAAATGAATCACGTTGCGGATATGTTTGACCAAGACAATCGGGGTTTGATTGACTGGAAGAAGTTTATAGCAGCTCTGCGACCCGACTGGGAGGAGAAACCGGTCGATACTGACGCTCAGAAGATCCACGATGAGGTCAAGAGGTTGGTGATGTTGTGTACTTGCCGGCAGAAATTCCGAGTGTTCCAGGTCGGCGAAGGCAAATATAGAGTGAGTTTTAGAAGATTTACTCCAGAGTCGTACTCACGTTTTTCTTACAGTTTGGTGAAAGCCAAAAACTGCGTCTAGTCCGTATCTTACGTAGCACCGTAATGGTGCGCGTAGGAGGCGGTTGGGTAGCTCTAGACGAGTTCTTACTCAAAAACGATCCATGCCGAGGTGAGTGTTTACCAATCACAAAACCAAAAACTTTAATCAAAATTTTATTGAAACAAAATTACACATCACTCATTACCATGCTTTGTCCCTTATTGCGACATACAAGTTATTAACGCAACATCTAATAAAATAACTGCTAACTTGTCTCCTGAGGACATCATTATGCTTTGTTTATTCTTTTATCATGTTTTCGTCACAAAGCGAGTCTTTGTGGTTATATGTCAGTGTGATACTAATGGGACTTTTTGTTTTTCTTCCCGTTCTAACACATCCCATTTTTAATAATCGTTAATTTGCGCTTATTACGATTTTTTTTAACTTTTGAATCATTGTGGCGTCAATTATAAGTTACGTTGGTTTTACCGTTACCTCATCCCGACATACCTGATCAGCACGAGCCTTGGTGCCCCCTCGGTAAGCGAACGCACGTGTTGTAACATGGTGACGAAGTTTGGTTTAATTTTGGATGCATGATTTTTAATTATTAACAACAATGTACACGATTTTTATTTACATATTTATTTTCGTCCATTGAATTAGAATTCGATTTCAAAAAATTACAATACTTAGTTACACATGAAAAAAATATTTTCATTTAGAGGATAAAAAAATATTGAAAATTTGTTTATTCTGAATACGACATTAGAATATAAAATTTTTTGATTCTTGGTCTTAACCAGCAAAAATTAAATTAGTTTTCCAATACTCGCAAATGTTATAGCATTTAGTAACTTCCTTCTTTGTATTTCTGTTTTATTTGATTTTTTTATTTTTTGTAATTTTTTGGAAGTCGAAAAAATATGCCTAATTTGATTGGACCACTTCTCGTTGTGTTTTGTTGCCAATTTTATTAGACTATAGTATTGTTTTCACTGTATTATATGCACATGGGACGATCTCTCTTCCCGTTTTAGCAATTAGTGCATTTACCTTTTTATTTATTTTTTAGTATTTTTGCTTATTTTGTTTTTGTTTTTTTTCCTCCCACGTGTCCTCTACCGCACTAACTTGTTTTCTGTTACTTAACGACTTCCTTTTCCTCGTCCTGAAATTCCTCACACAGCCAAAGGACGCACGAACATAGAGCTGCGTGAACAATTCATCCTAGCCGACGGCGTATCGCAAACTATGACCGCGTTCAAGCCCAAAACATCGGCCTCCAGTCCCGCCTCTGGCTCCTCTGCATCATCACTCCGCACTCCTCAGGGGCCAATCACTAAGGTATTGCACAAGAGCACCCTCTTTGATCCGGAAAAAGCATCGAAAATACTATCCTTGTCCTCGTCCTAGTCGGTTGTGGAGTATTGTTTTCAGTGCTTTTTTCGAGTTGCTCTACGTCTTGGTAATGGTATGCTTGTATATGTATAGTACAGTAGATTGTCACCAAAGAGCCAAAGGTAAGTCGGACCTCAGGAGATGATTTTTGTAAACGCGACAACAAGGGTCGAAGCATAAAACAAAATCGCATCACGTTCATCCAGCACTCAATGCTTCTTTTTTTTCTGTTCGCACCATTTAAACGCGATGATCACTTGATCTATTGGATTATTTCGGACACGCTGTATATTTCTGAATGTTGGCATGTGCTATTGTTTAGCTCACGAACACTTGGCGGAGTTGATGCCCATATTCGAGCAGCTGAGGGCCAAAGGAGAAGTGGGCAATGCGTACCCTTTGCATGTTGGTTCTACTGCTGGACCCACCTTACACTGGGCTCCTCTCAATATCAACAACACTTGTCACTGGGTAATAATACACACAGACACTTTGTGCATGTGCATGGTGTATTCGTTTCTTCCCTCGTTTTTTTTGCAAAATCATTTGTCGTTATATCGAGTCGAATTTCAATGGTACCGTTTTTTCTTGTTTTTTTGATACCAGTCGCTGTTATCGGGCCGGAAAAAGATCACCACAAACTTTTGTACCTATCCCAAGTGCCGATGGTAGGTATATCTCAGGTAAGACGAATAGATCGCTTATTACTTTTGGTCTTTCTTTCCAAATTTCAAAAACCGGCCAAATTTTTATTAAGATCGTTTTAACGTTACCGGATGAGGTAAGACAAGAAACTGTAAGTAAGAAGTTTGTTATGCAATCAAGGATCTTCAACTTTTACATTTTTTAATCACACACTCGTTAAGGTAGCATTTTCACTTTTATCAAACACGAAGATCCTTTTTTTGTGAATGCACGACTTTGTATCAATTGTTGGCCCATGACCAACAACTGGTACCTTTTCAAACATACATTTTTATTAAAAAACTTTTCCTATTTAGGTACGAGAGCGTTCCGCAAGATCGGTACCAATGGGCAGCCTTCCGCGTACTTCCAAATCGTCTTTATCTGCGGGAACCCCCGATTCGTTATCAGACAACGAAAGTTCTACTTTCCGGACGCCGAGAAAACCTTCTTACAGATCAACGATGACTCCAGGAGGGTCTAGGTCGAACTCACGTCCGGCGTCGCGAACTGGCAGCAGGCCTGGCAGTAAACCACCATCGAGACACGGTTCTAATCTTTCTCTAGATAGTACAGGTACGTTTTCCAGGAGTAAGTGATTTTTTGTTTATTGGTTTGCGTAGATGATGGTACCCCGTCGAGGATTCCACGAAGGACTCCAACGTCAAGTCGGGTAACATCAACGACCTCATCTTTGAGGAGACCCCAGAATGGTACCGGATCCAGGCCGAGGACCCCCACAGGTTTAATTTCGCCAGCTAGTCCAGCCGGAAAGTGAGTTAAAATAATTTTGAGTAGAGTTTTGGGCAAGTTTCAGGGGAACCTGGTTTACAAGTTTTAAAAATAACAAATGTAGCATTTTTGCAAAAACTAACAATTTCGATATTAAAAAAAATATAATTAATTAAAACTGAAAACTGGTACTAATTTTGTCTGTAGGTATGTTTTTTTTATTATTTTTGTTACCAATTTGAAAGAAGCAATTAGGAAAAAAATTAAAGATTTGCGTACATTTTCGGTTTATCTTTTCTTTCTAGGTGTAAGACCATTTATATGTTTCATTTTTAATTTTGTAGTATTGGTTTTCTCTAAACTACGATCAACGCAAAAATTTTGTAACCCAGTCGTTTGTAAATAGGTGATTTGTAATCTCCACAATCCACGCGTTCGCGACATTGAAATATCTACACTGTTAATCTCTCCCGTTAACAAACTCATCAATTTCACTCTGAAACATCACAAACGTATTCTTGATCGATTGAAATTGTTGACTGTAAACTAGGTTTCCTACTTAATTTAGGTGTCTTGGTAGAAAAGATGAATGCCCGACTCAGTGGAATAAATAATTTGGTGGCACATTATTTAATTACAATTGTTGAATTGATGAAGTGATTAATTTTCTCGCCATTGTAACTAAAGACAAAACTAATATCGGCATGTTCTAACCTTGGTAGATCATCAGGCATTCCCCGAGCATCAAGTATACCAACACTAACATCAGTTACCACTCCAAGGTAAACAAAATAAAATAAAATTTGAATTTTTTTGGTCAGGGGGTAATGTTTGTTCAGTCGGTTTGGGTGCTTTTATTATACAGGGTAGCCAACTTATTTAATGGGTAACCAAACGCGTAACTTCGACTTTAAATATTTAGATTCGAAATTTCAGAACACCAAAGCAAGGAAAGGTGCAAAAACCCTTCAGGCTTAAGCCTCAAGAGGACGCTTGTGCCGATAATTAAGGTATCATTTTTGAAATAAATAAAATTTGTAACAAAAGAATTAACAAAAAACTGGTTGGCCGCCCTCGCGTCTTTTGCGACTTGTTTTCATTCGATTTTTTTACATTGTACCAGGTCTCGCATACCTGTGTACAAAGGAATTGGTGACACTGATCTCGAGTCTCCCTCAACGTCAAGCTCTTGCTCTATGTCTTTATCTTCAGGGTAAATTTGTGATGTGCATGTTTTTTCTTCACATTTTCATTTTGTGTCGTTTCACACATCTTTCTTGTTCGTTTGTCTGTTTTTTGTAATACTAACTTGTCTTCTTTTGATACATACTAACAAGAACGAAATCGTCGGCGAGTAGATCGAGCAGATCGAAAATACCGATTAGGTAATAACACCAGCATGGATTTTTTTGTTCGAATTGTTTTCGTGCACGTCCGTATTGTGATTTTTTGCTGTTATATATTATATTTATTTCGATGACTTTGTAACAAACTAACTAGCATGTGTATAATGTGTTAACTAGGAGTACAAGCAAACCACGACAAGTGACAATCGGTAACGCTCCAACGCTAAGGACGGCGGCTAGGTAATTAACACCACACTCATCTTTTAACGTAGTAACCGCAATTTATACGCTAGCGTTTTGTTTTCACGCTAGCGTCGAGACGTAGCTGTGTTAATTGGCCCGAAAACCGGTTTTGAGCAATTGTGTGGTTTTAGGACACGAACACCATCCGGGTCTAACACCCCCGTTCCTCCCGGCCAACAAACTGCCGCTTCGCGCCTTTTACGCAAACCATCGGGAGCGTCCGACACACCAACCGGCCAAGCGAAGAAAACAACAAAGGAACGGGAGCCTTTTAGACTTTAATTAATTATAAGATTAACTTATTCCAAAACTGACTAATGACTGACATTAGGGTTATTGTGTTTGTTTAATTTGTTCATATTTTTGTATAAAAGATTAATTTATGAAGCGGCCCCGGAAATCGCCAGTTCCGGAGTTGAATTATTGTGGTAAATCACAATACGTAATTGCGTTATGTTGCCATAAATTGCAAAATTATTTTTTCTTGAGGTAATTTTTTGTCTTATTTTTTGCGTTAAATGGGTATCAGTGGGACCATTTTTGTGGCGATTTGCTTTATTTAGTGGACGTTTATTTGATTTATCCTACTAACTTACTTATTTTATTCTTAATAATTTAGATACTAAAGCGCCGCTAATAGTTGTGTGATTACCAGAAACGCCTTTCTTTTATATCGCCAGTATGAAAGAATGGATCAGTCAATATTGTAACTATTACTATATTTAATTTGTTATGTAATTAAAACAATAAACTAAATTTTTTAAGTGAATTTGTTTTATTCCTCTTACACTGTTGCTTGGAACTGAAAACTCTTAAACATACAAAGTGGTGCACTTTGAAAAGAGCCTAGTCTACAGCATGATGGCTTGTAATTTTAGCGCTTTGTATGGAATTTAGCGGAATAATCTCGCTACGTGACCTGTAGCTATGATGAGTGGTCGTGAAACGATAAATACAAGTACTGTTACGCATGGTTATATCAGAGGCTTCGTTCGCTGGCGTACATTTGATGAAAGACGATCGAAACTCTCTCCTAAATTTTCCTGAAACAAAGAAAAACACATTGTAACTTAACACTATTTATTGACAGTCTACTACATAAAACATCACTTGGTCAACATTAATTTACAAGTTTCAGCGTTTATTATTCCCCCGTCAGAGTTTTAAAAGTAACAACATTCATTTTGATACAGAAAGTGAGTCGTGTATAATACCTTTATTTTTGTTTTAGACCAAAGTAGGTTATGGAAATTTGGCTAGTTGTATGGTAAGACTGTGGCCTAATGACAATAAATAGCTTACTCTGGTCTAAAACAAAAATGAATGTATTACACAGTCGGAATCGTTCAAAACGCTTCCGAGAGCACGTCGAATTTCACCAAATTTATATATCACAGCGGACTGTTTTCTCCTGATTGTCCTTTAGTAAAGTGAGCATTCGCCTCCACACGCGCTTTGATATGATTCGAATTATTTTAGGTTTCCACTAGTAACATGCTAGTCTTTGTCCCTTTCCTGTTATGTCTCGGTTCGAAATCGGTCACACGCTGTATCTCCAGGTCGGTCCTCGAATGGGTTCGTGAGGCAATTCCTGAGTCCTTTTCCGTTTTGCGATACACGGCGCTAAATTGGAATCCATGGCCGCCCGACCGCTGGCAACAGTGCTCGAAAGCGCGATGGAATTCTTTTCGGAATTTGCCTGCATTCAGAAAAGACAATTAGTTTCAAGTTTGGCACATTTTTTCAAGAGAATTTCAGCCGGCCTGGAGATCACTTTGACCGAAGTTTAAGAGGAAGCGAAAGGTTGAAAACTGCTAAAATTAACTCTTCAAAACAACAGTAACCTTCTATGCACAGCCATAGAGAATTAGTTGTAGTAAAGTAAAGTAATTTTTGCAAACTAGTGCAGTCGAAGCATAACATTTTTATTTTATTCGGAAGTAATTATTTTCAAGAATCTATTTTCTGTTGTAAAACCCTAAGTTAATACAGAGTGTTCTAGAATTCGCGGATCAAATTTAGAGTGCATTTTCCTTGATGGTAACTGGAAGCATAAGCGTTTAACAAACAGGATGTTACTCCTTGATATAAAAGGATAACAATTCAGAATTTGTTCCAATTATACCTATGAAATTTTAATTAAGTATAAATGTAGTTACATATAGGCTGTGTCAGAACTCGCGCCCCAGAAGAAAATTTTAAGAAAGATATCAGGAACCTGAAAAAAATGTTCAAAAAATTCTATTTTGACATTTGACATTTTCTATGTCTGTTTACTGATACTGATGATTTGTATATGTTTTTTTTTATTATACCTGCATCATAATCCTATATTAAAACACGCTGCAGCGTGCGTAATTTTGCCTTTATAGCACGCTGAAAATTTAAAGTTAAGTAACAAGAAATAGTGAAATGTCTGGACCAATTACAACGTGAAAAAATGTGATTAACAACGTAAACTAGTAACCGTCTTTACGAAAACGATTCACAAACAACCTTTGATAATTTTATTGTGTAAATTCACATTTTTTCATTGCTCATAAAAGATCGTAAATGGGCAGATATAATAAAAAATAGCGTATAACACTCGTTTATAAAATAAATAAATATAGTCAAGGTGCGAAATTTAAACTTTCATAACTTTTTATGCACATAGAATTTTTGCAACATTTTTTCCATGTTCCTGGTATCTTACCTTACATGGCATTTTTCTCTGGGGCGCGAGTTGTGGCGCTCCCTGTATAGATTTCCCAAAAAAAGATATGACTTTTTAAAATTAAATATCTATAGACAAAAACACTGAAATCACTGGAACGCGGTTGTTTTTTGTTTAACGTCGATAATAACCGTTTTTGTTGGTGTATTAGTTAACGAACATTTTAAGGGATCAGCATTTTCCTCAGATATCCTCTATGTGCACTATTGTTATTTGACTATTCACGACAACTTAAACTTTAACATTTTTCTATTCAGAATGTGAAGTAGGTAATACATTTTAAAATAAAATAGCTTATTTGACTTGGTGTTTGTAACTTCTAGTCAATAAGAGCACAAACTCCTCTTAAGGGTAGACACAGTAGTGGTAGTCTTGCACTCAATGTAAATACAATCCACTAAGAAATTAAGTATAGTACTTCTACAAATAAGTGAGAACAGAGTCTATTATGTTTCATTTCGGGCTGTCCCATCCCACACCCTGTACTACTCTTTAGTGCGCAGTGTCTAGTACTTTTATTTCAGCAATTACTCGGTGGAAAGAGTTTAGCAGTGTGAACTGTACTGAACTTTCTAACATGATGCACTTAAACCCGTAGGCTAAGCTCTCAGACGAAAAGCGTCGATTTTCAAACATCCAACCTGAAATTTCTATCTAAATTGAATTTGTCAATATTAAAATGTTCTTAACTTTTAATTCTATTTGATACTGGGATGATTCATTTTTGTGAAGATGGTTTCCAAATTATTTTTTTTAAAAACACTCTTTATCTTATCTCTTTGCAGTTGCATTTCATTGCATAATTAAAAAAACAAATTTGTGCATAGATGGCTTAATGGTGTTTTCCTTTCTCTTATTCTTATACGTATGTACGAGTATGTACCTACTTTTTATTTCTTTTTATTCACAGCTTCGCAAAGCTAATAATTTTTTGTTGCATTTCGGAGCACAGATGTGTATTTTCCGGCTTCAGTCTTTGGTAAATGAAATCTTTTACGTGTGACCCGGTTTCCTTAACGACCCTTTGGTCGTGTCAAGACGTATAATTAGATCTGCGGAAGCGGCCATTCTAGTTACTCGCAGGATTCAATTTTCTATTTTTGATCGAAAACAGTATTTACATAGCGATGCCGCGTAAAACTTGTTTGGCGTCGCTGCAAGTTTTTCCAATTGAGTCCTTTAATATGACCACTAAAGCGTGCTTTGATCTCACAACAAAGCCGCAAAACACCGTTCACAATTAATAGCTCTGAGCTCTTTTCACGAATAAGTAGGTTTCAGCGGTTGGAGAGTGCACGTTTTCCTAGTTTGATTGTGAGAAGGTTATTTAAGTACTTACCGCTCATGAAGTTGTAAATGATGGGGTTAACGGCGCTGTTGGCATAACACAACCAGTGTGATATCAAAGAAAACGCCCGGTTGCCGTCCGTGTTTTTCAAACCAACAGTTTTCCTGGAACAATGTAAAATTTCACTCAAAAGTTTATACCTACAAGCTGATTTTAAAAGTTGTGTAGAAATTTCAAGAGCTGATACTTGTAGTACAGGTCTAAAGAAGTCAAAATAACACAACTTTTCTTATCCGAATGTTTATAGTTTCTGAAATATAAAGGGTACAACCTGTATTTTAGCATCAGAAAATTCGTTAAAAAAACGCAGTAGAAACAAAATTTGTATGGTTCTATTATTTTAGTCCAAAGTTTACGTTGCTGATAGACGATGACATTTGAGATAATGATATCCAACAAAAAAATGTGATGTCAAAACTTCATTATTTTTTTCAATATGAGTGCACTTTTTTGTGTCTATTTATACTAATAATGTATTTTTTTTTAATTTGGCGTCAAAGTTAGCCATGAAAGTTTAATTGTGAACGAACCATCGAATTGAAAATTATTAATTTGACATTTGAAGCCAAGTAAGATGCCAAATTAAAAAAAAAAAACTGTTATTAACTCGATTTTTGTTAAATGTAATAAATTTTGAATTAATGATCTCAAAGATCATATTTGTTTTAAATTTTTGTTTGTGAATTTAAAGAAGTTGCAAGCCAAATTTAAAGTTATTCGACGACTAAAACATTTTATATGCATAAACATTCGGATAAGGCAATTCGAGCCATTTTCACATACTTTGTCCTCTACTATCACTTCTTAAAATTTCTGCATAACAATTAAAATCATCCTACATGGTGAGGCTATGTGGCATCCTTCACAGTCCTTTACAAAATGGCAAACCCAGGATTTGTAAAACAGCCGCTTTAATCGATCGTCTTGAAAAAGCTTAATTATCATCCGTACGGTCCGTTCTGTTCATCTATTTTTTCTCTCTTCATCCAAAGACACATGAAACCAATTTAAGGTAAATGAAATATATACCTCGGGGACTGCTTCGTTCTTGTAATCGTTACATTTTCTGATTAACTCTTAACACCACAAAGGAAACGAAATTAGTTTGGTTTTATGGTAATGACAAATTTGCATGGCAAAACCTGAATCAATAGGATATTTTTATTCCCCGAGTCATGCCGCAATACATAAAAAGAACTAATTGTGTTATTTGAGATATGTTTGAAAAAAGGCGTTGATGAGGCTACCATACTGCTTCTTCCGAATACATTTTGGTTAATTTTCGTTAAAGCAAATAATAAGAAAAAATTCAAATAACAAGGCAGAACTTGCTTTGGACACTTGAAAAGGGCAATTTTATTGGTCAAATAAGTAGGTACACTGCTCCACAAGTGAAGTGGATTATTAGCTAGAACGCATTTATTTTGTAATATGCAACGCAACAATAATTTGTATAGGTATGTTCAGATTTTAGTAATTTGTAGGAGTAGATTTTTTTTTGATACAGTAAGGACATAACCACATTTTGTGGTATGAATTATCATGGAAATTCAGGTGTGCTTCAATTTGCAGAAATTCTTTTTTTTCTTACAGAGTTTCATTTCATCAAATTTCCATTTCACAAAGTTCGTATATTATTAAAAGAGTTTTGCAACAATATTTTCGAAATAAAATATTTAATGCAAAATTTGATAAAAACCTTTCGAAATACTTATACGAATTTTTTGACTTTAAAATTTTTCTGTTTTAAACATTCTGTCCTGAAGAGGTATCGTAAAAATTAAATTTTCCCAGGTTTCACGGTTTAACGATAATAGTGTTAAGCAGTCTTTGCTGAATACATTACCATTTGCAATTCATGTTTACGACACATTTGATTCATTTCATGTGGTCATAAATGTAAAAAAGGTTAAATAATGGTTTTTTTCATTTGCAGCATGCATGAATTTCCGTTTAGAAGTTAAAATTTTCTTAGATATGCAAATCAATAAATTTTATTTTATTTCCGTGTTTTCCTCTTACGCCTCTCATTCAGTCTAGGTGGTTGTTATTGCAATCCCAATTTTCTCTTTCGCTTAATGGATTTTTTTTGGCCGATGTCGCCAGCATTTTTACATGTCATTAAATCCAATTTGTGTATTTATGATTCGATCATAAAATCTGTCAGCCTTTCCCGACCCTCTTGGCCGAAAAATTCAATATTGACAATTTTGCAAATTACGTTTTTGTTCGTGGCACGTTGCTCTTATTTCAGTAGCCCTCAGGCCACAAACACAGCATTCCCGATTCTATTTTCAACATGTCATATGTTCCTCCCCAATCCGATTCAGTCCATCGAGTCGAGCGGCGTTTATCCAGCCGTTGGTCCTGTCAAGTCTCATCAGGACAAAGCCCCTTACCTTAAGATAGAGAGCAGATGTACGGGAAAATAGCAGAAAGCAAACATAACGACGACAGCTACGAGCATCTTAGCAGCTTTTCGCCGCGACCGCAGTTGTCCTTCAGTGCTGGCGTTCATGTTCATGGCGAACGTGTTGGCCTGCCGACCACCACCCCCGGACGCATCTGAAATCGAAACGACCTTTTTAGTGTACACACGACTTGTGATGGATCATACGTAATCATTATAATTCTTAAGATACTTTTGAAAAAGCAAGGGAGTTTTAAATTAAACTAAAATTGTATTAAATCAAAAAGGCAAAAAATGAATAAAATGGACTTACAAAAATATAACTTTTTAATAGAAAACTAGACATCAGAAATGAAAATGGGTACCTTTTTTGATAAAGAAGAATTTGTTTATTAATTTTTCATTTCTTACAACATTTTTAAATTTTATTTCTGTTTCTAGTCTAGGTATAAACCGTTGAAAATAGGCATGGGCATGAGATCGTTCTGTATTTCTTTGGTGATCGATGTACGTATAGCCTTATAGTTCTTGATATTTTCAAAAACTTACGAGGGTTGTTTGATAAATGTGGTAAAATTCCTAGTTAAAGACAAAAATTTTGATAACAATAATTTTTATTTTGCAATATAATCTTCATAAAGATCTATGCACTTCATTCAACAACTTTCAATTTTTTTTAACCCATAGGAAAAAAAGGACTTTTCGAGTGCTGCAAAATATTCATTCACCACAGTATGGTGTCTTTGTTTAAATGAAATCTCTCTTCACCAAGCACAATTTTTAGATTTGGATGTAAGTAGAAGTCACACGGTGCTAAATCTGGTGAGTAGGGTGAATTCTGAACTAATTCAAATAATAATTCAGCGAGTGTTGAAATTTCCCTTCGGGTACGCATTTGGTGCCCAGTCAACAATCGCGGCACCCATCTTGCACAATTTTTTTCATATGCAATTTTTCATGAAAAACAAAGTGTACCCGTTTAGTAGAGATGCCTACAATTTCAGCAACTTCCCTAACTTTCACCCGGCGGTCTTCCAAGACAATTTTGTGGATTTTTTTCCACAATTTGTGAAGTCGTGACGTCGACAGAGCGCCCACATCGCGCTTCATCTTGGGTGGATGTTTGACCCCGTTTAAATTCGTTTATCCAGAAATAGATAGTTTTTAACGAAGGTGCAGAGTCTCAATGTACTTGCTCTATTTTTTTTTACCTGAGCGGGTGTCCATTTTTTTAAATAAAAATGTTTTATCACAGCGCGAAATTCGTTTTTTTCGATTCTCAAAATTTGTTCAAACAACTTATTTTTAAAGTTCCATAATTTTTCAACCAGGCGTCACTTTTTGTTGAAACTTTGACAGACTTACTCTGAAAGATGACATATCTCACTTGCGGTTCGCCAAATTAATTGACGCACGTGGTCATAGTTTTTTACCAGACATACCAAACAACCCTCGTAAATAACCAAAGTGTTCACATATTTTTTGACTTTTCACTATTTTTCCCCTCAAAAGTTTGTTTTATCTTATCTAATTTACAAATTATAAACAAAGTTTCAATTTCACGCATCTACACGCAACATCGGTGCCTAAAAACCATTAGCATGCAAATCTGGTACTTAAACGTAGATTTTTTAGCCTATTTAATTTTTCAAGGAAATAAAATGAAAAACTTAAATCGGCTGCGAACAACTCTACGTAATAAGACTTTATCGGCACTTCTGCGTCGTATTTTTTTACTAGTCGTGTAATTTGTTCGATCGTTAATTCACTTTATGGCATTTTGATAGCCGTGTGGCACTTTATCCCAAAGTTGTTTGAAATTTAACGCTTGATGTAATGTTGTTTTAAACTGCTTGTTTTAGTTGTGTGAAGTTCAGAATTTCGCTGATCCTTAATTTAACCGACTTTTCGCGAACGGTTGCTCCTACTGTCATAAAATGTTACTAAGGTAGTAATATGTTATTTGAGCACTTCCGATTTTCTCGGACATACAAGTACATAGTATGTTTGTACTTATCGGTGATTTTATACGAAATTAATGATAACCATTATAAAAGGATAATTAGGTAATCAATAATTTAAATACAGGGTGATCAAAAGTGTCGGACCAATTCTCAAATTGTGACAAAAGACTTTCAGCTAAGCATAAAAATTAATGTAGAGTTTTTCTTACGTTTTGGTTTCGGAGAAAAAGAGAAGAGACAATTTGAGAGAAAGAGATAAGGTGCCTACATGGTAGTATACATGTAGGCACCTTATCTCTTTTGTTTCTGATATTGTCGGATTTAATTTATTGTTGAATTTGATAATTTGTTAAATGTTTTGTACACCATAAGACACAAATTGGTGATTTTTTCATCAAATATCTGTGTACTGTTGCAAGATCTGTCGTTTCCGCTAACTAAATTTAAAAATACGTGATCTGAACGGCAAAAAACTGAACCCAAAATCTAACCTTTGATACTCTAAACTCAGTTGGATGTCCTTTATCACCACTCAAAAGATGGTCCAAACTTTTGAATATTCCATATTAACTTTTATTCTGGAAGTAATCTTGAAACCTACCGTTTGTCGAATATATCGCGAGCAATGTCGATGTTTTCTTTTTCTGACTCGCTGGATTCTTGCGGAAAATATTTCGTTATTCTTGAATATTATTTGATATGGGAGCATAAAATTCGCATCCATTCAGGGTGATCTATTCAATTGCTTTTTTAACGTCGTATTGAAAATTTTTGAATTTATTATTTTTTTACCTTGCACTGTATACAAGCAAATTATTTTCTTTTGAATAACTTTGAGGACATTTGAACAAGAAGTTGAAAAAGATTTAATTCAAAAGAAAATTTTACGTTTAAGCTTTTAAAAATTTGTTAATTAGTGACTGAAGGTAAAATTATTTTCCCAGTTAATAAAATAAATAAAGTTGTTGGTTAAGTTCTGAAATAAGCAAGCGGTGCTTGAAATCTTTACGCTCAATTGCAATTGAAAATGTCAACACTAATAAATTAAGTCTTAATTTATAGAAATGTTTTGTTGCAAATATTTCAACAAAATTTGTCCCCAGGCAATATTGTAAACACTAATTAAATTATCACGCTGCGAAACTCAACGTTCTTGAATTACGAATAATTTCTACATAATAATAGCTCCATAAAGCGAAAAAATTTCATTATTACCAAAAATTTAATACGTAATAAACAAATACACTTTACGGCAAAAACTCTGGTGGATGCGCCGGGCGAATACTTGTATGTGTTCTGCATTAATAACTTAAGTCTTTCTTATTTTCTCATGTGTTAATAATGTACTAAAATAACTCCATCATTTGTTAAATCGCAGAATATAAGAATTGCTATAAACAATGTCACACTTTAGATCACATACAACGACGATTTTTTTTGTTTCCGCAGCCATACACTCATAATAAAACGGACAAGTACAAGTCCATCTGTAGGTAAAAGTCAGTGTACGTTCTTGTCTGCAAAATGATGTACAACTTAAATTTGAGAGTTTTTTACGAGTTTCGAATGGGGTAGAGAGAGCCCACAGTTTTATTAATATCCGAATTTGATCAGTATTACTTTCTCTCGATTAATTTCTCTTATTAAAAGTCCAGTAAAATAAGTATGTTCAGGAGAAAAAACATTTTTGTGATACGATGCTGATGTTTACAAATAATATAGCAAAGTACGGAGATTTTAAGCTAGCGTATGGTGAATCTGGTCCAAATGTTTCGAGATAAATGCTGTGCAGCGTCTTTAAAATCACGGATCAGATCAAAATTTGGTAAGTTTTACAAAATTTTCAATATACGAATACAAATTAGGAATACGTTTCCTGTTTTACGTTTTCGTCTTGCATGTAGGGTGAAAGTCAAGCAGTTTCTAATCGTTTGATGATAATAACTAGTATTTGTTTGATTTTGTTAAAATAATTATTCAATAACGCTGTCACTGCACACAAACTTAATTATAAACTTATTTTTGTTGTTGATATAATAATTATTAATGAAGTTAATTATTAATGAGTACTAAACTTGCAGTTTAACGGCTGTTTTTTTTCTACAAAATTTGTATTCAGATAGACAATGTAGTTGTGTACAAATAAAATTAAATAGGTGATATTAATAATAATTAAATGTTTCAGCCAAAAAACAAATAAACTTCATGCTGCGTGTATATATTAAAATCTGATAATAATAAATTTGATTTTTAATTAATTAATAATAAGAGCCAAGATTTATTTAGCTAGGTGCGGCCATTTATCTGAGAAGTCACTGAAATAAAACAATTAATTTACATTTCCGGAATAATTGTGTAGTAACGTGGTGAAAAGTGTCTTTCAAAACTTGAAAACTATTACCCTGCTTTTGATGAAATATTTTCACCCTCTGGTGACGGTTTTTCTGTGTCAAAATATTGCAAATCCCGAAACATTACAACTCAGCAAAATTTTTGGGTGAATGCGTCTGATCTACAGGGCGTTTCCAGGTATAAACTCGCCAAAAATACGAGTAAAAACAAAGAGTTAATGAAATATTCTTTTCGGAAATAAATTTCATTTCAGGTCTGGCGATTTAGTGGATATTCATCTCTGGATGAATTTTTAAACTATAATTTTGTCAAAATGTAAATTCCATCACTACTGAACGGAGTTTTGACGTATGTAAACATTTTGTTAATGTAGTAACACATATTGTAATAATAATAATAATTTTTTTTTTTAACTTTCGCATGAAAACGTTCATACACGCAATTTTTGCCGTGATTTTCTTATTTTAACTCGTATTCCGCACACGACGTCTTGAAAATACAGTCACTGTAATAAATTTATCGCTCGATTTATCCAAGGTAATATTAGACGTCATGTTTTGAGTTTATGAGACATCTTTATTGTTATTTTATATCGTCGGAATTTGATATGGCACAATAGACATACCTACTTTGATATTTCACTTATTTGATGATGCTCGACTCGCCTCGGAAATAAATATAAAATACGTTATTTTCAACCAGATACTGCCACAAAATCGAAAAGGACAAAAAGTTTTAAATAAAGTATAAGCCTCGTTAATAATCGGTAAAGTTTTAATCCTCGCGCAGAATGTCTTTTATGAAACGACTTTCTTTGCGCCTTTTATATGCTATATTATGGAAGACTTTGCATGTTATATAAAAAATTTACGAGGCCGACAATTATCTCAACTCGGTTCTTTTGATGTCCCGTTTCTACTGGTCGTCGCGGCATTGCATCGTAATAAAAATGCGCCTTCAAAAGGATTTTATCTACTTTAGAACCCAAGGAAAAATATTTTTTGAATCTTTCTTTTGTAATTTATTCATTTTTTTAACAATTCTTTCAGAAAATAAAATTAAACGAAATCTGAAAACACCTCACAACCTCTTACACATATTAATCTTTTACACGTGCTTTTTCAGTCATGCTATAAACGAATAGAATTTTCAGAAATAAAATAAAAATGATAAAATGTAGAAAGTAAAGAAATGAAAAATGAAATGAAATGAAAAAATTTAAGAAAACTCCAACTGTTTTGAAGTTGGAATTTATTGCCAATTTCAATATTTTCCAAATCTTCCAATTTATTACATCCTCAAATAATAGGTTTAATAACGTTGACTCATGGCATGATCATTATTCCTAGTCATTTGTCCGAACTGTTCTTATCTCCATTCTATGCCTTTACAGTTACTTAAAGCTTTTCTAAAATCTTTAAAGATGGAAAAATCAACACAAATTAAGATTTTTATAAATACTGTTAATATAAAAAACACGAATGATGGGAAGCATTTTTTACGCTTAGCGTTAAATTAGAGCAGATTTAAAGACGTCGTGTATTTCCTTGATTTACATCGTAAATTTGCTCGTTGTTACTCGAGACAATAACAGAAAAGACCCGTTTTATTATTTATCATCACGGAAAGACGAAACTTAAGTTTGTGGCACAACTAACATTGTTTTGTTTTATCCGTACTATTCTAACCCGAATCTAGTTTTGTTGATATTTGGAATCTCGGATAATTGCGCTAATTGTTTCCTGAAGCCACAGCTATCTCAATGTTGAAGGATCTTAAAGACTGCCCAGAAAACATTCACAACTCACCTATTATTTGATGAGGAACGTTACCGGATTTCCACAACACCCGGATTATTTGCAGATAGGCGATCGACATGAAGAATAGTGGAATCAAATAGAAGAGGACCATTTTCAATATAAAGAAAATCGTGTCTGTTTCAGTGGACCAAGTCGGGGCGCATTGGGTTAAAAGCACGGTGTCTACTTCATCAACAGTGGGTATTGTCGTCACGTAGATCATTTCCGGGATATCTGTAAAAGAATGTCATCAGCAAACTTTATTCGATTTGAATTGGGTCGCTGTCAAAATGCTTTTTCTCGATATTTGAATATTGAGGAAATATAGTAGAATGAAGTGTCATTAAACGAGTTTCAGGTTCAGTAAAACAACATTCCTTCTGACTTGAGAGATGATAAATCGGCCGCTTGATTAACTTGCTGTCGTGGTGGAGTCTTGTTATTAATTTATTTGTTAGCAAGATATTGGTTGACAAAGAATAATAAATTTTGATTACAAAATATTTTAGTAACATCACCAGCTAATGTTGTAACTTAATTTTCGCAGGAATTTTGATTCAGTTTACAATAACGAATAAACATGTAATTTATATGTATACAGGCTGCACCAGAATTCACGCCCCAGAGTAAAATGCCATATAAGGTAAGATACCAGGAACATGAAAAAAATGTTAAAAAAAATTTATCTATAAAAATTTCGAAGTTATGAGGATCTAAAATTTGCACTTTGACTCTATTTATTTCTGTTGGAAAAATATTTTTTCAAGTTTTTTTTGCTATAGGCTATTAAAAGAGGAAACAAGGAAGTTGTATCCTAAATTGTAACTGTGTTCAATGTTATTTGTGGCTTTTATTGGCAAAATTTTTGTCCCTTTACTAAATAATTGGAAAAAAAACATATACAAGATCATCAGTATGCTTAAATAGATATAAAAAAATATCAAATGGTCAAAATTTTTTTACACATAGAATTTTATAAACATTTTTTTCATGTTCCTGGTATCTTACCTTTCTTGAAAATTTTCTCTGGGGCTCAAGTTCTGGCTCACCCTGTATTTTCTTTCAACTAGATAATCAAGTAAAAAATAATGAAAAGAAATTTCTTTGTTTTTTACAAACTATGGATAGGTAACTATTTTACTTTTCCTTTTCTTTCTCACTATTATCCAAAATTGTCAAAACTGCATTTTTCAGATTTTGCACTGCATCCAGGTAGCTTATTTTTTAATATCTTTTGTGGTACAGTGCAAAATATTAAACTCTAGGATTGAAAAATTAAAAATATCAATTGAAATAAAAATATGAATTTAATATCAACTGTATTTGACAAGTTTACACAACTTTGACAGCTACAGTATTTTAGTATTTTATTTTACAAGGCATTTGTGAAGTTTAGCGCACCCCATGCGGAAAAATAACACCAAAATTTTAAGCTTTCAATAGAACACAGGGCTGTTAAGAGGTTTTAACAGCCCGCTTTTTTAACGCCCAGATTTTCGACAATTAAAACATTTATATATCGACAATTTATTACATTTGAAAATTATTATTTTTTAACCCTATAGTAATTTAGTACGACGAAGAACGGTGTACGTACCACGTGCTGATAAGGGCCATAACGACCACGGGAGAGTTAAGGCTGTCCTTCGTTAGACCTCAAACAACTCCCTCGGTCATTATGGCCTTCTTAACAGCCCTGAATCCGTAAACAACTAGTACAGCGTTCAGTTTTATTAAAACAATCGCTTAGTGCTTCAATATTAAAACCACACCCTGTAAAATTGAACTCACTGCACTTATAAATAACAACATTTTTCAAAATTCTTTTTTGTATAAATACAGATATAAACATGTCCAAACACTAAAACTGATTGTTTTCTCATAGAACACAGTGCGTAGTTTTATTTTCTGTCTAAACCAAAAGTCCAACTTTTTTTATAAAACACGTCAATCAACATTAAAAACATCATTATAAATCAATTCCTATTTGTTTTATTTGCACATTTTATTGACAGAAAGCTACAATTTTCTTTTTTTTTCCATCAGATCAATTTCCCAAATAGTAGCAAAGTATTACAGCGGACGAATTTGTTAGTTCGTATTGATTTAAACTATTAGTAAAACCGCAAGTAATAGCTGTACTTAATTTTTTTCTTGAGTAATATGATTCATATTTTCTCACTGCTTAATAAATGGAAATTTCTCTCATTTCGGTGAAGATTATCCTAATGTCATCATTTTTCTTAGCTTAACTTTTTTCGCCAAGCAATAATGGGCCGTATGAATAAAGTTAAGTAAATGCTTCTACTTGTAATAGTAAAAGATAGACGTGATTTAGATTTTAAAGAAAGAAAGAGATAAAAAAGCAAAAGCTTTGGCTACATTTTATTCATACTATCCAATGTCATTGTAGCGAAAACAATCTATTTCGTAATTTACGGAGTATGTCTGAGTAAAATTGTTAAGTGGTAAGTTCTCCAACATAATGACGCTTAATGAATGTTAGTGTAAGTTACATCAAACTTGGGAATTTCTCATCATGAGATTATAACCCACGTTGTGGCTGAGGTTGAACACAGAACCAGAAATAAAAATTGAAATATCCATCATACAAGCTCAAAGACTGAATTATCGATTCATTATTAATTTCATGCAAGAGACAAAGTTGGGCTTAGGTGTCGAACTTTTTAAGCCCAAAGCGGCTATTCTCCCACTTTTGATGAGTCTAGTAATTCGAATCGAAGCAAAGTTTGTCAAATTTAATCCCGGAAATTACACAGTAATTTACAATATAACGAGTAAATTGTTCGCAAACCCAATTTCTAACTTGAGATTTTTTAATCGCGCTACACAAAGATTTTGTTTTGGTCCCCAATTTTCGGGAAACCCTAAATCAATCTTTGTCTCGAAACCTCTTAGCGAAGGTAATCAAGTGTACTGGCAGCTAATTAATATATGCCACGGTCTTGTTAGTGGCAATCTGCAGTGTCTAATGCATTTTAGAGGCACTTTGCAGCTTTTAACCGAAATTGGAAACGACTGCGAACCTTTTTATGCCAATTATTGCATGTCCAAGCGGGTTTGTCGAACACCTTTCAAATGTATTTAAAGCAGTTTCACTAAAAATAAAATAAGTATTGTATTCAACGGCATGGAATGTATGGTACGAAACGATATTTGTGCTTAAATTATTCACTAACATAGGAATGTCAACACATCCACTAACTTTGTATTTAATATCAGCGACATAAATCTAAATTTATGTCAATAAATGACTAGTTAAATTTTCCGGATTGCAATAAAATTAGCTACAGGAATGTAACAAGCAAACGATATATGTATGCTTCAATAAACACAATGAAATGGCTTCATTCGGGAATCTCCTATGTCTAAACACAATTGCTACCTGAGATTCTAATCATCGAAAATTTCTTGCAAATAATATTCTCCAACCAATAAACTGACGTATCCGACCAAAATGTTAAGTGTAGGCGAATATTGCTCTGGTGATTTTTTTATAAAATGTTCTGTAGAAGTCACTTTTTTCAATTTGTTTACCCTTTTTTGCGATTAAACTGACCACAGTGTTATTTAAATTATCTACCAAAAAATGTAAGACTAGAGTATAAAATATTCGCATTTGTTAAAAAGAAAACGTAATATCTTTTTATTTAACTCATTATTAGAAAATAATATCAATCACATATTATTATAAAATTCCGTTTAATTGCAGGTAATAAAAAACAAAAATTCAATAAAGTCTCCAAATTCCTATAAAAAAT